>NW_020837947.1:81870073-82159154 GCF_003676395.1 Aethalodelphis obliquidens
CACACACACACACACACACACACACACACACACACACACACACACACCCCTCTCCAGCCTCCACAGAGGCTGGCTGGTGCCTCCCCGGGATGAGCCTCTCCCGTGCCCGGGGAGGTACCCCACCCCACGTGCCAGCAGCACCCCGCCCTGCGGTTCCGAGGGTCTAACTTCCTCCTTTCTGCTGCCTGTGACCCCATCTTCTAAGAATGTATCATGTCTGTCTCTGCGGCTTCATCTCCCACTCTACAGTCATTTTTGCACTTTAGAGGATAAAACTCCATTTCCATCTCCCATCTCTCCCTCACCGATGCCCCTCTTATCTCGGTTTACAAATGTATGCATATCTTCACCCTCTCCCCTGCTGTAAAACAGACAAAACTTCCTCCAAACTCGATACAGCATTATATTACCCTTCCAGGTATCCACCAAGTTTCTTAAATGAAGACTCTGAACGTCACACTGTCACAGCCCTCCGCCCTGAGCCTTCCTGCATTCTAAAATCAATCCCGTGGGCCCTCGCGAGGATGCTCACGGTGCGCCCCGCCTCCCGAGGCAGGCCGTCACGTGAGCGGTCTCACCCAGTCGGCGAGGGGGCCTGGGGCGGGGTTGGGGAGCCGCGGTTCCCGCCCGGAAGGAGCGCGCAGCTGCGGGCGGGAGGGGGAACCGCAGCGGCCGCCAGAGGGGAGCTCGAGACGCCACAGGGCAATGTTGGAGGAACCCGGGCAGCGGCCACAGCCACGATGGCAAATACAGCCTAGCTTACCGAGTCAAGAAGTTAATACACGAACCGGATGGGCTTATCTCCAAATGGGATTTCCACCCATAATGAATAACTCCGGGATTTGTACTGGGGATGGCGAGCAGATCAGAAAATGTGTCCTTCAGAATTCAGGCAATATCCCTGCTGTGGAAGCTTGTCAGTTTTATTTTGGCTTTTGCTTTTAATTAGGATGTTGGAAAATAATGAAATAATGAAAAGATAACCCCTTTTTAAACTTCAGGAATTCCCCCCTCCCCCTCCGCCAAGCACTGCAAGGTCCATCATTTCTGGAGCATCTGGAATGTTGAAGTACCGATGGTCACTCTTCACCCTCGCCCTAAAAAGACGGCCTCCCTCTCTTTCGGTTTCCGCCCTTCACGTGCCTGAATCTCGTCCCGAGGGAGAAAACCCACGACACTAGGGGCTCTCAGAGCACGCCTGCGCCGAGACAAGTCCCCGAGTTCGGAACCCCTTCGGACCACTTGGAGGAAAACTGTCATATGGGTTCCAACACCGATTTTAGGCCGAAACTTGGTGACGGGAAGGGCCCCTTGGGTACCTCTTGAAGAAGGCGAGTGGAAACCACTATGGGCCAGGCCGTGGTCATCATCGCCTGGACGGAGGGCTCGAGTGACCCACCAGGTGGCACGGTGGCTACAGTGAACTGAATTCTGCAGGAGGATGTAACTGGGTCACAGAAGAGGCCGGAGGAGACGGGGCAGCTGGAGGCCGGTCCGAAGGCCGAGCTGGTGAGTCTTGGGGAGGCCCTTTCGGAGGCCCTGCACCGAACGAGGAGGGGGCGCTGAGCCCGGGCCACAGACAGGCGTGGACGTGCGGGGCTGCCCGGGCTTATGGGGGCGGAGATCGCACTCGCAGGGGACAGGCCTCAGCGGGACCGGCATCCTGTCCAAGGGATGGTGCCTGCGGTCGCCCTGCAGGATCTCCTGGGGCCAAACCCAGGCCCATCTCCTCCCGCCACACCTCCGGGCCAGGCCGGGCCATCCGCGAGTGGGACACAGGGTCCAGCCCCAGAGGACTGTGTCCCGGGCCACTGTCACCGGTGTCCAGCCCCAGAGGACTGTGTCCCGGGCCACTGTCCCCGGTGTCCAGCCCCAGAGGACTGTGTCCTGGGCCACTGTTCCCGGAGTCCAGCCCAAGAGGACTGTGTCCTGAGCCACTGTCTCCGAGCTCGTCCTCCCCTACCTGTGCTCCCGCATGGCCCCTCCCGCCTCCATGCCATACCAAGGGGAGTATCTCCCCAGAACCAGTGCTGCTGGAATCCAGAGGCCTCTGCATCCGGCCCTTCACTCACCCAGGGACACCATCACCCAGATGGCTAATGGCGAGTGAGTTGGGCTGCGGGCCAGGTCCTGTGACTTCCGATGCAGAAGTCTTTCCAATATGGAAAGCCGTTAGCGGTATTCAGTCCCGCGTACCCTGTGATTTGCTGGTGGTTCCGTGAAGTTCCGGTGTGTCACTCCTGCCCCGGTAGCCTTGTTCATGCCTACTTAACAGTGCTGGTCACTTTAGCCACGTAGTGACTATTGGGTGTCAGTGGGCGGCTGGGACCCTTGGGTCAGCCTTCAGCTCCCTGCCCACCTCCTGTTCCAACAGACACTCCAGGGACGTCACTGGTAAGCAGTAAGGTTGGTGAAGAGACCCCCCAGACAGTGGGAAGAATAAAAGGGGGCACTCTGTAGGGTCAGCTCTGGTCAGCATGGCCACCAGACTTAAAAACTTCACCCAGAGTGAGGAGGACAGGAGAGACCTGGCACCATGTTTAAGAACCCAGAAGGGTGACTTTGGAAATGTCTGTTTTTGTTATTGGCTTCTGATCAGCACAAAGACAGATGTCTCTGTGCTCATCTGTTATTAAGGTCCTGTGGGTAAAACTGATAAGAGCAGTCAAAATAAAATAAAGTAAAATGAAATGAAACGATATAAAATGTAAACTAAAATAAAAGTATTCCCAATCACCTAATCCCCTGGCCTCTTCTATATCCTCACTCCCCTTGGTCCTTCTGAAGGTTTTAACACTGAAGACATCCTGTCTTCATTGATATAAACCAAGAGTCACAACCACATGGCTCTAGGGCCCAGGCAGGAAACTGGAATGTAAGCTTCCTAAGGTTCTTTGTCTATCCTATTCACCAGCATCTAGAGCAGTGCCTGCACAAGGTAGGCACTCAATAAATATTATTAAAGAATCAATTAATGAGCTGAATTCGGATGTAAGAAGTCTGTAAACTAAAAGAAAAATAACATATGGCCCCCTCTAAGTCTAGCTTTAGTTTTTCTGTCTTGGATAGAAACGTGCATGTAAGAAATTTTCACTTTCCTCTTAAGAATTCTTTAGTAAAAACAAATAGAGCAAGTGAGTTAATAACAGCACTGTTACCCATTCTCATGTAGAGG
This sequence comes from Aethalodelphis obliquidens, assembly GCF_003676395.1. Taxonomy (NCBI): domain Eukaryota; kingdom Metazoa; phylum Chordata; class Mammalia; order Artiodactyla; family Delphinidae; genus Aethalodelphis; species Aethalodelphis obliquidens. The sequence goes on from NW_020837947.1 coordinate 81,873,249, forward strand.
ACACACACGTTAGACTAAGGGAAATGCAGAGCCCAGCCCTTCTACAGGGGCAGCTGCTAATTAGCTCCAGCCAACTCTTACCATATGGGGAAGTGGGTCCAGGGTTGCCAGTTCATCCCATTTTTCAAGACAAGCCAAATACCCAGATTTTTATCTGAAAAGTTTAGAGTTTTAATTTTGGCAACTATTTCAGATTTTTCATAAACACTGTCCAGACCAACATTGTGCAAAAGCAAACAAATCAGTGACTGCTAGTTAGCAAAGCTGGATCCACACAAATGTTTGCTGAATACCCAGAGAGGCTTACAAAGATGGAAAAAGGAAGATTCCTGCCCTAATCAGTTCTTAACATCAGTTAGGAGAGGAAAATTAGAACTCAAGGTTATGAACGGAAAACCTAGTATTAGGAATGGGACTGCTTTTAAAATCCTATAACAGCAGGAAAGTTTCAGTCCTTTTAAATTTGTTGAGACTTGCTTTATGACATAACGTACGGCCTACCCTGGAGAATGTTCCACATGCAGTTGAGAAGAGTGTGTATTCTGCTATTGTTAGGTGGAATGTTCTACAGTCTGTTAGGTCTAAATAGCTTGTAGATTTGTGCAAGTCTTCTATTTCCTTACTGATCTTCTGTCTAATGTTCTATCTGTTTTGAAAATGGGGTACTGAAGTCTCCAACTATTACTGTTGAATTGTCTACTTCTCCCTTCAATTCTGGAGTTTTTGCTTCATGGATTTGGGGGCTTTGTTTTGGGGTACATATTTGTGATTGCTCTATTGTCTTGATGTATTGACACTTTTTAACTTGTTTTAATTGAAGGATAGTTGATGTACAATATTATATGTTACAGGTGTACAATATAGTGATTCACAATTTTTAAAGGTTATACTTCTTTTATAGTTAGTATAAAGTGTTGGTTATATTCCCCATGTTGTGCTTAGCCTTGTAACATTTTTTTCCATTGCCATCTTTATTTTTTTAATTTTATTGAAGTATACTTGATTTACAATGTGTTAATTTCTTCTGTACAGCAAAGTTATTCAGTTATACATATATGTGTGTGTGTATATATATATGTATATATTCTTTTTCATAGTCTTTTCCATTATGGTTTGTCACAGGATATTGAATGTAGTTCCCTGCGCTATACAATAGGACCTTGTTGTTTATCCATCCTATATATAATAGTTTGCATCTGCTAGTCCCAGTCTCCCAATCCTTCTCTCCCCTACTGCCCATTCCCCTTGGCAACCACAAATCTGTTCTCTATATCTGTGAGTCTATTTATATCTCATAGATATATTGATTTGTGTCATATTTTAGATTCCACATGTAAGTGATATCATATGGTATTTGTCTTTCTCTTTCTGACTTCAATTAGTATGATAATCTCTAGGTCCATCCATGTTGCTGCAAATGGCATTATTTTATTCGGTTTGATGGTTCAGTAATATTCCATTGTACATATATATATACCACATCTTCTTTATCCATTCATCTGTTGATGAACATTTAGGTTGTTTCTATGTCTTAGCTATTGTAAATAGTACTGCTATGAACATAGGGATGCATGTATCCTCTTGAATTATAGTTTTGTCTGGGTGGGATTGTTGGATTATATTGCAACTCTATTTGTAGTTTTTTGAGGAACCTCCATACTGTTTTCCATAGTGGCTGCATCAATTTACATTCCCACCAATAGTGTAAGCGGGTTCCCTTTTCTCCACCCCCTCTCCAGCATTTGTTACTTGTAGACTTTTAATGATGGCCATTCTGCCCGGTGTGGGGTGGTACCTCACTGTAGTTTTGATTTGCAATTCTCTAATAATTAGCGATGTTGAGCATCTTTTCACGTGCCTGCTGGCCATCTGTATATCTTCTTTGGATAAATCTCTGTTTAGGTCTTCTGCCCATTTTTTGATTGGGTTGTTTGCTTTTTTGTTATTGAGTTGTATGACTCAATACAACTTTTTGTATATTTTAGAAATTTTGTTTGTTTATTTTTTGTATATTTTAGAATATTTTTTGTATATTTTAGAAATATATATATTTCTAAAATATATATATTTTGTATATTTTAGAAATTAAGCCCTTGACAGTTGCATCATTTGCAAATAATTTCTCCCAGTCTGTAGGTTGTCTTTGCATTTTGTTTATGGTTTCCTTTGCTGTGCAAATGCTTATAAGTTTGATTAGGTCCCATTTGTTTATTTTTGCTTTTATTTCCATTGCCTTGGGAGACTGACCTAAGAAAACATTGGTGTGATTTATGTCAGAGAATGTTTTGCCTATGTTCTTTTCTAGGAGTTTTATGGTGTCTTGTCTTATATTTAGGTCTTTGAGCCATTTTGAGTTTATTTTTGTGTATAGTGTGAGGGTGTGTCCTAACTTCATTGATTTACATGTGGCTGTCCAGCTTTCCCAACACCACTTGCTGAAGAGACTTTCTTTTCTTCATTGTATATTTGTGCCTCCTTTGTTGAAGATTAATTGACGGTAGGTGTGTGGGTTTATTTCTGGACTCTCTGTTCAGTCCCATTGATCCATATGTCTGTTTTTGTGCCTGTACCATGCTGTTTTGATTACTGTAGCCTTGTAGTATTGTCTGAAGTCAGGGAAGGTTATGCCTCCTGCTTTGTTCTTTTTCTTCAGGATTGCTTTGGTAATTCTGGGTCTTTCATGGCTCCATATAAATTTTAGGATAATTTTTCTATTTCTGTGAAACATGTCATGGGTAATTTAATAGGGGTCGCACTAAATCTGTAGATTGCTTTGGATAGTATGGCCATTTTAACAATATTAATTCTTCCAATCCAAGAGCATGGGATATCTTTCCATTTCTTTGAGTCATCTGTAATTTCCTTTATTAATGTTTTGTAGTTCTCAGCATATAAGTATTTCACCTCCTTGGTGAGGTTTATTTCTAAGTATTTTATTTTGGGGGGTGCGGTTTTAAAAGGTAATGCTTTTTTACTTTCCCTTTCTTATATTTCATTGTTAGTGTCAAGAAATGCAACCAAATTCTGTATGTTAATCTTGTATCTTGCTACCTTGCTGAATTCATTTATCAGTTCTAATAGCTTTTGTGTGGAGTCTTTAGGGTTTTCTATATATATATTATTATATCATCTGCATATAATGACAATTTTACCTCTTCCCTACCAATTTGAATACGTTTTATTTCTTTTTCTTGTCTGATTGCTGTGGCGAGGACTTCCAATACTATGCTGAAGAGAAGTAGTGAGAGTGGGCATCCTTGTCTTGTTCCAGATTTTATTAGGAAGGCTTTCAGCTTTTCACCATTGAGTATTATATTGGCTGTGGGTTTATTGTAAATAGCTTTTATTATGCTGAGATATGTTACCTCTATACTCACTTTCATAGCGATTTTTACCATGAATGGATGTTGAATTTTATCAAATGCTTTTTCTGCATCTATTGAGATGATCTTGTGGTTTTCATCCTCTCATTTGTTGATATGGTGTATCCCATTGACTGATTTGCGTATGTTGAACCATCCTTATGACCCTTGGGTGAATCCTTGGTCATGACCCTTGGTCATGGTGTATGAACTTTTTTATGTGTTGTTGGATTCAGTTTGCTAATATTCTGTTGAGAATTTTTCAGTCTATAATCATCAAAGATATTGGCCTGTAATTTTCTTTTTTGGTAGTGTTTTTGTCTGGTTTTGGTATCAGGGTGATGGTGGCTTCATAGAATGTCTTTGGGAGTGTTCCTTCCTCTTCAGTCTTTCGGAAGAGTTTGAGAAGGATCAGTATAAGTTCTCCTTTGTATGTTTGGTAGAATTCCCCAGTGAAGCCATCGGGTGCTGGATTTCTGTTTGTAGGGAGTTTTTTTTATTACAGATACTATTTAATTTCTAGTGATCTGTCTGTTCAAGTTATCTATTTCTTCTTGATTCAGTTTTGGTGGGCTGTATGTTTCTAGAAAGTTTTCCATTTCTTCTAGGTTGTCAAATTTGTTGGCATAGAATTGTTCACAGTATTCCCTTATGGTTTTTTGTATTTCCACGGTATCAGCTGTGATTTCTCCTCTTTCATTTCTTATTTTGTTTATTTGGGTCTTGTCTCTTTTTTCTTGGTGAGCCTGGCCAGAGATCTGTCAATTTTACTTACGCTTTCAAAGAACAAGCTCTTGGTTTTATTGACTTTTCCTAATTTTTAAATCTCTATTTATTTCCTCTCTGATCTTTATTACCTCCTTCTTTCTGCAGACTTTATGTTTTGTTTGTTTTTCTTTTTCTGATTATTTTAAGTGGTAGTTTAGGTTGTTTATTTGAGATTTTTCTTGTTTCTTAAAGAAGGCCTTATATCACTATGAAATTCCCTCTAAGAACTGCTTTTGGTGCATGCCATAGAATTTGTATGGTTATGTTTTCATTGTCATTTGCCTCAAGGTATATTTTAATTTCTTCTTTGATTTCATCACTGACCCATTGGTTTTTTAATAGCATGTTGTTTAGTCTCCATGTAATTGTTTTTTTCTTGTTTCTTTTTCTGTGGTTGATTTCTTGTCATGCCATTGTGGTCAGAAAAGTTCCTTGAAATAATTTCTATACTCTTAAATTTGTTCAGGCTTGTTTTGTGCCCTAGTATATGGTCAATCCTAGAGAATGTTTCATGTGTACTTGAAAAGAATGTGTATTCTGCTGTTTTTGGATGTAATGTCCTGAAGATATCAATTAAGTCTAACTATTCTATTGTATAATTTAGGATCTTTGTTGCCTTATTGATTTTCTGTCTTGAAGATCTGTCCATTGATGTGAGAGTGGTGTTAAAGTCTTCTACTGTTATTGTGTTCCTGTCAATTTCTCCCTTTATGTCTTAGTATTTGTTTTATGTATCTGGGTGCTCCTATATTGGGTGCATATATGTTGACAAGTGTAATATCCTCTCCTTGTATTGATCCTTTTAGCAGTATATAGTGTTCTTCTTTATCTTTCTTTATAGCCTTTGTTTTAAAGTCTGTTTTGCCTGCTATGAGTATTGCAACCCCCATTTCTCGTCATTTCCACTTGCGTGAAATATCTTTTTCCATTCCCTCACTTTTAACCTATATGTGCCCTTTGCCCTAAAGTGGGTCTCTTGTAGGCAGCATGTTTTAGGCTCTTGTTTTTTTTATCCAATCTGCCACTCTGTGTCTTTTGATTGGAACATTTAGTCCATTGACATTTAAGGTAATTATTAATAGATATGCATTTATTTCCATTTTAAACCTTGTTTTGCCATTGATTTTATATTTCTTCTTTGTCCTTTCCTTTTTCTTTTTGTTTTTCCTTTTGTGGTTTGATGATTTTCTTTTGTATTATGCTTATGTTCTCTTATTTTTGTTTTTTGTGACTCTATTGTATGTTTTTGATTTGAAGTTGCCCTGTTTTTCACATATGTCAACTCCTTCCTATATCTACTTGCTTTAGAGTGGTAGTCGTATAGGCTCAAACACATTCTAGAAAAAAAAATCTACATTTTTTACTCTCCTCCCCCACATTTTATGATTTTGATATCCTCTTTTGCATCTACATGTTCACCTTTTTGCTGTTCACTGTAGTTTTCATCACTTTTCCATAAATTTTTGTTTTTTGTTTTTTTTTAATCTGTGTACTGGCTTATTTAAGTGATTTAGTTTCCAATTGTGATTTTCTCTTTCCTATAGATTCTTACTTCTTTTCTATTTAGAGACGACCTTTCAATATTTCCTTTAGGATAAGTTTAGTATTGCTGTATTCTTTTAGTTTTTGCTTTTCTGAGAAATTCTTTATCTCTCCTTCTATGCTAAATGATAATCTTGCTGGGTAGTATCCTAGGTTGCAGATTTTTCCCTTTCAGGACTTTGAATACATTTTTCCACTCGCTTCTGGCCTGCATCATTTTTGTAGAGAAATCAGCTGATAGCCTTATGAGGGGTTCCCCTGTAATTAACTCTTTGTTTTTCTCTTGTGGCCTTTAGAATCCTCTCTTTAACTTTTGCCATTTTTATTATAATATGTCTTGGTGAAAGTCTGTTTGGATTTATCTTGTTTGGGATCCTCTGTGTTTTCTGTATCTGAATATCTGTTTCCTTTTTTAGGTTTGGGAAGTTTTCAGCCATAATTTCTTCAAATACATTTTCTTTTTTTCTTTTAACATCTTTATTGGAGTATAATTGCTTTACAATGGTGTGTTAATTTCTACTTTATAACAAAGTGAATCAGTTATACATATACATATGTTCCCATATTTTTTGCGTCTCCCTCCCTCCCACCCTCCCTATCCCACCCCTCTAGGTGGTCACAAACCACCTAGCTGATCTCCCTATGCTACGCGGCTGCTTCCCACTAGCTATCTATTTTACGTTTGGTAGTGTATATATGTCCATGCCACTCTCTCGCTTTGTCACAGCTTACCTTCCCCCTCCCCATATCCTCAAGTCCATTCTCTAGTAGGTCTGTGTCTTTATTCCCGTCTTGCCCCTAGGTTCTTCTGACCTCTTTTTTTTTGAATTCCATACATATATGTGTTAGCATACGGTATTTGTTTTTCTCTTTCTGACTTACTTCACTCTGTATGACAGTCTCTAGGTCCATCCACGACACTACAAATAACTCAATTTCACTTCTTTCTATGGCGGAGTAATATTCCATTCTATATATGTGCCACATCTTCTTTATCCATTCATCTGTCTATGGACACCTAGGTTGCTTCCATGTCCTGGCTATTGTAAACAGAGCTGCAATGAACATTGTGGTACATGACTCTTTTTGAATTATGGTTTTCTCAGGGTATATGCCCAGTAGTGGGATTGCTGGGTCATATGGTAGTTCTACTTTTAGTTTTTTTAAGGAACCTCCATACTATTCTCCATAGTGGCTGTATCAATTTACATTCCCATCAACAGTGCAAGAGGGTTTCCTTTTCTTCACACCCTCTCCAGCATTTATTGTTTGTAGATTTTTTGATGATGGCCATTCTGACCAGTGTGAGGTGATACCTCATTGTAGTTTTGATTTCTCTAATGATTAGTGATGTTGAGCATCCTTTCATGTGTTTGTTGGCAATCAAACTGGACAGCTACATGTAAAAGAATGAAATTAGAATACTCCCTAACACCATACACAAAAATAAACACAAAATGGATTAAAGACCTAAATGTAAGGCCAGGAACTATAAAACTCTTAGAGAGGAAAACATAGGCAGAACACTCTATGACATAAATCACAACAAGATCCTTTTTGACCCACCTCCTAGAGAAATGGAAAGAAAAACAAAAATAAACAAATGAGACCTAATGAAACTTAAAAGCTTTTGCACAGCAAAGGAAACCATAAACAAGATGAAAAGACAACCGTCAGAATTGGAGAAAATATTTGCTAACAAAGCAACTGACAAAGGAGTAATCTCCAAAATATACAAGCAGCTCATGCAGCTCAATAGCAAAAAAACAAACAACCCAATCCAAAAATGGGCAGAAGACCTAAACAGACATTTCTTCAAAGAAGATATACAGACTGCCATTTGTTTATTTTTATTTTTGTTCCTCTTCCCTGAAGAAACACAACCAGAAAGTTATTGCTAAGACCGATGGCAAAGAACATACTGCCTGTTTTCTTCCAGAAATTTTATGGTTTCAGATCTCATAGTCAAGTCTTTAATCCACTTTCAGTTGATTTTTGTGTATGTAGTGAGGTAGTGGTCATTTCCCTCTTTGGCACATGGCTGTCCAATTTTCTCAACACTAATTATTGAAGGGATTATCCTTCTCCATTGTATATCCTTTGCTCCTTTAGGTGAGACTCCATTTTTATAATTTCCTTTAGTTCGTTAGACAGCTTCCTTTTGTTATTTGAACATAATTTAAATAGCTGATTTAAAGTCTTTACCTAGTAAGTCCAATAACTAGATTTCCTCAGTAACAGTTTCTATTAACTGCTCTTTTCTCTGTGTGTGGGCCATACTTTGTTTCTTTGCATACCTTGTAATTTTTTGATTGAAAAGTAGAAATTTTAGATAATATCATGTGGCAATTCTGGGAATCAGATTATTCTCCATCCATCAGTGGTTTGCTGTTGTTGCTGTTTATTATTTTTGTCATAATTGTTGCTGCCGTTGTTTGTTTTCTTAGTCACTTTCCTGAACTAATTTTGTAAAGTGTGCTTTCTCTGTCATGTGTGACCACTGGAGTCTCTGCTCAGTTAGTTTAGTGGACAGCTAATGGCTGAACAGTTAAGTGCCTTTGACCTATAAGCATCCACACCTCTTCTGAGACTCTATGTGCATGTTGGAGAATGGCTTCAACGCTCAGGCAGGCAGTTTACAACTCTCCTTAGCCTTCTCTTTTTGCCTGTGCAGAGTTTCAAAGTTGGCCAGGGCAATGAGCGTAGGGCCTTTTTGGAGGTTTCCTGGGTTTCCACAAATCCCTGTGCCTACACATAGGTGTAGATCGCACAAACACGCTGGAGGTTTCTAATGCTTTCTATGGACATCTCCTCCCCCAACTTTTCCTTTTAATTGTATTTGGTCATCTTCTCATTTGTCCCAATTGTAATTGCTGTCTTGGGTAGCTGCAATGTTAAACAATTACTATTGATTATTTTCAACAAATGCCAGGGGAAAAAGGCTGTACTTATTGAGTGAGCTGAGTCAGGTCAAATAAAGACAAGCCCTGTGAGTTGGGGTTTCCAAGGAACTACCAGTCAGGTAAAATAATGACAGCTTTCTAGAAATAGGGTTTTCGTTGACCTCTAAACCCATTCTCCTCCCTTCAATGGCTGCTAGGCTGCTAGTCTGCCCTTGTGATTATAGAGCTGTTGGTTTGCAAGTCAACCATTGTGGGAGAGAGAGGGAGGTGAATAGGACAAGTTTAAAATGCCACAAAGCTAGCTATTCTTACCAAGGGTCAGTCTTTTTCTTGAATAAACACCCATTAATTGTTGCAAGCCCTTGGTTAATTTCCAGAGTTCTGAAATATTGATTTTGACCATTTATCCTGTGTTTTTACTGTTTTTATGGATGGGTACATTTTCTGGGCTTCTTACTTTGCCATTCCTTCTGACATCATCAGTAATATCTTCTTGGATCTTCCAGTTCAGCCTGACTGCAAGCTTAATGCAGCTCAGTGACCTGAGTGAGCATCTCATGAAGCAGAACCATGTGGATAAATCCTGTGCCTTTTTCTAACTCAGAAAATCATGAGAAATAATAAATTGTTGTTTTTAAGCCACTAAGTTTTGCAGTGGTTTGTTACAAAGCAAAAAATAATGAAAACTGGGCTTCCCTGGTGGCACAGTGGTTGAGAGTCTGCCTGCCGATGCAGGGGACGCAGGTTCGTGCCCCGGTCCGGGAAGATCCCACATGCCGCAGAGCGGCTGGGCCCGTGAGCCATGGCCTCTGAGCCTGCGCGTCCGGAGCCTGTGCTCCACAACGGGAGAGGCCACAACAGTGAGAGGCCTGCGTACCGCAAAGAAAAAAAAAATGAAAACACCTTTTTCCTCACTTTCTACTTAGGATTATAGTCATATAGGTACCTGTCACATTTCATCATGAGATTGCAAGCTCTTTGAAGGCAAAGACAACATTTAATCCATCTTTGTACCACCCACAAAGCATAAGTACAGTGCCAACAGGGCAGTCTATAACTATTTGTTAAATGAGTGGAGTGAGCGATCCAGCAAATGAAACATTTTGATATGATTCCTTAATCCTTCATAAATAAAACTAAATATAATTATTTTAAAAAATTAAAAATGTAACTGAAATATTGAAAATATTTTATATTCCATGAAAGGTTTCTTCTGTGACAAAAATAATAAAACAAAATAATGTTATTAATATTAATAATGTTTTAATAGACATAGTCTTAAAATAATACATTGAAATAAATTTAGTTATGTTTAAAGAAAAATTATTTTTTCTTAGTCTAAGTTTATAATGGATGAAAATCCTTATAATTACTATATTTCCCTTTCAGAAATTGATATTCTGCTTTTGAGGCCAAAAATGATTTTGCTTGCCTAGACTGTAATTTTTGAAGAAAATATTTTGTATTTTAAAAATAATACAACATGTATCTACTCTTACAGACTATGTTTTTTGTTTATATCACACAAGCACAAACACTTAACGTGACACAGAATAATTTCTCTGCATCTTGCCAAAGTTTCTATTATAAAAGACACCATATTGGATTACTGGTCTGTTACCAGAGAGATAAAATGACAGCTTGCAGTGTCTAAGATATCCATGCTTGAATATTTTTGAATAGAGTGTAATTTCCTATAAGAAATTCTATCCTTTGCTTATTCAGTGATACTCCCATTAAGAAAAATACTGTTGAGACTTACTTGCCAAAGTCATTCATAGGTATATTGGGCTAGAAATTCTCAATGGGATATTTCCTACCTCCCTCCATTTTATACACATTGTACCTAGTTCAAGACTGTAAATGAGAAGTTCATCCACAGAAATTAATATTAACCTACATTTGAAGAGCTCAAAGTTTAGTGAAATATAAGTATAGTTAATCCTTTATTTCCTATTGTCTACTTTTCTTCACATTAATGGAAGTCACCTAAATATTCATGGACAGGTGAGAGCAGAGGTATGCCAAATTAACAAAATGTTCAATGTAAAAACAATTTTTACAAAATATGACTAAGTAAAAGTCATAGAGAGCCAAAGTAAAGTCATTCCAAATTACCCACAGGAGCCCAGGACACTTACTGCCTCTGGAGTCCTCCTTACACTAGCCCACTGAGAGTTCTAGATATAATCCGGAGTGTCTCTGAAGCCTTGTAATTCACATATTTTAGACTCTTTTGAACCTGTAATTTATTTCAATGTTAAGGAAAATCTAAAATTTAGTTTCCAACAGCTCTCTGATATTCTCTATGTATAGCAGCCCTCAGTTCGATCGTAAAATAGAAGGAAATGCTCTAAAACTATAGAGGAAGTGGTGGAGGATCAAAAGCGGGGTTCCTTATAATGACCAGCTATGGAAGAATGCCCAGATCTGAGGCTCTGACCTCAGTACAAAATTTCGTAAAGATCCTTACATTACCGTGCTTCCCTCTTGGTATTAAAATTAAGAGGTTTTTATGCAATCAGCATAAATTGTAGGAGTGATCTTTTTTTTGAAAGCACTACTATTTTCAGTTTAGGAAAAAATAATCCTAACCTTTAAAACAACCTATAAATTAACCTTATATTCTTTTTTTTTTTTTTTTTTTTTTGCGGTACGCGGGCCTCTCACTATTGTGGCCTCTCCCGTTGCGGAGCACAGGCTCCGGATGCGCAGGCTCAGCGGCCATGGCTCACGGGCCCAGCCGCTCTGCGGCATGTGGGATCTTCCCGGACCGGGGCACGAACCCGCGTCCCCTAAATCGGCAGGCGGACTCTCAACCACTGCGCCACCAGGGAGGGAGGCCCCCCTAACCTTATATTCTTAAAGGACAGAGATGAGGGAGAATTAACACAAAAACATTATTTTTACTACTATGGGAGGTTAAAAATAAGTCATAAAATCTATAAGCCCCAGCCTATAGCCTTCATAATAAGTCACTGAGCTGTTAAGTAAGAGAAGATGAGAAACTTCAAATGAAAATACACTTTTTCCAATACTTTCTCCACATGCTTCAAACAGAATATTTAATTACAAAGTACTAGTAACTATATTTGTGGAGTCAAATAAAAATTAACATCTTATTAACCATAGGGATTTACTGTATAGGACTCTAAGAATGGATTGTATTTGTCTAAATAGCATAATAACTACATTCTCTAGATCTTTTTTTCCCACTTGACTAACGAAAAATACTTTCCTGATCAGAATTTATTTAAAATCATTAGAAAATACAAGGATTTCCCTGGTGGTCCAGTGGATAAGAATCCACACTTCCACTGCAGGGGGGCATGGGTTCAATCCCTGGTCAAGGAACTAAGATCCCACATGCCACGTGGTACAGCCAAAAAATAAATAAATAAATAAAAGCAATAGAAAATACAAATAAAACGATGATGTCTATAAGGCATCTATATTACAGGAAAGATCTTGGCCTAAGATGAAGTATTTAATCACTGTGTGTGTGTATACTTGTTATTAAATATTCAATGGAACTCTGCTGTCTGTTGTATATGTGGTATGGACTCAGAGATACTCACATTCTCCCTAACTATGAAGTACTTTCACTGACAAGCCCAAACACTTAATACTCTACTATGAGAGAGCTTTCTTCCTCTCTGGAAAATGTGTTTTATAAACACAAGCTTTGTTACCATTAAAATAGTCCCTAGAAACCAGTCACGCATTACTTAACAAATTGTCTAATAATTAATCCTGTCCTTGGAAAGCAAAGAACAGGGAATCTCTGGGGATTGCTGTAAAGCATGGAAGTTTAAATGGGGAAGGCACAGTGAGGGAGGAATAAGGTCAGAGCAGGAGGCACCCCTAAGTCAGGCCGACCAAGATGAGATGCCACTGTTGTGAGCCCTGGGCAGCAAATGTGTCCCGTGAAGGCACTGAAAGTTTGGGAGGAAGGTTCCAGAAGGAAGGAGGTGAAAAGGGGAGAGGCAACCAAGATAAACCTTGACTACTGCCCTTACCTGTACTGTGGACTCACACACCTAAATTGCCACTTGTCATCTCTACCTGGATGTTAAAGGCAAGTCTAAATAAATAACTGAAATTGAACTTTTTGCTTCCTACCAAACACATCCCTTTACAAGGATTCCGCATCTCAGTAAAAGACATGACTATTCACCCAGGTGCTCCAGCCAAGTACCTAAAAGTCATACCTGATTCTTGCCTTTCCTTTATGAACTCCAATCCCATCCAACTCATCAGCAAGTCTTACTGTGTCTACCACCAAATGGGTCCCGACTCTGTCCACTTCTCTCCAGCTCCACCTTCACTCCCCATCCCAAGCTGCCACGTCTTGCCCCGGACTCTTGTTACACGTCCTGATTGCTCTCCCTCTTTTCCCTCCCTTGAAGTATAGCCTGCACACAGCGGTCAGAATGAGCTTTTTAAGTGAAAATCAGACCAGGTCCCTCCCTTACTTATCACCTTCCTACAAGGCCCCGTGGCTCCTAGAATGAAACGCACATCACTGATGACGGCTCACAAGGCCTAGTGCTCTGACCCCTGCCTTAGTCTGCCACATCGTGTCCTATTCCAGTCTCTGTGTGGCACCCACGCTCCAGTGGCAGTGACCTGAATTTTGTTCCTTGAACACCTCATTCTATTGAGGTCTTGGGCCTTTGTACTTCCTGATTCCTTCCTGGGAAGGTTGTTCCCAGGAGTCATCACATGGACGCTTCTCCTCACTATTCAGGTCTCAGCTCTAATGTCCCTTCTCTGAAAGGTCTATAGTAATACAACACTTGCTCTGTTTTATTTCCTTCATAGGTTTATAAAAGCCCAACTTTTTAAAAAAATGTATTAGTTTCCACATGTATTGCCTGTTCCCAGCCACTAGAATGCGATTTCCATGACAACAGGGGCTCCGCCAGACTCCTTGCTCTAAATCAGCATCTAGACCAGTCCCTGGCATATAGGAGGTGCTCGTAAAAATGTGTTCCATTCATGGAAAAGCCATGATGATGCCTATGACTGGTCCTGGTAGATATCAAACACTTGTATTCAGTACGAAGTCTGTGTCACCCTGCACAATACCTTAAAAGTCAAGGCCTTATGAGACTGGGCTACATCACATTCATCATGAAAAATGCAGAAGGAAAAACCAAGCCCTATGCAAGTCTAAAGCAGGTTAATCAAAACGTTTGACACAAGACAATTCCAGGAACAAATACCATCAGTATTCTTACTTTCAAAAAGAAGTTTAAAATCTCTACAGACTGTAGCAAAATAGAATCTCTGCTCCAAGAAGATTTCTCCAAAAGTGTCTTTGAGCAGAAGTCTCCCCATCCTTGGAAATATTTCCGTTATAAAGAAACCACACATGACAGTTTCCTGTAGTCCTACACTCCTAAAGCTGAAAGGGACCTTAACAGTGATTTAGAGCAACATCTCCCTGGATAAATGAGAAACTAAAGCCACAGAAGTTAAATAACTGCCTCTGTTAAATAACAAAGGTCAGGATGGGACTTGAACTCGGGACTCTTAGTTCTGAGGTCAGATTTTTCCAGTATATCAAGTTGCTTGCGTCCTCTGGGCTAAAGATAAAGTTTCCCTCATCGTTACTGACCTGACTTAAAAGTAATGTTTTGGGACTGTAAGGGAGAAAAAACTATTTTCTGAGTACTGGGTGGGGCAGGGTCAGTGTAAATAAATATAAAATATTAACGTCAAGAAATGAAAAAATAATTAAAATGTTTAACATCATACTATAATATTAACGACAACAGTAAATCACATTTGGGGCTCCGAGCAAAGGATTCATGATGACGTTTGCACGTTCTAGGTGACCAGTAGCCCTGAGGGGTAGATTATTACAGTTCCTTCTTCTAATGATATTTTGAGCACAGATCAGGAAGTATCACAAACCACATAGTAATATCCTTAAAATGGGCATACTGTCTGTTGGGTTTTAGGAAAGAAATGTATGCTATAGAAGGTGATAACCAATCAGGAATATTTGCCCTGTATTCCTTAGAGATCACTTATTAGAGAAAAAAATAGGATTTTTCACCAAGCATTTTCTTTAAATGAGTACAATTGGGGGTATGTAGTGAAAAATATGAGAACAGTGTATATACTAATAACTCTGTAATGTGAAGAAAAGTATGAAGTGTCTGATAAAAACTGCCTCCTTTTTTATCCTACTGGTGAGAAGTTATAAGCTGGGATTTTAATGCCTAAGGAAGAACATCAATAGAAAGGTTACCTAACTAAAAAGACAGGTAATTCCCTGAGATGTGAAAATAATGATCATAAATGTGCCTCTTTCAAGTGATTATGGAAAGAAAGAGAACCCTTAGCACTGACCCTGGCCCAGGGGTCAGTGGAAGCTTCCATCCCATTCACCCCCTGAGCTGTGGAATCCATGACTAACATAGCTATACACAAAGTTACCTTAATGAAGGGGAGGTGTCTAGTCTCTCGGGGACAGAACAATGTCAGCTGAACAAATAATGGGCATTCCTGGCTGTCCAATTAATGAGAAACCAATAAGCAGTGCCTTAAGAGGATGAACTCTGCTTTTCCACACTCCCTTCCAGATAGGGAGTACTGCAAGCATGGAAGAGCCAGGGAAAATCATAAAACTTAAAAATAATGCACTCTTGGACTTCCCTGGTGGCTCAGTGGTTAAGAATCCACCTGCCAATGAAGGGGACACGGGTTCGAACCCTGGTCTAGGAAGATCCCACATACCGTGAAGCAACTAAGCCCATGCGCCATAACTACTGAGCCTGCAAGCCACAACTATTGAGCCCACGTGCCACAACTACTGAAGCCGCGTGCCTGGAGCACGTGCTCCGCAACAAGAGAAGCCACTGCAATAAGAAGCCTGCACACAGCAACAAAGACCCAACGCAGCCAAAAAAATAATTAATTAAAAAAATAATAGTAATGCACTCTTTTAAAGTAAGTACATGCAAGGATTTATTGATAAAGTTGTTTTATGGGGAGATGGAATTAGGGAGTGGATCTCATTTTTTCCCCACTATGCCCTAGTAGTGTGTCAAGAAAAATAAAGACCATAATGAAGCTCATAAATTTGTTTACTCCTTAGTATATTAAGCAATTGGCAATTTCATTGTACAACAAGTTCAACTTGATGTATCTGTTCAGTGTTCCTAAAAGAACCTTAGTTTGTCATGTGGCAAGTAATATCTCTGTTTCATGTATAGAAAAGTAAAGAACAAAACCAAACTACAGAATAAGAGAGGATTAGAAAGAAAAACCCATGACTACCAGTTTCTTTTCTGTTCTTTTACCTAACTAAATAATAAGGAATTTGAGGCAAGGAGTGCAATGTAAAAAGGAAAAAAACAAAGATGAACAAACTTTCACTATTACAGTCCTTAGAGACTGAAAAACAAGATGACACAATTATTCTGGAGAAATTTCCTTTTGTAAGTGGTGTTCCAAAAGCCAAGTGTGATATACACTTAGAGAACAAAATGTTTAAAAAGTTTAGTTACTAATTACAGTGATTCCAGGGCTAATTCCACCAGCTCATAGCGCAAGCCTTGAAGCGAAGCCCTTTTTTTTAAAGTCTATTTTGGTAGAGCCAAAGTGAGTTTTCCAGATCATATTTAGCAAGACCAACCTTTATTTTTCTGCTTTAGAAACGAAATGGCTAAATGGAAAAAAATCTATTTTTAAATATCAAGAACTGGCTTCCAAATTAATTCTTCCATTCTAAATAAGCGTGAGGCAGGCTTTATGAAGAACTTCCGTATTTACAAGTATCAGTGGGGCCTCTGACTTGCTGAATATCTTCCAGGAAGAGAAATCTGATACAAGTTACATTTCCTGAGAGTGAAGTGAGAGATGCTTGGAGTTTATAGTAAGTCATTTCTTGCCCAGCTGACATTCACCATCACCTGTCACGTTACAAGCAGTTTGGCTCGCAGGGCCTGAAGGGTTTGTCTGAAATGCCTTCACCCTGCCGTGGGGGGCTGGGGGGATGATGTCTGAGTTCCACAGTCACAGAGACTCTGAAATCTTAGCCTTTCTGTATTTGTCGGGGGATTCAGCCACATAGGTTGCTAATGGGAAAAGAAAGCTTGGATGGCTCTCTAATAATCTTACGCCTGTTATGATTAGCATTTGTTCATTGTGACGTTGTAAATGACTTCCCCTTGAAAATGAGCCCTCCTACTAGATGGCATTCTGATAACAAAAATCGAGGATGGACCAGAGAAGCTGCTTTTCAAAAAGGTTTTTTCACTGTCCCCCACCCCCCCAAAAAAGATAAAACAAATCCCGGGTCAAACCCCGCTCCACCGCCAAGAAGTCCTCTGAATTGTGAAGTGTCCTTCTGAGTCTGGGGGCTTGGCTTCTAATTCAGGGTCAGCCCGGGAGTCCCAGGTCGCTACCCAAAGCTGTGACTTTCCCAACGGCATATACTCAGCCTTTTTTTTTTTTTTTTTTTCTAGAATGGAACGTTATTCCTCCCACACCTTCACGCTTTTGAACATGGCTTTCTTGTGGTATAACTGATACACTCGGGTTTCTCTTCAGAGCCCAGAAATCTTTCACCTTTTACTTTCCTTTTTTACATGAATAAAGTTCTAACCCCTTAACCTGGCACGTAAGGCCTTTCAGAACAGCACCTCAGCTGCCCCTTCAGCTTCCTTCACCACGAGACAGTCTCTCCCCTCTGTTTACTAAGCACACGGGATTTCTCACCAGTCTGCAAATTACGTTGACCTTGAAAACCACCATGATGCCCCCTCCAACTACCACCCGGCAAATTTGTGCTCATCCTTCAAGCCTTTTTTCACATCCCCTATGAAGTTTTTCCTGGTTCCTGGAAGGGTTCGTCCGCTCTTCCAGAGTTCATCAGACCTCATATCTAAAGATTGCTACAAATTCCATAATTCCCAGACAGAAATAACTAGGACGCTGTCTTTATTTATTCTTAAATCCTCAGTGCCTGGCACATAGTGAGTATTCAATGTCATTTGGGAATTGAGTGAAATACTTGGTTAGAATTTCTTCTTTCATTGGCATCAAAGCTGAACTTAGAAATAATGGTGACTATATCATGAAATATTTTTTCCTACATAGGTCTCCTAAGCAAAGGGAATTTTATTTTCTTATCCTGGGTAAATTAGAAGAGAGCTGTTATCTGTGAAGATAGTAGAGAGGATTGCCTATATCCGTATCGACGAGCTTTAGAGCCCCACAGAGGAAGGAGTGCCAAGAGTTAGTTGTTAAATACAGTGTGAGAGGGAATTCCCTGGCGGTCCCGTGGTTAGGACTCAGCACTTTCACTGCTGTGGCCCGGGTTCAATCCCTAGTCGGGAAACTAAGATCTTGCAAGCCGCATGGCGCGGTCAAAAACGAACAAACAAACAAATTACACTGTGAGGCTCTGTACCCAAGCAGCACTGCTTTGGAATCCACGGGACAGCTAGAGGGTCACTGAACCCATGCCACCACCCTCCAAAGCACACACACACAGAGCAACTTTGGCCTTGAAGACTGAGGATAAGCAGCCTTGAGCAGAGGTTGGCTGGGTCCCAGGAAGAAGCGTTTTCATGGAGGGGACCCACAGCAAAGGCCGGGTGACATGCACTGACAAGGAGATTAGGACCCAAGAGCAGAAGCATACTAAGTGAAATAAACCAGACGCAGAAGGACAAGTATTGGATGATTCCACTTATGCGAGGTCCCTAGAAGAGTCAAATCACATAGACAGAAGCCAGAAGGGTGGTTGTCAGGGGCTGGTTGTAGTGCCGACCAAAATGAGGCAATGAACGAGGCACTACCAAGCTGATGTGAGTCACATACGATAACATACGCAGCTTTGTGGCCACCATGCTTATTTTCTGATTAGCCTTGATGGCTCAGTTGAAAGATTTGAGATGATAATAAATTAGTGATTTATTAGCTGACACTATGCTTCTTGGATTCACAGACATTTCAGAGTTTGTCAGTGAGATCATAATTGCATCTTCCTATCTGATTCTGTGTCTGAGGATGAGGGTTAGACTATCCAATGCTATTTTATGAAACATGGAGTCCTGTCGATCCACAAGAAAATCTGTAGAGCTGTTATAAAGCTATTCTTGGGCTTCCCTGGTGGCGCAGTGGTTGAGAGTCCGCCTGCCGATGCAGGGGACGCGGGTTCGTGCCCCGGTACAGTTGGATCCCACATGCCGCAGAGCGGCTGGGCCCGTGAGCCATGGCCGCTGAGCCTGCGCGTTCGTAGCGTGTGCTCCGCGACGGAAGAGGCCACAACAGAGAGAGGCCCGTGTACCGCAAAAAAAAAAAAAATAAAGCTATTCTTAAGCACTAGTATAACGAAACATCATATATTACTATGGTCGATGCTCTGGTTAATTCATCAATTTAAGGTCATGCTTAAATTTGGGTTTACAACCATTATAAAAGCAGCACATTTGCCACAACTGAAGGTTAATAGCTAATTAATCCTCATAGCATTTTTATGGGGCAAATAAGATTAAAGATGACTGAAGTATGTGGTTCCATGCTTGCTTTCTTTTGTGTATTCCGGAAACCTGCAGTGCACATTCCACAGATACATACATATAACCCGCACCCAAGCAAAACCTCTGCCGTCTCTTATAAGATTTGATTCATAGGATAAAAAGACAAGTGAAGAGAGACAAAAATGTAATATATAATCCAACCATAGAAGTAGATTAATTAATGCCTGTCAAGCTGGCCTGAGTAATTACCAAAATAGGACGCCTTAATTTTATTACTTTATGATGACATCGGCATTATTATGACTCCTAAGTAGTAGACTTAACTGGTACTTCACTTCTCTCAAGGTAAATGGCATCAGGACGTTTTAAGATAAGATAATTTACATGTAATTAGCCATAATTACAAAGAGATCTGCTGTATAACATTGCACTTATAGTCAGCAATGACATATTATTCACTTAAACATTTGTTAAGATGGTAGATATGTTGAGTGATGTTTCCAAAATAAAATAAAACAAAATAACATAGATATGAATGTTGTAGAATCTATATACATAAGATCAATTACTGATACTTTTTACTTCTCCCTCCAAAATACTGAATTATATGAAATCTGAAGGAGGAAAATCACAACTTACTTAAAATTGTTGATAATATTAAATGCTTCCAAAACTGTTAAATGAAACTACTGAACTGATAATATTTCATATTATGTTACATTTTAGAAGTATTGGAGGAAGTCATTGAGAGGATTTGGCCACCAGTTGACCTGTGAGCTGGACCCGGGCAATCAGAGGTTCCAAACCTCCTCCCCTGTCCTTGGGATGTACTTTCTGCCCACCATTCCCACGTTAGGAGTTGTTTCAAGGATGCAGCCTTGAGAGAGTAATGTGTGGCTGAGACCATCTGGACAGTGTACACGACTGACCCCCATTAAGGCCTCTACATAAACTATGATTATGGTGGATGGGTGCAGAGATTTACTGCTCTTGCCGTGCCCAAGACAAGCCTTGTATGTACGTTCCCTTGCTCAGTAAACCTGCCACCTACCAATCTGGGAGGCTCTGTCTCTTTCTTTGGTCTCTCCTTGCCCTCTGTGTATAGGGGCCAATTTCAGGTTTCACCAGGGGAACTCCCGTGGTTATGAACAAACAAGTAGCCATTTCAACCTAAAGCAATTTATTATTGGAACATATTAACATCTCTCAATTTTCTAGAAAAATATAAAAGAGGTCCTTGTGATAGAGAAGTAAATATTTCTGTGCATTCTTAAAACTGTGTAATACTCTTAAAATTCTTTTCTATCTAATATATAAAATTTGGCTAAACTGAATAAAAAAGAATGAAATGATGCCATTTGCAGCAACATGGATGGACCTAGAGAATATCATACTAAATGAAGTCAGAAATAGAAAGACAAATACCGTATGATATCACTTATATGTGGAATCTAAAATATGACACAAATGAACATATCTACAAAACAGAAAGACTCACAGACATAAAGAACTGACTTGTGGTTGCCAAGGAGGAGGGGGTGAGGGAGGGATGGGTTGGGAGTTTGGGGTGAGCAGATGCAAACTATTATATGTAGAATAGATAAACAACAAGGTCCTTCTGTATAGCACAGGGAACGATATTCAATATCCTGTGATAAACCATAATGGAAAAGGTTATGAAAAGAATGTATATATATGTATAATCGAATCACTCTGCTGTACAGCAGAAGTTAACACAACATTGTAAATCAACTATACTTCAATAAAATAAATGTTAAAAAATAAAAATAAAATAAAACTTCGCTAAATTATATGATTTTAAAATTTTAGGGCTTCCCTGGTGGTTCAGTGGTTAAGAATCCGCCTGCCAATGCAGGAGACATGGGTTCAAGCCCTGGTCCAGGAAGATCCCACGTGCCACTACTGAGCCTGCACTCTAGAGCCTGCAAGCCACAACTACTGAGCCCACGTGCTCAGAAAGTGTAGCTTTCATGAGAGGAGCTGTGGGTTTTGAGTCCTGCAGCCTATGCTCGAATGATAGGAGGGACACAGCTCAGTTTCTTCTTGGGTCAAGGCAAGAGCAAAGTGTAGCTTTCCCTTGCACTGTGTATCTCTCCAGCAGGCTTCAGGAAGGCAAGATGAGACCCACACTTTTCCACCAGTGCAATCCCAGAGCTTAATAAAGTGCTCAGTCCATAGTAATCTCAGTAAATGTTGAATAGAAGGGTGAGCTCTGGACTAGACTGAATTCATTTCAGTGACTTATTGAATGCTACCTCTTATTCACCCTAAGCGGAACAGAAAATTCTGGGAACCCCTAAAATACTTATATAGTAAGCCACAGCTTTTATTTGTAATTGTTGCAAGTTTTCAGTTAAAAACACAAAACTTAATAACAAAATTTTTAAGTATAATATCCAATGTTACTAAGGAAATTGGGTAATATGCAGAAGAGATGGATAAAACAATGATGGAACATAATTAGAAGTATATTACCAAGATCTCTAAAAATGAACTTGCAATTCTACTTTGAAAAAATCAATCTTATGAATTTTGGGGGCTCAACAAGTGTTTACTGAATGAACGGACACGTGAAAAATAAACAAAGGAGGTGATGAGTAAGTGGTGAGTCTTAACTGGCCTCTCTAGCCAGAAAAACAGAGGAAACAACTTTCCTGTATATTGTAGTGTTATTTATAATAATAAAAAGCTGAAGGTAGTGTGAAGGTCCATGTAGAAAAGACATGCCCACGGGGTGAATCATTTAACAGGAGCAAAGACCAGGGCTGATGATGCTGTGATACACACAACAGCTTCCCCCATATTTAGGAATATTTCCAAGGGAACTGTTAAGGTCCAGAGAACTTTAAAATCTCCTAAAAAACGCTATATATCTTCTAAATATTTAGAAGGATTGCTGAGGATTATTATGTATTACAAAACACAAATGAAAAGGGCTTCTACCAGCTTTTTTCTTCCATGTAAAGCCATGAAACTAAAGAGCCCTTTGCTTCCAGAAAGCAACCACCAATTTAATGAAAGGGACAGAGAGAAGACTCCTCTTCACTGGAGATTTATTTGTTTGTAACAAAAGCAAAGAGGACCATATCTATCAGCTATGCCACTGTTTCTAGCTACACTATCCAAGCTCATAAAATCTTAGTAATCTGTGTTGATTATTTTTTCACACATAGTCTCATTTCCCCCCATTCTTGGGAACTGCTGCAGCTGCAAAAGCCACCCGGTCACAGGTGTCATCCTAAATCAGAGAGGCTACAGACTAGACTACAGACTACAGCCCTCCCTTCCCCCCTCTTTTCACGAATGGGCCATAGCACTCCAATCTGCTGAACTCAACAGGGCCTCAGAAGCCTTCTCAACACAGTATTCCAGATAGACATAGAACCTGAGAGATAAGGCTCTTTACTGTCCTTGAATTCAATAATAAATCAGGAATTCACTTTTCTGTGACATTTTAAATTTATATATTCAACTACTAACACATTTTTATTTAAAAACATGTTTATATACAAGCAGCCAATGAAACATAAGAATTATGTTATACCAAGAAAATAAGGCGCTCTGTACCATTTGCATGTTCTGTATATGTTTTCTCTCAAAACTTCACCATTTTGCCCTGATAATTGCCAAAAGACAATTTAAAGATAATCAGAGTATGATCACCTGGGATATTGCTTGCAATCTGTAGAGAAATAATTATTTCTTTCACATAACCAGAGATACTTGTAGATACATGAAGCTGAGAAAATTTCCTCTAAAATGATGCTAGAAAACTGGGTAGCATGCCACCCAGAATCTTTGAAAGCACCCAAATACTTACCGTTTGCTATCCTAAGGAATACTAAAGAATGGACATGAAGAGAAAAGAAAACCAAACATAGAAACCTTGTCAGATGTTCCCTGAGCCTGTGCCACCTTTTTGGGTACAACCGTGTTTATCTGAAGGACCCTTGCAAGAGCTGCCTTTGGGTCCTCACAGTAAGCCAGGCTCAAGGCACTAAGTGGGTACCTGACCAACAACTCATGAGATCTCTCCCCTCGTAACCCTCACCTGGAAGATGGCAGAACAATAAGAGCAAGCTCAGGCACAGAAAGAGTCCCAATTTCCATATAAACTAGCATCTGCCTTTTCCCATGCTGATTCTGCAAGATGGCTCATTTACAAATATATAAATAGCTGCAACTTTACTCCAGTCTCATTGAAAAATCAGAACGGCATCATGTGAGAGAAGCATCCTAGCATCCTTGGCTCACGGAGCGAAATGTAAGTGGAGCTGGGCCAAGCTACTTGACACTCGCTAGTCAGCTTAACCAGATGCCCTCCAGTTTCCTGCAGTGGAGGGACCGGGTTCTGCTGGCAGAGCCTGAGACTTCATGCACATCAATTGCCCAGCAGTCGCACCGTGATTTAGAGCCAGAGGTCGGAAAATAAATTTCAAGTAGTACCTAATATTTATTATCACACATATTCAAAAGAGAATGGCAATGTCTAAATGTGGCAGGAAGTTTTCCAATGTAGCTACTTAAAATTCGCTACGTCTTCTTACACACAGGCTCGATGAATTTTCAAAGACTGTCTCTCCAGTACTCTGGCCACCTGGCCAGACTTAGAGGGGTTTAAATCATCAGGAAAAGGGCAAGAGAGAAAATGCATTTTAATTTTTGGAAGAGAATTTATTGCCTTGCTTAAATTCATTAATTAAAGTTATCTACTGGTAGTTAAGAAACATCTAAACCAATATATATGAAATATAGATGAGATACATATTGACTTTTCTTTGCTGCATATGAATACCCACATAGCAAGCTGTCAAGCCCTGAGGGTTTAATGCCTGCATGTGAAGCCACCTTCAGGCTTAAGACGCCCACAGTAGCATAGATCTGTACGGTGACATCTGCTGAAGTTCTCCACCAGACAAATCACCCATTACATCCCCTGGTAACAAATTACCCTCTTCCTTAGCCCTCTGATTTCTTACCAATTAATGAGCAGTTTACTTTTTTTAAATTTTATTTTGCGGTACGCGGGCCTCTCACTGTTGTGGCCTCTCCCGTTGCGGAGCACAGGCTCCGGACGCGCAGGCTCAGTTGGCCATGGCTCACGGGCCCAGCCGCTCCGCCGCATGTGGGATCTTCCCGGACCGGGGCATGAACCCGCGTCCCCCGCATCGGCAGGCGGACTCTCAACCACTGCGCCACCAGGGAAGCCCCCAAACAGAATTTGATGCTTTATTCATTGCAGTGTATTCACACCCTGAAATGTTCATCTTGGACTCAAAGGCTGAATATCAGGACCATATATGCTATATTTGCCTTCTTGATGACTCAAGCTTTCTGAATTACTATTGATCCATCCTCCAATTACATATAGCCAACCATATGGGGAATTATTATTGCCTTGTATAATTGCTGACAAATTGTCAGTATTTAAATGGCAAGTCATTCTTTTTAATCTCATATTTATCAGAAGAAAAAGTATAGTAAAGATAACAAACCAACAATTAAAAAAAACCCTTCAATAAATTCATTTTGAAATGAAATGAGTAACAAGACCAAAAAAAAAAAGACTTTTCTTTACTATATACTCTACACAATATATAAAATGAATATACAGTACGGGCTAAGTTCTTTTAATTTACCATGGAGCTTATCTATATGCATGAAGCATGTAGAAATAAATATAATAAATATCACTCTTTTGTCTCTAAGTCTACATTGTGTCTTAGTTTAAAATTCACATTTTAAAATCTAATTTTGGTTATGTCTATTTAAACATAAATAATATTTCTTCAAAAACAAATTTACTTACTATTCTCTAAAGATTATGCCGCTATCGATACATGTAAATTTACGCTATAGAACAAGATCAGTTTGTAAAGATTACTAAAAACCACAATTAATCAAACAACACATTTACCACAGCATTCAAGTGATTGTGTTACTGTCGACAAGACTTTTTATTTTTAAACAAATTATTTGGAATCTCCTTAGAAAGTAGTTTATGTTGTATTATTAAAATGTAAAGAAAGGGCTTCCCTGGTGGTGCAGTGGTTAAGAATCCACCTGCCAATGCCGGGGACATGGGTTTGATCCCTGGCCCAGGAAGATCTCACGTGCCGCGGAGCAACTAAGCACGTGTGCCACAACTACTGAGCCTGTGAGCCACAACTACTGAAGCTCGCGCACCTAGAGCCTGTGCTCCGCAACAAGAGAAGCCACCGCAGTGAGAAGCCTGCGCACCGCATCGAAGAGTAGCCCCCGCTCACCGCAACTAGAGAAAGCCCGCGCCCAGCAACGAAGACCCAACACAGCCAAAAATAAATAAATTAAATAAAAATAAATAAATTTTTTAAAAAGTAAAGAAAAATTATTATTTTACTTACATGGTGTCTCTAATAAGACGTGAACTTCCCAATTTGATACAAGTTTTATCACCTTCACAAAACACACGTCTCAGAGAAAAGCGCTCTCCTAGGTCAAAACCTGTGGAATGTGACAAATGATTTAATCCAACAGTTTTATTAAATTTAGTAAATTCACAGAGTTACCAACTTTTAAATAGGATTTTTTGTAGTCCTTATCTGTAGACTGACTTATTTCAAGTTAAATCTGCTCTTTACGGGATCAGCAAAATTTCTTGATTTCTTTTCCCTCTGTTTAGGATATAGGAGGATGAAATATATGTCACAAGATTCAAGTATTATTTTTCTTTGACCTAGGAATTATTCTAAATAAGTAAGCAGAGTAGTTTATTGTAGCAGCTCTGATAGCTAAAGACAGAAAATTAGTTAAGTAAAAAATACTACAGCCATTCAATTGAAATCTAAGCAGTCTTTTAAAAGAAATCGTGCTTTAGAAAAATATATGTTGATGTGGGGAAATGCTCAGATTTCAAATGCAGTATATGTATTATGATTACGTGTGCATATATGGGTGGGGGAAGGGTGGAGAGAGAAAACGGAGGATGAAGGGAAAAAAGAGAAAGATAAGAATGTTACAAAAAGGGAATCATGACTGTATTTGGGTAGTGAGATCTTCTTTCTCATACATTTTCTTTTCTTTTTTTCAAACTTTCTACAATGGATACAACTTTTAAAATTTTAAATAACTTTTGTTCTCCGAGAGGTTGAGTTGTTGGGGGTCCTAGGTTAAATGATGTAGAATTCTGCGCTCAGAAATTTTTGTACAACATTTGACTTCTTTGCTTTTAATTTTTTAGGATTGGTGTTATCTTAAATTACAATGTGAAGGAGTCACCTACAATACACTACGTGTTTGGTGATAATTTTACACAAAAATGTTTCTTTGTGAAGAACTGTAATGCTTACCTGAAACTTCAACTTTATCTCTGTAGTCTGTTGTAAACTGGTGTCCCTCTTTCCTCAGTATAGGACATTGTTTCTCTATTAAAACAAAAAAAAAAGGTATTGAGTATTTTCATTACATTGTCTATCATTTTTTTCAAATAAATTTGAATCACACAATACAATCGGAAACGTAAGATAAAATGGAAAGAAATTAAACCGCTCTATTAAATTCCTTTTATTTTATTTATTTATTTTTTTTAGATGTTGGGGGTAGGAGTTTTTATTAATTAATTTATTTTTGCTGTGTTGGGTCTTTGTTTCTGTGCGAGGGCTTTCTCTAGTTGTGGCAAGCGGGGGCCACTCTTCATCGCAGTGCGCGAGCCTCTCACTATCGCGGCCTCTCTTGTTGAGAAGCACAGGCTCCAGACACGCAGGCTCAGTAGTTGTGGCTCACGGGCCTAGTTGCTCCGTGGCATGTGGGATCCTCGCAGACCAGGGCTCGAACCCGTGTCCCCTGCATTAGCAGGCAGATTCTCAACCACTGCACCACCAGGGAAGCCCAATTAAATTCCTTTCAAATAAGGATAAGAATATTACCCACCTCACAGTGTGTTCGTGAGGAATACATGTGGTTATGTATGTGAAGTCCCTGCTACACAGGGAACGCTTGTCAGTGTTAGCTACTATTTGCTCTAATGTTCTAATTGTCGCTCTATACTCGACATTAGGAAATTAGCTAGCTCTAATATCGTTAAGTTTTCATATTCAAAGTGTATTCTAATGTTAGAAGAAGTGACCTACTACTATTTTCACACACCTTGGATTCAGGTTTAGGTATTAGTGATATTAAACTTTAGAACAGGAGGAGACTGCATGGGACTAAATGTACCCCTCCCTAAATTCATATGCTGAGGTCTTAATCCCCAGTGTGGTGCTATCTGGAGGTGGGGCTTTTGGGAGGGAATCAGGTTTGGATGAGGCCCTAGGGGTGGAGCCCTGGTGATGGGATGGATGTCCTTACAAGAGGGTAGAGGAACAGGGACTCTTTCTCTCTCTCTCTGCCTTGTGAGGAAACCAGGAAGAGGGTTCTCATCAGAACTTGGTCAGGCTGGCAGCCTGATCTCGGACTTCTTAGCCTCCAGAACTGTGTGACATAAACGTCTGTAGTTTAAGCCTCCAGGCCTATGGTATTCTTGTTAGAGCAGCCTGAACTAAGTTATTAAAATAAAACTAAAAAGCAAAAGCAAAGACCTCTGCCATACCAAAGTGGCCTATAATGAAAAATAAATGAGATAAAAATCATTGAGAAAGTATTAATTATATGCTAATGCTAATTAACGCTGTTCAAAGAAATAAAAGATAAAGTCTGCCTCCACTTACAGTGAATTTACATACTCACTGCACCACAACACAGTAATATAGTAATGTACATACACACACTAATTTCTTATTATCTGGGGTTTGTTTAAATTTAATTCAGGCTAGATTCTAGGAAATTAATAGCCAATCCAGACAATATTGCAGCTAGTTTTTATAATACGCCAACTGGACAACTGGACAGTTCTTAAGCTAAATTGATGAACTATTTTGGCATCATGCAGTCACAACCTTAATTTTCTAAAATGTCTAAAATTCATGTTTGGGTATAATGACCTCAAAGTTTTTATGACAGAGAGGAGATAAACTGCTGAAAACCACACTGATCTCCTGCTCTATGGGAAGTGGAAACCATCAGTTCTCCTGGTCAACCGCTCAGACTTTCAGCCCTTCAGCCCTTCATTTAACAAATGTGTCAAAGACTTCAAGGGTGGTGACAGGGCATCAGCTTAATATATTTAACCAGAAGAATAAATCGGATTATAAATAGTGCTACCACTTAGATTTAAAAGCTGCAATCCACACAATTAAAATATATAGCACTGAATATTTTAAAGATTACTTAGTTACTCTGGAAATTCCTGTCTCAGAGATCTTAACATGATTGCAGGTCCTAAATAATAATAAAATCGGGTCTTTTGTAAACACTACCCATTTTTTGAGAAAATTGAAATCATACCCATTTTTTATCTGAGTTCATCATCATGTTTATAAAAACCAAGATCTCTGCACTGAAAACTAGAGAATGTTGCAGAGAGAAATTAAAGTCCTAAATGACTGAGTGGATTAAGCAAGTATTTAGATTGGAAGACTCGGTATTGTTAAGATGTCAATTCTCAATTTTATATATAGACGTAGTGCAATAACAAATAAAATCCCAAGAGGTTCTGTGTGTGTGTGTGTGTCTTTGAAAACTGACAAGCTGATTCTCAAATTTAAGGTGAACTCCAAAAATACTAGAACAGCTAAGGCAAAACTGAAGAAGAACAAGCCTGAGAACATGTACTATTGGACACCAGGGATTTTTATAACGTGATTTTGGTGCACATATAAATAGATTAATTGGACAGAGAGTCCAAACACAGACCTGTGCACATGTGGTCTCCTTATTTACCACAAAAGGGCCACTGCAATTCGATGGGAAAAGGATGGTCTTTTCAGTCAGTGATTCTGCATCAACTGAATGTCCATGTAGAAAAACACTGGACTGTGACCCTTACCTCAAACCATGCAAAGAAATTAATTAGAGATGATCTTAGACCTAAACATGAAACGTAAAACAATAATGAACTACAGAAAAACGTAAAATCTTCCTGAACTGAGGGTAGCAAATATTTCTTGATAGGGACACAGAAAACACGAAAGGTTGATAAACTGGACTTCATTAAAATCTTAATAATCACAAGACAACATTAAAAGAGTGAAAAGACTAGCCACAGACTATTACAATACGTATATCCAATCAAGCATCATATCCAGAACATACAGAGAATTCTCACAAATCAACGGGGAAAAGATTGAAAACCCTATTTTGAAAATGTGCCGGGGCTTCCCTGGTGGCGCAGTGGTTGAGAGTCCGCCTGCCAATTCAGGGGACGTGGGTTCGTGCCCCGGTCCAGGAAGATTCCACATGCCGCAGAGCGGCTGGGCCCGTGAGCCATGGCCGCTGAGCCTGCGCGTCCGGAGCCTGTGCTCCACAACGGGAGGGGCCACAGCAGTGAGAGGCCCGCGTACCACCAAAAAAAAAAAAGAAGATGTGCCAAAAAACTAAGCACTTCACAAAAGAAAATATCCAAAATGCCAACCCGCATATGAAATAGTGCTTAACATCATTAGTGATCAGGGGAATGCAAAGTAAAACCACAATGATATACCACTAAATGGCTAAAAATTAAAGAACTGACAGCATCAAATACTGTTGAGGCTGTGGAGCAAAAGGAAGGCTCGTCTACGTTGCTCGTGGGGGTGAACAGTGCAACCACTTTAGAAAATTGTTCGGCAGCGTTTCCGAAAGCTAAATATTCATGAACTCTATAACCTGGAAATTCAATGACCCAAGAGAAATGAGTACAAAAGTGGTGTAAGTGGCTCTTTTAGAAGAGAATATTCCTCGCAGCATAACTCATACTAATCCAAAACTGGAAACAACCCAAATGTCCATTGACAAGAGGATAAATGGACAAATTGTGGTAAATACAATAAAAAAGTATAGAAAAAAGAATGAACTACTGCTACATGCAATGACCTGGATGAATCTCAGAGATACAGTGGTAAGTGGAAAAGAATACCGTTCCCCAAAGAACACAAACTGCAGAATTCCATTCATGTGAAGTTCAAGAGATTGCGTGACTGATCTATGTCAGAATACTGATTGGCTTGGCAGGGGGGTCAACTGGGATAGTTACAGGAAAGCCTTCTGGGGTCATGGAAAGTTCTATATTTGGATCTGAGTGGCAATTTCACAGATGTGTAAATACACATGCAAAAATTCATTACGCTGTGCACCTAAGATCTGTGGACCCCGGTGTGTGTCATACAAAACAGCATGTCTGTGAGAAAACACTTTAAGCTCAAAATAATTTTTGCAAAACACCAAAACTGTGATCAAATTTTTACAATGACTTTGCATAACTATATGACTGTAGAAAATGAGGTTAACCTTAAATTCTTCACAACATATATAGGGAAACCCCAATAGATGATTGGCAAAGCAAATATCCAGACTGTGGAAGGAACTTCCTACTGTGACACTTCGGTAATGAGTGGAAGCTATGTTAGCTTATTGCCAAGTTGGAAACAGTATATATCTTATTTAAATTCTTCTGAGGATCTAATGAATATATGATGATGTCAAAGTAATAAACCTGTCACTTTGAAGTGAAGAAAATTGAACATTTCCAGCAATATTTATGAAAGTATTTCTTCACTAAAGTCTTTAGTTTATGAAAATCAAATACAGCTTTGTATCTCTAGAATATGTGCTCTGTTATGAAAAGCTGAACAAAACAAATGAAAACTAAATGTTAATTTAAGTGAAGTAAGTCAAAGACAAATATCATGATATCACTTTATATGTGGAATCTAAAAAATGATACAAATGAACTTATTTACAAAACAGAAATAGACTCACAGACATAGAAAACGAACTTACGGTTACCAACGGGGAAACGGGGAAGGGATAAATTAGAAGTTTGGGATTAACATATACACACTACTATATATATAATAGGTAAACAACAGGAACCTACTATATAGCACAGGGAGCTATACTCAATATCTTGTAATAACCTATAATGGAAAAGAATCTGAAGAAGAACATATATATATATATATATATATATATATATTCAATTTTAACTCAATTTTATTCGACTTCAATTTAAGGTTTAAAAAAACAACTAAATGTTAATTCTTTGGGGGAAGACTCAAGGCACAAGAAGCTGAATGCATGAGTCTCATGGTCCACTGCATAAAAATGGCAACACAGGAGAAGTGGCTATTAAAAGTTGCATATGTTAATTTCTTTAAGCATTGACAGTTGCATTTTAACATAAAGTAAAGCATACTTTTTGCATAAATGTGCGTGCTATCTTGAAGAACTACTGATAAGACCCAAATATCCAAGCATCCTGTCAGGTAGTCAGGAGAATCCCGGCAGCAGTGTCATTTCAAAGGCTCTTGGGAACCTTTCAAAAGTAATTACTAAAATTTCACCACAAAAGATGCACTATTTAGGGGCCCTTAATCAACAGACCTTTTGAAACATAAATGCAGAAGTTTTTGACAAATTCATGCTAAGATGCTGTCAGTGATTTTCAGACCCACTTTCCTCCTGACTTAGCTTGAAGGATCTGGGCAGCTTATACGGTTGGAAGGATATTGAAAGGGGGTAAAGGAACCAGAAAAGAAGACAACTAGGTCAGATTTGGGGAAGATTTTATCTAGATTATCTACAAAAAATTACATACATTTTACAAATGTGTGTAATTACATACATTTTACCCTTCTCTCCCTCTAAAAATTAGAAACCTGATGACCTACGAACAAATCATTCAAGAGAACTTATGTGATTTTCCCCCAGATCACATAGTAACTCAATGGCAAAGCTGAAATAAAATTCGTTTCCCATAGTCCAGCTTTTTTCTCTATACTGAACATCCATCTCAAAAACATGTTCTAGGGCTTCCCTGGTGGCGCAGTGGTTGAGAGTCCGCCTGCCAATGCAGAGGACGCAGGTTCGTGCCCCGGTCCGGGAAGATCCCACATGCCGCGGAGCAGCTGGGCCCGTGAGCCATGGCCGCTGAGCCTGCGTGTCCAGAGACTGTGCTCCGCCACGGGAGAGGCCACAACAGTGAGAGGCCCGTGAACCACCCCCCAAAAAATTGTTCTAAATAAAATAATAGAGTACCTATGATACTCTTTTCATTCGTTAGTGGAAATATACTTTGTCCCCACTCTCAGTTTGAAACACATGCTTAAAAATATCACTTGTTCCCTTAACCTCTAAATCCTCATGCTTGTTTTCACCTGCTGACTGGGCCTCCTATTATATTGTTAAGCATTCTAGTCTGGAAATTAGATCCCATGTCTTTTAAAACATACTTTTCCTATCATTGTTCTGGTCTTTCTATACCCACTCATATTTAAGTCTTCAGTTTAATGACGGAAGTCATGTGCAATTCCTTCTTTCTCCTCTCAAATAGCTAAAAAGCCCAGAACAGTTAAATTCATTCTTTTAACTTTCCATTTTTTCCCTGCTGATTGAATACCTAAAAGATGTGTGTATTTTGCTGGTGCTCATGCAGAAAACGCACCAGTCACTCTCTGTGGCCCCAGAGGCCTCTGGCCTTAGGAAAAACCAGGAGTGAAGTCATTCCTTGTGCACCACAAAGACAAGGGGAAAAGTCAAAATTAGAGGCATCCTGAAAAATAAATGTATACATGTTCTGTTACACCTTTACAATTTGTAGAGGGTTCTTAGCATTACTTAAGCTATTAATATACCACTTTACTGATTGCAGAGAAAGGAAATATATCATTTGTCTAGTGGATATATACTTTATATTTTAACTTTGCTAAGTGTACATGTTTCCACACATTTGTACTTAAATGTATCATGAATAACTCCTATTACAATATTAAACTACCTGTGAATTAAGGCTTGTTGAGAGGTCTTTAGGGAAGATATGTGACTGAAAGGTATAAATTCAGAAGCCTACCCGTTGGTACTCCTAGAGAGCAAGGTTTTAGCATCTCCCAAGAGGCCTCACAGGGCAGTGTCTGCTGCTCTGGTGAATTTTACCAGAGTCCAAGGTCTAGCCTTTGAGCTTGCAGGCTCAGAAATCAGCTGCTGACAACACATAAAGTACAGATGCATTTCTGAGGGGCACGTGCCCTTCTCCTCCTCACTCACTGGACTCCAGTCTCCCTCTCTGTCTCGTTTCTCCTACACGCTGAGCACACCCCTGCCTCGGGGCCTTGGCATGTGCTGCTTTCCAGGTGATCACGTGCTTCACTCTCTCACTACCTTCCTGTCTCTGCTTAACTGCCCCTCGATGAGGTCAGCCCTCCCTGACCACCCTGTAAATAATGAAACACCCTTTTCTCCCTTCATACCATGTAGGATTGCCAAATACAGCAAATAAAAACACAGGTGCCCAATGAAATTTGAATGTCAGATAAAGAACAAAAATATTTTTAGTATACGTATTTCTGATGCAATATTTGGAGCATACTTATACTAAAATGTTTTCATTATTTGTCCCACTTCAAACTTAACTGGGTGGCCACTATTTCATCTGGCACCCTCACCCACATGCTCATACTCTTGGAGGCCAGGTAGGGTGGTAACTTAAAGAGGTGACACTGAAGATGGACAAAGGGGAAGGAACTGAGACACAAGAATGGACAGGATGAGGACTTTGCTGGTGGCGCAGTGGTTAAGAATCTGCCTGCCAATGCAGGGGACACGGGTTCGAGCCCTGGTCTGGGAAGATCCCACGTGCCACGGAGCAACTAAGCCCGTGCACCACAACTACTGAGCCTGCGCTCTACAGCCCGCGAGCCACAACTACAGAGCCCATGTGCCACAACTACTGAAGCCCGCATGCCTAGAGTCCGTGCTCCGCAACAAGAGAAGCCACCACAGTGAGAAGCCCACGCACCGCAACGAAGAGCAGCCCCCACTCGCCGCAACTAGAGAAAGCCCGCACCCAGTAACAAAGACCCAACGCAGCCAAAAATAAATAAATTTTAAAAAATTTTCTTGTAAAAAAAAAAGAATCAACAGGACGTGATAACAGACTGAACGTAGGGAGGAGGGGGAGATGCCTTGCTCAGCTGGGTAACAGGTGAGTTTACTGAAATGAATGCCACTAGAGGAAGAAAAGGAATTGTGACAAGGAGTGAATTCAGCTGCGGTGGAAAAGCCACGGAGCTAGAAATGTCAAGTTCAAGGTGCCACTAGGAAATATGGGTATGGAACACAAAAGAGGGGCGGGCTGTGAGGTAAATTTGGGAGTGACTGACATACAAACCATACTTAAAGCCACAGGGATGGATGGCATTACACAGGAGGTAAGGCCAGAAGGGAGGAAGGGCAACAGCTATCTCCTGAGAAATTGCAATATTTCTCTCTCTTGTCCATTCCACCTGCTTTATTTTTTCTATTTCTTCATATCCTCTGGAGTCCACATAACATATTATGGAATTATTATTACCTGTAAAATCGCAGTTAAATCTGCCCAGTTTCACAGGCGTTCTATTTATCACTCTTTTTTTTATTGAGGTATATTTGATATACAATATTATATGTTTCAGGTGTACAACATAGTGATTCAAAAATTTTAAAGGTTATACTCCATTTATAGTTATTATAAAATATTGGCTGTATTTCCTGTATTGCACAGTATATCCTTGTGGTTTATTTATTTTATACATAATAATTTGTATCTCTTAATCCCCTACCCCTATCCTGCCCCTCCTTCCCTCTCCCCACTGGTAACCACTAGTTTGTTCTCTACATCTGTGAGTCTGTTTCTTTTTTGTTATATTCACTAGTTCATTTTATTTTTTAGTTCCACATATAAGTGATAACCTACAGTATTTTTCTTTCTCTGACGTATGTCACTAAGCATAACTCCCTCCAAGTCTGTCCATGTTCCTGCAAATGGCAAAATTTCGTTCTTTTTTATAGCTGAGTAATTTTCCATTGTATATATACACATCTTCTTTGTCCATTCATCTGTTGATGGACACTTAGGCTGCTTCCATATCTTGGCTATTGTAAATAGTGCTGCTATGAACACTGGGGTGCATGTATCTTTTCAGATTAGTGTTTTTGTTTCTTTCGGGATATATATCCAGGAGTGGGATTGCTGGGTCATGTAGTAGTTCTAGTTTTAGTTTTGTTTTGTTTTGTTGCAGTACGCAGGCCTGTCACTGCTGTGGCCTCTCCCGTTGAGGAGCACAGGCTCCAGACGCGCAGGCTCAGCGGCCATGGCTCACGGGCCCAGCCACTCCGCGGCATGTGGGATCTTCCCAGACCGGGGCACGAACCCGTGTCCCCTGCATCGGCAGGCGGACTCTCAACCACTGCGCCACCAGGGAAGCCCTAGTTTTAGTTTTCTGAGGAACCTCCATACAGTGCTCCACAGTGACTGCACCACCAACAGTGGTTTACATTCCCACTAACAGTGCACAAGGTTCCCTTTTCTCCACATCCTCTCCAGCATTTGTTATTGGTGGTTTTCTTGATGATGGCCACCCTGACAGGTATCACTCTTGTTTTCTAACATGCATTAGGAAAATTGTTTTCTTTACCTTTAGTGACAAAACTCTTGACACAGCATTTGTCTCAAGATCAGGATTGGGGAAGTTGAAGAGCAGTAATTTACCACAGACATAGAACTAGTTTGTTTTCTTCTCATAAATGGATCAAAATAACAGCCTTTAGGTGTTTTGTTTTGTTTTTTTTAAAGGCTGACAGACTTCCCATTGACAGAGGCCTTTCATTTAATTGTTACTAGTTGCCCTGGGGACTCCTGTACACTTCATACTTTGCTAATACATCTGATGAAGGATTACAGAGTATCCTAGGTTGGGAGAAAAACAAGAGGTTAGCACCTTGGACCAGAATATAACAAAAAAATATGGAAAAGTGACAAAACGAGAAAAAAATGGGAACACAGCTATATTAACAAAGGGGTAACGAGGGGTCACAGAACCTTCACTGCTAATTTTTTATCCAAAACTGTTCCCCCAGAGGAGTATACCAGGTTAGGAGCTATAACCTTTATTTAATAATTGTGAAGCTTTCCTGCACTTTAAAAATTTAGGAGTTACAAAGTACATTTGTCAGCAGTAGGACTCTTATCTGGTACCATACTGAACATGAGGAATTCTTCAAAACACAAAATAAAACTCTCTATGTAATAGCATACTTCGACTCTGAGTTTGAGTGCAGCGTGTGTCGATTAGTAAAAGCCAAATTTCAGAAGAATAGTTTTTCCTTATAATCAATAGAAAACTAGTTTAAAAAGGTGTATGTGTATAGTTTGGGGCCTAAGTTTATAATCAATTCCATCAAGACACTTAACCTGAAGTTTTACCATAAGTGAAAGGGATGACATTCTATTATCTCGTTATTGAG
Organism: Aethalodelphis obliquidens; assembly: GCF_003676395.1. Lineage (NCBI taxonomy): Eukaryota > Metazoa > Chordata > Mammalia > Artiodactyla > Delphinidae > Aethalodelphis > Aethalodelphis obliquidens. The sequence continues at coordinate 81,909,684 of NW_020837947.1, forward strand.
TCTGGCTTTTCTTGCTGCTCTTTCTTACCTTATTTTCTGTTTTTATTACTTTTGATGATAACTCAGTACTTTTGCCTTAGAACAGATTAAGGGAAATGCATGAGACATAGGAACCATTATGAGACATAAGCTTCTATCATAGAGAAAAGTTTTAAGAAAGTAATTAAAGCAAGTTTTGAGATGATCTCTGTGATGTATATTTATTAATACAACTCTCTTCCCCAGCCTCTTTTGACAACTAAACTGAAACGGCCACATTCAAATTGTTTATCTGCAGTGTGAAAATATGCAAACATGCCTTATGTCATAATCTCAACATAATAGTAAAACTGATGAAAGAATATGGAATAGCTAATTCTGAATAGCTTCAAGATTTTAATATTAAAGGTATTATCGAATCCCTCCATATTACTCTTGAATTCCATCCCAACTGGCCCAATATTGCAAGCAATCATTAGGCACAGCATTGAGTTAAGTAAAGCAATTAAAAGACTCGATTTATCCTTCGTGTATTTAAGTTTAACAGCAGATTGTTGACAACTTCACAGACTCCAAGGCTGAAACCCTAGCCTCTCCCTCAGATTTCTTATATTTTATTTTTAGGCTGTAATCACTTCCCTCCGGTAAATGGTTAGTGACCACAGGCACAGGTCTGCACATGAGGAAACTAAAAAGGGAACTTTGTGCTATGAATCAGACACACAAGACATGAGAGTAGCCCCTGCCAGGCCCGAAATGTTATACTCTTCAATAATACTTATGACAGGGCTGTGCTGACATTTTCAATGAAAGCAAACGATACTTGCAGTTAAGCAATTTCCATGGCACGTTTAGTGTGGGCTGTTTCACAAGCATCTCCTACCAAATGCCCCGATAAAAAACAACTCTTCATTTTTTTTCTTTAGGAATTTCCCTTAGTGCTTCAGGTTACGTGAATCTTACTAGAGTTCCAATTAATTTGGATTCACACTCTTAGGAAAATCTTTCAGAAAGATTAATTTGGTAGGGTAAATTGGGCTAGAATATATGCATTTCAGTCTTCCTGCATACAATATAACCTGATTAAAGAATTGACATAGCCAAGCTACAAGAGCAAAACATTCAGGGGAATCCCAAGATGGAGACGTTTCAGTTACGCAAGATGATCAGTACTGTACGCAAGATCTATAGCGAACAGTACTGTATTATACACATAGAAATTTGTTACCAGAGAGGAGCTCATGCTAAGTGCTCTTACCCCTCCCAAAAGCGTTATTAAAGTCTAAATAAATAAACAAATGCAACCTGGTAGTGTAAGGTGCAAGACAACCAGCTAAGAAAAAATAATAACAATAAAAAGAAATAGTTAATCATCCCAAAGGTGAGTGTTCCTCTGTTTTCCGCAAACATAGGCATTAGATTCACGTGGGGAGCTGGTTAAAGATGTAAATTACTGAATCCCACCCCATGCTGTCCCGCATCATAGGAATCTTTGGGAGTGGGACTCCAGAATCAGTACCCCAGATGATTCTTGCTCACACTAAAATTGGAAAACCATTTATGTAGATCCTTCAAATCAATGTCATCAGGAACATTTATTTATTACACACTAGCATGTGCCTAGAAACTGATTCATTCTCCTTTCAAACCAGAAAAGTCCTATCCCCTCTGATTAAGTAGCAAATTGCATTTCCTGCTACGTCTCTTAAAAGGAAGAGATGTAAAAAAGATTCAGAAGAGGGACTTCCCTGCTGGTCCAGTGGGTAAGACTCTGTGCTCCCCATACAGGGGCCATGGGGCTCGATTCCTGGTCAGGGAACTAGATCCCTCGTGCATGCTGCAACTAAGAAGTCTGCGCGCCACAACTAAGAGCCCGCATGCTGCAACTAAGAACTGGCGTAGCCCGAATAAATAAATATATTTTTTTTTAATTCAGAAGAGTAGCAACATTATCAGAATAAACTCCCCGCCCTAGGGACTTCTTTTTGCCATGAGTCACACCCGACTTTTCTGAAAAAAAGATTTTCGCCCCAAAAAAGTATGATAGCCACAGGATGTCATTTGTACAGTGTTAGAATATTCAAACTTTCATGTAGATTATTTTATGAAATGTAACTCCTGCCAAATTAGTAAAAAATCATAAAGACTTACAAAACACTGTGACTCAGATATGTTTTTATTTTATGAGTGCTTCAAACTCAAAAATCTCTACTAGGGTATGTTTATACCTGTTTAGCAAAAATTCTGAAAGAAACATTCAAAAGAATAAGCACAATAAGACTCATAGTCTCAGGACGTCATCATATGTGACCAGGGTCAGAATATATCATATGTGATCCTTTGCATAGAAGGTGAGTTGAAGTTTCTCTTTGCTCAGCAAATGGCTTTTCAATGTGTCTAGTTCAACTTTGGAATGCGAAGTACATTGAGGTCAGTAACTTAACGCATACTCAATCTTCAAGAAGAGCCTTCCAAATTAGCCACCGGATCATTTTTAAAAATCAGAAGTGGAAGTGAATGTTTCAAATTGCCTTCAAGTCCTTTGGAAATATTTATGAGGTTGATAACTGAACAGTTGCAAATAAATATTATCTATTTAGTTCAAAAAGTGCTCTCACGACTGTTAATCTTTCGTTTGCCTCATCTGAGATACTACAAAATTGATATATAATTAAACTACATCTCCTTTTCTATTTCTTATTCTGTTTTTCACTTTTCTGTAATTAACATTAGCTATGTCCTTGGTTAATCCTAACTGAGGATGGGTTTCTATACTTACAATTTGAATAACTTGAAAAACTTCATTAAAAGGGGAAAAGGAAAAATAGACACACACAGAGATGTACATACATATTTATATTTGTAATTATCAGTGAGAGAAAGAAAAGGCTATTTAGACTAATATAATATGCATATAAAAAATGTAATTTTAGACATTCTCAATGTGCAGTGTGAAGGTCAATGGGGAAAACAATAAATTATTATCTATTTTGTGCTAGTAGATTGAATCTATGGCCTCTTCAACCCTAATAAGATTTATTTTAATATTTTTTTAAAATAAAGACTATAAGTAACATTTGGAGACTGGACAAGAGGTGGCCTGGATACCTGGCTTGTCTCTGCTCACCACGGAAGCGGAAGCAGGAAGCAGGAGCATCGCTGCCCAGAACCAAAGCTTCCAAGAGCCAGCGGGTCTCATGGCGCCTCAAAACCATGGGATCCAGTGGCCACAGACCTGCAACAGAACAAAATATCTGAATTGAGCTTATTGCATACAGTTCCCTTCATCATTATCTCCAGAAAATCCTCGTCACCAAAGAGAACACAATAGAATTTTACAATATATATAATTATAGAATTGGATATCTGCATATACATGTAATTAGACATTATATATTAATATATACCTTATTATGCATGAAAGCCTCTGAAAGTATTTTCAGATTAGTTCCTAATTAGTTATCAATGTCTATACAGCCTCATATAACTTAAATTTCTCTTCTAAATTTTTTTAAAGCCACGCTACTTACAATGATTTGTATATATCTTTATTTTTAATCCTGGTAAAATACGCATAACAAAGTTTACCATCTTAACCATTTTTAAGTGTACAGTTCAGTGGCATTCAGTATCTTCATGCTGTATAATCACCACCACCACCTGTCACTTTTCATCCTGCAAAACTGAAACTCTGTATCTATTAAACAGTAACTCCCCATTTCTCCCACCCCAGCCCCTGGCAACAACCATTCTGTTTTCTGTCTCTACAAATCTGACTGCTCTAGGTCACCTGCACGTGGAATCACACTGTATTTATCCTCTTGTGACTTTATTCACCAGGCATATTGTCCTCGAGGTTCAACCATATTGTAGCATGTGTCAGTATTTTGTTTTTTGTTTTTTGTTTTTTGCGGTACGCGGGCCTCTCACTGTTGTGGCCTCTCCCGTTGCGGAGCACAGGCTCCGGACGCGCAGGCTCAGCGGCCATGGCTCACGGGCCCAGCCGCTCCACGGCACGTGGAATCGTCCCGGACCGGGGCACGAACCCGTGTCCTCTGCATCGGCAGGCGGACTCTCAACCACTGCGCCACCAGGGAAGCCCTATGCCTTATTTCTTTTGAACTCTCTCATCCAGCTATGGTCATAATCCTCATCTGACTTTGGAAACTTATCCTAGCTCTTATTTCAAGGCCGTTGGTAACAAAGTAATGAATTCTATTTCAAATAAGTGAACTCACAAATATGGATCTAACTTTCAGAGAGATTCTTGATTGTTTGCATTTTTAACCAAACTGATTTTTATGAGTTGATAAGTTAGCAGTATAGCACAGTGGTTAAAACTTCATGCCTAGGTTCCACCACTCATGAATGAGTTACATGATTTCTCCAAGACTTCATTTATTCATCTGAAAACTGGGAATAATACTAGCAATAAATTGTTTAATACCTGGAAAGAGTATAGCACAGGGCATTGAATACAGTAAGTGTTCAAAAAAGTATCTGCTGTTATAATTGTTTGCTCCACATATTCATAAAAAATAATTAGTAAAAATGTAGTTATGTTTATCTATTCATCCTGAGGTTGATAGTGATGTTTGAACAATGGAGAAATGCCAAAGCATCCTAAAAATTTATGTTCATTGAAGCTTTGGTCCCTGTTTCGGCAACAAAGAACCAGACAGCTATATAGCCATAAGCATATGAATTCAAACTTGAGGTTTCCCAACTATTTCTTTGAGTCACTTAGAGGATAAAAGTACTTAACTTCAAAATGTTTGAAGAATTGATGTTATGGTTAGTTGACTAAATGTTCTAGTTACAAAAGAATTGCCATTCCACCACTCTACTGAAATGTCTCCAGCCAAGTTCAGCAAAACTTGAAAGAAGGATCCTTTTCTCTTTGCATCTAATTCAACTCTCCGTGGCATTTCCAGCAGCTGATCACGCCCTCCTTCTTGAAACCCTCACTCTCACTGGCCCCCCTGCCCTCACACTCTCTGGTATTTCCTTCTAATTCCCCTTCTTAGATCTTCTTTCTACCTGATTTCTTAATGGTGGGATCTATGGGTCCTCCTCTCCTCTCTCTTTATAATGTCTCTTAGGTAATCTTACCAATCCTCTCGGCTTTAAGCAGTATCTGTCAGATGATGGGTCTAAAATTTACCTCTCCAGTCTAATCCCGTTCTCCTAACTTTAGACTTTGCGTCCAGCAGCCTACTCACTATTCCCTCTCAGACATCACGGAGACATCTGTAACCACATACAAATCGAATGCTTGGTTCTTAACTACACCTTGCACCTTCGCGTTCTTCCCAGTCTCCATGATTAGCCCCCATCAAAGCGCTCCAGCTAGACACCCAAGCATCGCATGGATTCTTCCACCTTCTGTACCCCCATCTCACACATCCCCGTCAACAAGTCGCATCTCAAACCCACTAACCATTGCTCTCCTCTCCTCTGCCACTGGCCTAGCTCAGGTTGCCCTGGTGTCGACTCCTCCACAGCTTCCTAACTGATTCCCTATCCACGATGGGCTCCTGACCGAGTTCACTCTCTACGTAGCACTAGACAGCTTTCCTTAAAGTCAAGGTTGGATCACGTCACCCCCTATTTCTAACCCTTCAATGGTTTCCCACTGAACTTCGAATATAATCCAAAAGGCTTTCTATGGTCCAGAAGCCCTGAGTAAACTGGCTCCTCCTGCCCTCCTGCTGATGTCCTGTTCCTCAAATTCCCTCACTCTTTCCAGCCTCAGGGCTTTTGCACATGCTGTTTCCTCATCCAGGAACATGCTGGGTCCTGTTCATCCTGCATCCTTCCATGTAAATGTTACTATGTGGAAGAGCCCTTCCCTGACCAGTAGACGCCCTGGCCCCTCTCTTCTCTAGCTCAGACTTTTCTGTCTGTACACATGTTTATGGCCCTCACTCAACTCTAAGCTCCTGAGGGCAGGGACTGTGTGTCTTGTCCATCACTGTATCCTGGTGCCTGGCATGGTACCTGGAAAAGCAGGACTCAGCAAATATTCTTTGAATTGAAAGGGAGGAAACTGCCAATTTGTAAATCTTGAGACACAGTGAAGTGTACTTACGTTTGAATCTGTAGTGACAATAGTTTAATCATTCAGAATTCTTAAGGCATTTCAGAATCTTATAATATTTTAAGGGTCATGGTAATGTACCTCCTTTCTTTTTGTATGTTTCGAAAAACGTGTTTGCTATTGGAGGTTTCTATTGTTTCAATCCTGATTAGACACGTACGCAGCTACGAGCATCTGAAAAAACTTTTTACACGGTCTCAAAAGGAAGCCTTGTTTGTGTTTAAAAAAAAAAGACACCTTTCCCAGATATTTTCCCTCTGCTGCAGGCAATTTCAGGGTTGACCCCCAACAAAAGTGTCAAGGGCAAAACTTCCCTTGAGGTCTTCCTGGACCTCTCTCCCAGATCCTTCCCACAATCCCCAGATACCTGCTGTCCTCAGGCTGCTTCTAGCTGTTCTCCACCCACCTCTGGTGCCCTCCCTGGATTTCTCAATTCTGGGCTTTTTCCACCATCCAAAAATCTCCTTCCTCATTGAAACTTGCCTGTTTTCTCTCCTGTCCCCTCAGATCCTAGCTCATGACTATCAAGATAGTTTTACAAATGAATCCGAGCCAATGTTATCACAGTGTAATGTGTTGTTCTTTCCAGGTAAGATTTAAACTTTAACCTTCAGTACTTTACCGACTGAGTGACTAATGTAGAACCTCAGGGTAATATATGTAGATGCTGGGGTTTCTTAGGGCCCCCAAATCACCTTTTTCCAGACTTATACAAAGATGGCTCTTGATGCATTTTAAGAAGGATACGGAGATTACCGGCAACATACTTGGTCTCCTTTTCTGAAGCAGAATTTCTTTTATATATGGTATTTTATTTAACATTCATAGTAAGTTGAGAGGCAGGCATGCCTGCTCCTAACGTGAGCAGGGTACAGGGCAAGAGCTCTGCATTCCATATGTCTAAATATTTAAAAGTTAAAAATAAAGCTAATAAAACTGATAAGAAGTATATATTTTCACCTTGACAAATAAACTTCCACAAAGACCTAAAAGCCAAGATCACGTTCAAAATTGAACAGAGAAGGCTGCAGGGGATGCAGTGGCCTCTGGACTAGACAAAGCTCCTCCCTTACTGTTTCCCATTCCTGGTTCCATCGGCACCGTGAGGGGCCTCACTCACACATGTGGGAACATGCCCGTAAGCCCAAGCTTTGTCCACAGCACCTGCACACTTCTCTCCTTGACCACCCCTTGGGGTTAGGATCGTTCACACCAGTGGCTTGATCTGTCCCTGCGAAGATGGACCCAAGGAAGAGGTGTCCAGATCCTGCAATATGACTAAAGGTCATTTGGTCAGGGAATGTCAGGATCTTGGATTCCCACAGCCTAGTTTAGAAGCTCTGGCTTTGGGTGGGCGGGTCCCCTTACCTCTGTGGACTCTTACCACCGAGAGCAGGTGCACAGACAGAGCAAGACCTTCTAAAATGTAGAGCCCAGAGCAGGGACCTTCTTGCCCGGTACAGACATGAAACATTAAAGCTCATAGAGAGGATCCCAGAGCCTGGGGTTCCGGTTTAGGTCTGCTTGACTAAAAATCCTCTGCTGTTACCCCGTGATGTTTACTACCAGGGTGTGAGACAGACCTATCACATCCCTATAAGCTTCCTCTTCAAATTTCAGCTAATCTCCATCAAGATTCGAGCCAGACCCTCCACAGTTCCTTCCCAGTACGAAAGTCACTGTCGTGAGTATGCCCAGCACTGGCCGTCTTGAGCAGACAACACTCCTGGAGTCCAGGAACCCTCTAAGGTCATCCAGAGAGCCCTGCCTGCAGCTGGCTTCTCGTTGTCTTAACAGCAAAGAGAAGTCGGCTGCCTGAAGGCTGGCCTCTGACCTCTACCAAAACCCATTATTCTCACCATCCTTTGCCAACCAGAATATCTGTGGAGACTGGTTGGGCTTAGGGAATTTTAAAGAGTCACCGTCCTTTAAACTTCTTTAATCCAGTTCTTGAAATCTTAGATGGCAACTATAAAAACTGAGAATATTTGAATTAGGACATAGATTTTTAAAATTCTCTTATTAATGTATATTTGTGTACAGAGACCACAAAGAGGACAGAAAGGAATATTGGGAAACCTTAATCTTTCATCCCATCGACAGGATGTGGTCCTACTATGTACACTGTGGACACCAAAGCAGTGAGCCAAACAGTCCCTGGGTCACTCTGGTCAGGGAGATGGCAAACAAACAGACACATATGTCATCTTTTAGAGACAGACACTAGGAAGCAAAGGAACGCAGAATCAGTAGACAGAATGATGGAATGGGGGCTGCCTAGATAAGATGGTCGGGGGCCATCTCAAAGGAAACCAAGCCCAATCTGCCTACAGAACATGAATAATTTTATTCTCTGCCATCAAACAGTTAATAATGCTCATTCTGCATCTCTGAAATTTGAATTTGGTCTTAGGTAAAGGGGCAGAGCATTAGATCTAATACCAAATAGAAAATAACATGCAAAAGATAAGTGAAAGGAGAAAATAGAAAGGCAACATTGATTCGCTTTACGTAAACTGTTAAATGAGCAACACATGTGGACTTTAAAAAATAGGCTTGAGTTGTTAAACGGCTGAAAGAACCCAAGTTTTCGGAACACTTATTATAAAAAGAAATGCCATGTGAGTGGGTAGAGGGTTGATTTTTAAATCAAACTTCCTTGACTACCCTCCAATGCGCCTGTACATAACTCCACCAAGGAAATCTGGCCATACTGTTATGAAGTGACACATCTTGTAAATAAGCAAAAGCAACAGGTGTTACACATCTGTTCTTTTACCAATCTTTAGAATCTATCTTTAGTGAAGCTATAGTGGAGTCTATAAACTATTGTAAAAGACTGGCTGGAAAGTCATGCCTATGCAGTTCAAAATCCAAGCCCACAACAGGAAAAAAAGGATCCTCAAGAGCTCAGGGCTCCATCCAGCATTATTTCACAATTGTGCTATTGACCGTAGTCATGAAATTGAAGTTATTCCGCGAGGTCTTTTGCAGCTCCGGCAATGTTTCTGCCCTTGTTATATTCTACAGAAACCTCCTGATTTTTATCTTTTAATTACAGGCATCATCTTTAACTTAGGAATCCAGGCTAGAAATTTCAAAATCATCTTGAATTCATTCTTCATCCCCCATATAAAATCTCTTTCAAAATCTGTCAAATCTACTTTTGAAATGGTTTTTGAATCCATACCAACCATCCTCACAAAAGCTGCCTTACTTCACTTCCCTACAATTTTGAATCTGCAAAAGTGCGACTGACTCCAATAATCTCCTCTCCCCCAGGACTGTTCCCTGGAGTTCCATCTCCCTACTGCCCAGGAATTCTGTTTCAAAAGCAAAGACCCGGCGTTCGTGTTCTGCCTTCTCAAAGCCTCCTGGTGCTTTCCATGCCCACTCCTTAGGGCAGCAGGCACTCAAGGCTGTGTTACATCAGGGCCTCCACTCATCTGACCAGGCTCATGTCCAAACAAACTCTACTCCATCAAACTATTCCCAAGCCCCAAAATGTGCCAGGCTTCTGCACATGCTGGAATGTTCTTCCAACTCTCTTCGTCTAATCTGCCCTCCACGTGTAGTTCACATGCTGTGTCCTCTGTGACGTCTGCAAGCCCCATCTCAGAATCCATTACTCACTGCCTTGTGATCCACCAGCGCTCAGGATCCAGCCCTGCTTCAGCTTGGTCTACCCCGCATTGTAGTAACTTGTGCGCGTTCTGTGTCCTCTCTATACTGAATATCTTGGCGAAAACAGGTTGTACCTGATATTTGCATTTTGTTTCAACTTGGCATTTAATAGATCCTCATTTGATCAATGTGTAGGATGAATATAGTCTAAGGCAATCCTATCTGGACTAAAATTAAGCAAATGAAAGGTTGAAGCCAAGTAACGTATTCAGATAGGGACTTAACAATTACAAAAAATATGGATGAAGTGAAGAGTTATAGAGAAATAGAGGAAAAACTACTAAAAGAAGGCTCAGGGAACATAATTTCAGTTATTTAGCGAGACCAAAAAAATACTATTGAACTTTTCTTCTTTAACCGAAAACATACTTCCTGGTTCTTAATGTTTATAGTTCTCTAAAACTGATCAACACTATCACATTTCCTCAAAGTTCTGTTATTTCTCCTGTCACTTCAAAACTAGTGTCGACTTCCCAGGGGGTCACCAGGCTTAGGTTCCCCTTGAGCAGGTTTAACCAACTCTCTCCACCCTCAACAACCCGTTTCTTTTATTGACTCACTTCTCTAAAAGACAGCTGTCACCATCAACTTTCTTTCTGGATGCTATTCTCAGTTTCAACCACCATGACCGACCTATATTTTGTCAGATTTTAATCCTCTAGCTCGGCCTCCACAGGTATTTCTGTATCAATGACCCAATGCCGCTTCAAATTTTAAATAAATATTGTATCTTTCTGCCTAATCTATCAACTTTTCCTGACGTTTCCATTTGGAAGCCTCTCCTAACGTTCTGATCGAATAACCTTGCAATCTCAGGATTATCTTTCCTTTCTCTCCGAGAGGGATCAGAGGCACGTTGGGCCTCACAACCTCTGCATGGATAAGAGAGGCCTATCGTTCCACTCTTTTTTTTTTTTTTTTTTTTGATACCATGCTTGCATTTCGCATCTTTCTATCATTTCCAAATTCGACGTGCAACTTCCTCACCTGGTTATCTCGCTCGTGGCCTGCAGAATCACACCCTATCGAGCCCCTGGCCCTTCAGCTCTCCTCTCCAATCTTTCCTGGGCAGGTGCTATCTGATCTCCTCATCTCTGGTTTCACCCCAGCTTAGATTCTCCAACTTACCAGGCACATGACGGCTCACGCCCGCCTCTAAGCCTCCACACGTGCCTTTCCTTCTGGCTGGAAGGTCCTCTCTCCTGCTGTGTTCTGCTAAGCCTCCTTATTCTCTGCCTCTTTAAGATATACTCCTCAACGTGGCCCACCTCAAATATTTTTTCCAGCATCCTCTCCAGGTTATATATTGCATCTCTCTAGCTCTGCTAGTTCATATTCCTGCTAATTTTTCATTCTTCACTTGAATTTGTATTAATGCTGCCAACTGGCCAGACAACCATGGTCTCTATCTGCATATCTTCTCCTGCCTTTAAACCATCCATTCTGTGTACCCACTGGGCATTGCTGTCTGCTGGGGAAAAAAATGAACCAAAATTGCAGCAGGAGAGATTAAACTGAAGGACCAGAAAGTAGATGGGAACTTTCTATTTCTGGACAATACCACGGGTTTCCATCTGTTTTAGGTGGTTTCCTTGGATGATGATGATTCAGGCACAGAGATCACGTCCCAACTGTGAGAATGAATAATCACTCTTGGTTTCCTGTCATCTTTTTCCTCTTTCTCTGACCTTTTTTTTTTATCAGGTTCAGGCTCTCTCCCCTACTCTATCGCCCACCTTCTCCCTCCTTTCTCAGCAAACCCCACTTAGATTCCTGACCAGTTCTAGAGATCAGGCTGGACAACACATTATAGAAGCACCTGCCTGTAACTTTCTCCATTTTCTAACACCCGGGGAGAGAATGAACTTTCCACCCTGGGCATCACCATTCTCTTTTCCATCCTGAAGAGCTATTCCTCAGGAAGGGGTTTTAGGGACGTGTTGCACCATCTGAAGACCTAAACATCTCTTCTCTTCTGCAGGCACACGTCAAAGATCTCTACTTAGGGTCTCACCGTTTTTTCCCCATGGACCAGAAGGAGATGCTGAAAGACTGTCACTCAGTTGAAGCGGTTTATTAAATCCCTTAAAGAATGACAGTGGCACCTGTTTTGGGGCAGAAGAAGCACCATTGCTCTCTCCCTCTCTTTTTTTTTGTCGGGTTGGGTGGGAAGGGGGCTGTTGGAGAGGTTTTATCTCCTCCGCTCCATTATCAGGCAGATACAAAACCCTTTTGCGCGCCCGGACCATCCTCCCATCTGGTTTCTCCTCGGCCCCCTCCTCCAGGCAGAAGATGGAACCAAGTAGTCTTGGAACGGGGGGGTAGGGGGAGGCAGCTCAGTGGTTTCCTTTAAGCTCCCATTTCCCAGCCTCCAGCAGTGGCTCCGGTCACCAGTTCCTGGATGGTTCGATTAAAACGATGCATTTGCGGGAATCTGGGTCCTCCTCTTTTTACCCCCAGCCTGCTGTCCCCTGAGGCTGGCTGACCCTGCGATCTGGAAGTCTGCTTCTCCCCACCCTCTGCCAATCCGCATCTCTGCGCCTCTGAGGCTGCTGCAGCCCTGCCGGTCCACCGGCTCGTCTGCCCACCGACTCGCCTCGCTTTTCTCCCCCTCCCTCCGTAACCGACTTGAGGCAGCTTTCGCGGCCACGCCGCGCGCCCCGGAGGAGCTGGAGAGCCCGCGGCCGCGGCAAGCTTGATTCCGGGCCAACAAACTTCTCCGGGACCCTGCAGTGCCCGCCTCCTCCCCGCGGCCGCGGCGGATCTGGCGGCGGCAGGGGACGGCGGGGACCCCGGCGCTCGGCCCGGCCTCGCGGCGCCGGCTGCGGGGCAATCAGGGCGCAGGGCCGGGCGCGCCGGGATGAGCCGGGCCGGGGAGGCCGAGTCCCGGGATCCCCGCCCGCGCCGCACCCCGGGAGCCGCGCTCGGAGAAGCAGCCTCGGGTCAGAACGGTAGGGGAGGAGGCGCCGCAACCCCGCGTCTCCCAATTTATGTCCCGTAACTGTCTCCTCGCTTCTAGACAGAAACCAAAAAATAAGCTCTAACGGCTTGAATTTCTATTGAGTGGGTTTGTTTTGCGCATTCCACCCCAGGGATCCTTGTTTCCTCTGTGTTCGGTGCCTGTTCTCACCGCATCAGCAGGGGTCCTGGTTCCGCTCTACAAACACACAGAGCCGGCAGAACCACCTAGAACTAAAGTATACAGCCCGCAGCCTGCATTATGGGAACACAGGAACACGACCTACGGTCTACGCAGCGTGCTCCAGTGGCCAGATCGTGCCAAACGTTGCGGGTCCCAGGGTTAAGCTACCTATGGGAATGCGCAATTGCAGGTGTACGTTATTTATCCACCCAAACCCACCTACGAGGGTAGCGCCGTTTTCAGATTTTCTGGAAAAGCGGATGCACGCGAAGGATCCCGAACGCGAGCGGCGACCCGGAGCCGCGTGCGTGCGAGGGAGCGGGCGACGGGCAGGGTCGCGGCGCCGCGCACTTACCTTGACCGCGCGCGGGGCCCTCGGAGGCGCAGCGGAGACCGCGCGCGGCTGCAGCACCGCGAGCACTGAGCGCCCTGCGAGTGGGGACGGGGGACGCCTCGCTGCCCTTATTAGTCTCTCCCCGTGTGACCCTCCCACTCGGCGAGGACCGAGGACTCCGCCAACTCAGGCCCAGGTTTTCCTGCATTACAGCCACGTCGCCCTACAGCCGGGAGTTATGCCTTTCGGGTTTCTGTTTTATTCGCTGGTTCCCAGATAGAAGGACGGGTGGATGCAAAGGCTTCAGAGTTTCTCACTCCTGATTGCGAAGTGTCATCAAAGTATTGCATGCGGCGAGCACGCACAGGTAGATAATTGGCTTTTTAACAGTTGAGCTAAAGAAGGACATCGTTTACGTTTCAGTTTGTGCTTTTCCGTCAGTTTAGATGAATTTGGTCAGCAGAGCCCGCCAGCCTTCTAATCAGGCTCCTGTGTACAGGCTTGCGTGACACGGTTTTGTCTCAGAGTCCACAAAACTATTTTGTGGTTTTAAATATTATATCTTTCTATGGATTGGTACTGCAGATCCTGGGTTTTGAACGCTTTGGGATCCCTTCGAACCTGTGAAGGTGACATTTTTCTGCAGATCAGTGTGTGTAGAGACAGTATATATAGACGGTATGTATGTATACTTGTAGGTATATATACATATTGTATAGACATATATACATATACATATATATATATATATATATATATATATATATATATATATATATATATGTTTGAAAGAAAAGTAGAACCATTATAGAATTCGGAAAAGTAAGTCAGGCATTAGAAAACAGATAACTTGGTTTAATGTTCAGTATTGCCACAATTGGCGAAATAGGATAAATTATACTATTGATCCATACTGGTGAAAATCATTAAGCTTAAAAGTTATCTTAAACCATAGCAATAGGCTTCACAAATGTCTGCGCTCACAGATCAGGAAATAAAATCAGGCTGGCAAAAAATTTTAAGTGTTAAAAAAAATTGTTAGCAGACAGCTCATTTCCACCTCATTGAAGTGAAACTGTGAAAGAGTCGACTGGTAGTTTTTAAACCTGTCTTTCATCCTGATCAAAATCCCTGTAGTTTTAGAGTCTTGCATCCATAGTGATGCAAACCGTGTTTACATGTCAGGACTTAAAACCTCCTGATGTGTTTTCTTCTCCTGTGATTTTCATCACTGGTTTTTGGTTGACTGTGGAAAGAGGCCAAGGAGGGAGGATGTTACATGAGTCACGCTGCCCAGATGGCCATCCGAAAAACAGGGTTCCCATACCTGCATCAGACTGTGGTGACCTTTCTCTAATTTTCTAAATAGTATTACCCCTCTTTGAATATTTTTTCCTCTCAAAGCAATTGTACTTTACCTTTTAATTGAAATGAAAGCATCCAGGTTTTATTTCTCCCATAGACAATTAACTTTACATTGACATTTAATTAGTACTATTTAAAATAAGCCTTTAAAACTACCTAAAAGGAAGCCTGAAATTTTGCTTCTAATTTGTGCTTTAATACAAGTAAATCATCTTCATGTTAGCGTTATTTTCATAAATATTTTAATAATTTCATAGTCTTTAAGAGGTTTTGGAACTAGCCAAACACTGTAATATTTTTGTTTCTCTTGAATTGCTCATTTTCCTGCTCAAAGTATTGAACTAGATAAGAGTTTGGAAGAAAGTGAAAAATAAAGAAATACAATTAAAAATTATTATCTACTGCTTCCTTTGCCACTAGATACACCAGCATCTCCAGATCAGTAAATCCTCCTGTGTTTTGCTTTCAGGAAAGTGTTCAAATGTGGGCTGGCTTCATGATCACGAACTATCAGATCCCTGGGATTTGGTCCTTTATCCAGTTCCTTTCACTGAATTTCAAAGTGACTTCAAGTAGAGAGATCTCCTAACCAAGCCCATTTTATTTATCTAACCCCAATACTGTTATAAACTTGCATTTTCCCACTTGCTTCTGAAGCTACCACTGGTGAAGGAACATCTGAAAATTACAGGGGAATGTGAAAGGACTTTGAATTCTGGCAAACAGCTTGGAGGGCTTCTAACACCCAGTTTAGCTGTATCCATGTGTGACAAAAAAAAATTTTTAAGATTTCAAAAACAAACAGTTTTCTACTTTTCTCCCATGGGAGACATGTTTAACTAGTATTTTTTATGCCTTAAGTGGACTAAATTCCATTTGAAATGCATTTTAAAAAACTGTTCCATATTTTTAATGCCCCACCTACATAATTTAAGCATTTAAATTAACACTGAACCATATTTTGATAATTGCCCCATAATAAATTGAAAGAATGCATGTGTTCTAAACCTCACTTCTCAATCGCTTCTGTTTTAACATGGCAACTTCTTCTTCCTTTCCTTCGTTTTTGTGTACTTCTGTACTCCCAGCCATGTTGCTTTACTTTTTCCCTTTTGTAATTTCTTTCACTTTTTCCCCCCTTCATAGTTTCCATTTTCCAAGAAGAAAGAATTTCAGCATTGCCCCCAGCTAACTTCTTGGTTAACAAGCCATAAGAGCGCTCATTCTCTATTGAATGGAGGGGCACAGGCATACATGACTCCCATACAGACCCCATGGAAATTCTTCAATGCATCCATAGAGGAGGAACAGACGTCACCGTCAGCTGTAATTACCAACTCTGACTTGTCATCGAGAGCACGTACTTCCCTTTCTATTCCTTTTTAGGCCGGTACTGTGTCTCGTATTCGTATCATACAAGTAAGGGTAGAAAGAAAGCAGTCCTGTTAGTTCAAAATGTTTGGCAAAAGTAAGTTAGGGCATTTAAAATTTTTAAATGCTATTTTTACCCTTGTTTCAAAAAATAATTGTCCTCATAGAGAAAATAATATTCCGCTGGTGGTTACTATGTTTGCTTCTGTTCCTGGAAGACATTGAGCTCCTGACATTGACTCAGCTTAGGAATGAGAGGAAGAGGTGATCATGGATCTGACTCTCACTTAGCTTATTAGACCCTTTTCCTAGGGATCGGTGACGCTGAAAGGAAATATGTTAAAAGACAAACGCCTGACTGGAGAAAATGTTTATTACTACACACCCAGCTCTCAAAAATAATTTTTTAAAAAAGGAGAGAGATACGTATCCCAATTTAAAAAAAATAGGCAAAAATGTAAAGAGGCAATTCACAAAGGAAATACAAATGGTCAGTGAACACATGAAAAAATATTCAACTAAATTACTATGCAAAGACATGCAGCTTGATAAAGGGGTGATTTTCCTCCACCCATTTTGACAGGATTAATATTCTTGACATCAAAAGAAGGGTCACCAAATAGTTGCCCTTTGTAAAGGGCAAATTAGCCAAGTGTATTAAACAGTTTAAAAAAATGCATGTTGAATCACTAATCATTAGATAAATGCAAATCAAAATCACAATAAGGTATCACCTCACACCAGTCAGAATGGCCATCATTAAAAAAATCTACAAACCATAAATGCTAGAGAGGGTGTAGAGAAAAGGGAAGACTCTTGCCCTGTTGGTGGGAATGTAAATTGATACAGCCACTGTGGAGAACAGTACGGAGGTTCCGTGAAAAACGAAAGATAGAACTACCATACGACCCAGCAATCCCAGTACTGGGCATATACCCTGAGAAAACCGTAATTCAAAAAGAGTCATGTACTACAATGTTCATTGCAGCTCTGTTTACAATAGCCAGGACATGGAGGCAACCTAAATGTCCATCAACAGATGAATGGATAAAGAAGATGTGGTACATATATACAATGGAATATTACTCAGCCATAAAAAGAAACGAAATTGAGCTATTTGTAGTGAGGTGGATGGACCTAGAGACTGTCATACAGAGTGAAGTAAGTCAGAAAGAGAAAAACAAATACCGTATGCTAATACATATGTATATGGAATTCAAAAAAAAAGGAAAATGGTCAGAAGAACCTAGGGGCAAGACGGGAATAAAGACACAGACCTACTAGAGAATGGACTTGAGGATATGGGGAGGGGAAGGGTAAGCTGTGACAAAGTGAGAGAGTGGCATGGACATATATACACTACCAAACGTAAAATAGTTAGCTAGTGGGAAGCAGCCGCATAGCACAGGGAAATCAGCTAGGTGGTTTGTGACCATCTAGAGGGGTGGGATAGGGAGGGTGGGAGGGACGGAGATGCAAAAGGAAAAAGATATGGGAACATATGTATATGTAAACTGATTCACTTTGTTATAAAGCAGAAAGTAACCATTGTAAAGCAATTATACTCCAATAAAGATGTTAAAAAACAAAACAAAACAAAAAATGCATGTTGAGCCTGCTTCATAAACTCCTCTGAAACAGTAGCTGTGGTTACTTCTGAGTTAGGATATGGGAGATTCTGATTTCTTCCTTTTGCTTGTCTGTAATATATAAATTTTCTACAGTGAACATGTATTGCTGTTGTAATAAAAAGTACAACAAACATGAACAAGTGTGGTGTTTTATATATCGCCAACAAATTAACAAAGCAGTGGGTTTAAGAGAACTGAGAAATTGGCCTTTCAGGTACCCCTTTCAATGATTGCCAGGAGGAATCTTCCAGATAAAAATTAGGATGCAACGTAAAACATTCGAAATTAGCCTAGTGATTTCACTAGGAAGCTAATACCATTTAAAGCGTTTATTCATTTGATATGTATTTTTGAACGCTTCTTAAACTAAGCACTGTAGGGTATACACAGATAGGTTAGACATGGGCCCCACCTCCTGGGGTTTAACATTTGGTAAGAAAGAGATGTATATGTGTATAATGACGATCTGAAATAAAAATACGGAATGTAATAAGCAAAGTAGATATAAAATGCTGGGAGAGTTCAAAAGAGGGGGAAACTGTATTCATACGTGAAAGCGTCAGGATCAAAAGATTTCAGTGAACAAACTTCAGCTGACCCTCGAACAGCACGGCTTTGAACTGTGTAGGTCCAATTATACGTGGATTTTTTTCCACTAAATACGTACTACAGTACTACAAAATCCCATAGTTGGTGAATCCGTGGTTGCAGAACCACAGACAGCTGACTGTAAAGTTATACTCCGATTTTCCACAGCGTACAGGTTCAGCGCCCCTAAGTCCCTCACATCCCAACACACACATGGTTCAAGGGTCCATTTTTTGTCGTCTCAGTAAATATATTTACAAATCATCAGAGCATCCTAGTGGGCACTTTCACTAAATAATCACATGTGAAATGATGAGTTTACTATTTCTGTAATAAAGATTTGTTGGAAGAATCAACAGGGAACAAGCTCACGTCTCCCCTTATTCAGAAGAGGAAAGTGAATTGTCTTGTTTCCGACTGAACTAAATCCTTTCCCTGGAATTCGAGGCCCTAAACCGCGTAACCTCCACCCCGTCACCTCAGTTCCCTTAAATGCGCATGACGCCATAACCAGGTTAATGACCTGTGACCACAGACTGAACAGCCAGTGCTTTCTCACACTCTCTTGTTGTAGCCGCCAACTGAAATGCCAGGTGGCTCTTGAAATCCTGCTTATTTGAGGTGTTTTCTATCACACAGTTCCTTCCCTGGCCTCTTGCCACCTAACAGACCCTCCCTGCCTCTGTATGGTGGAGCGCAATTTGCACTTGTTAATGACAGCCTACTTGACACCTTGTTTCACACACATTTCTGTATTTGGCCCTGACATGACTGTAAACTCCTTGAGGGCTGGAATTGTGTCTTTTCCTTTTATAAGGATACCCAGAGCATCTAAGACAATAAATTATTTTTCCTTAGTATAATCTTCAAGTATTTTTTGAAATGAGGCCTTGGGGGGTTAAGTAACTAAGGACATACAATTTTCTAATGACATCGTATAGACTGAATCTCAGAGTTGGTACGGAAAAGTGGTACGTTCGTTTGGTATTTACATCTAAGGGAATTAAATTACCATATTGCCAAAATAATCTCATCTGTAAAAGACCCCAGCGCAGAGGCTCTGAGGACAGCAACACATCAAGACAACAGATTCTTATTAGTCGAAAATGTCCTCATCCTATGTCCTCTTCACTCCTTTTCCAAACCTAAGGGAAATTTTCATTATTGAAAATGAGAACACAACTTTGTTTAATCTCTTACTATTCTTAGAACAAGAATCTCTAATTATTCTCTAATTAAACTTTGCACTAACTCCTGAATGTTTTTAAAGAACCAATCTTATATGCATCTAAAAAAAAAATTCAGTGCTGACACATCATAAATGATAGGTTGCCTAGAACATTATGTCAGATTTATGTCTATAAAATTGATTCTTTTCATTGTAACCTCCTTCTAGAATATTTATTTTCAATTTAGAATATATGTAGCTTATGATTCTCATGGAATCACTTTAAAAAATCACCATGTGGGCTTCCCTGGTGGCGCAGTGTTTAAGAATCTGCCCGCCAATGCAGGTAACAAGGGTTCGATCCCTGGTCCGGGAAGATCCCACATGCCACGGAGCAACTAAGCCCGTGCGCCACAACTACTGAGCCTGTGCTCTAGAGCCCGCGAGCCACAACTACTGAAGCCCGTGTGCCTAGACCCCGTGCTCCACAACAAGAGAAGCCACCAGAATGAGAAGCCTGCGCAGCGCAATGAAGAGTAGCCCCCGCTCGCCGCAACTAGAGAAAGCCCGCGCACAGTGCTTCCCTGGCGGCGCAGTGGTTGAGAGTCTGCCTGCCGATGCAGGGGACATGGGTTTGTGCTCCGGTCCGGGAGGATCCCACATGCCGCGGAGTGGCTGGGCCCATGAGCCATGGCCGCTGAGCCTGCGCGTCCGGAGCCTGTGCTCCGCAATGGGAGACGCCACAACGGTGAGAGGCCCGCGTACCGCAAAAAAAAAAAAAAAAAAGAAAGCCCGCGCACAGCAACAAAGACCCAACGCAGCCAAAAACAAAATAAATTAAAAAAAAAGAATCACCATGTGTGGGACTTCCCTGGTGGTCTAGTGGATAAGACTCCATGCTCCCAATGCAGGGGGCCCGGGTTCAATCCCTGATCAGGGAACTAGGTCCTGCATGCGTGACACAACTAAGAGTTTGCATGCCGCAAATAAGAAGTCCACATGCTACAACTAAGAAGCCCGCATGCCTCAGTGAAGATCCTATGAGCCACAATTAAAACCCAGCACAGAGATAATTAATTAATTAATTAATTTTAAAAATCATCATGTGCTAGGAAGGGTACTAAGTGCTTTACATGTTTTATCTTTTTTAAATCATTCAACAACCCTATTGCCCTATTTTTACAGCTTAGGGCTAAGGCTCTGAACCCATCCCTGACAGAGCCAGTATTTGCACCCAGATACTGTCTCATTCCACAGCCCAGGCTCTCAGCCACTCTGCTCTGGCAACTTTTCTTCTGCAAACACCCGTTTGCAGCCCTACATCACCCAATAGACAGGCTAAAGGGGAACTCAAGACAAAGCAGGGTCCTCAAAGGTACATAGTGACAACATAATCCCCTTACAAGACAATGTGAAATAAACCTACAAGTCTCTGTTGTAAGACCGGAATCAATTTTAATTAAGAGAAAGCCATGAACTAAATTGTTTGGTCTTAAAACTACTTTATTTATTCAGATGCTGTGTTGCAACACGCTTTAGTCTATGCTGACTTAAAAAGAAATTCCAAGATAGTGAACTAGACAAAGTAATAGTCAACTAAGACAAGGTAAGATGAATTTGACTAGTTTCTGTTTTCTATCAAAGGTGACAGATTTATCTGCTTTTCTGATACTCAAGGACATTCTTGCTGTCAAATTATTTTACCATAAACCCATTTTTATCCATCTTTTTTTTAAACATCTTTATTGGAGTATAATTTTTATCCATCTTAAAAATGTAAGCTCTTATGTTTATAAAGCCCCTTTCAAGTAATTATGAGAAGTCATAAAACATAGCTAGTGAAGGAAATAATGATAGTTCATAAATCTACACTTATTTTTAAGCATGTCAGGTGTTAACCAAACTCTACAGAATATTTTTTTTCTTTTCCTATACAGAACAGTTCTTTATTTTTATAAAAACCTCACAATAACTTTTAATGTTTTGATAGTCATATTAAAACCCACTATTGGGCTTCCCTGGTGGCGCAGTGGTTGAGAGTCCGCCTGCCGATGCAGGGGACGAGGGTTCGTGCCCCGGTCCGGGAAGATCCCACATGCCGCGGAGCGGCTGGGCCCGTGAGCCATGGCCACTGAGCCTGCGCGTCCGGAGCCTGTGCTCCGCAACGGGAGAGGCCACAACAGTGAGAGGCCCGCGTACCGCAAAAAACAAAACAAAAAAAAAAAAAACAAACCACTATCTTATATCTAAAGACTTGCTTGCATGGGCTTCCAGACAGATGCTTTGCGCTGAGCCTCTCCCTAACTGAGGTCAGTGCTCAGCTGGTTCTGCTGTGGTGCTACCACCCAGTTTTGGCCCCAGCCTGGGGATGCTCGTTCCGTCAGGAGACAGGGACTATCTGAGGCCAAGGAAGGGTCTGTTTTCTCCATCAAGGTCAGTCTCATGTCAGTGGTCTGTGTCAGAATGACAATCTCACGGCAGGTGACACAAATGGTCACGGGCAGCATTCAGCTTCTTTATTCCACGTATCTTTAGCTATAATAATGGATCCCGCAACTCAGTAGCTGGAAGCATAACCAATTGTCATTGCTCACGGGTCTGCTGAGTGAAGTTCACTTGTCTGGGCTCAGTGTGACTGCTCTCAGCTGGGCTCTCCCCTGTGTCTGTCGTCAGCCGGCAGGTCGGAGGAAGATTGGCTGGTAGTAGGTGTTTCAGCTGGGACAGGTCATCTCTCCTCTATGTGCACCCTCCAACAGGCTGGCCTGATCCAGGAGGTCACAGGGGTTCGGGACCAAGTGGAAGCTGCAAGCCCTCTTGAGCTTAAACCCAGAACTGGCCTCCATCACTTCTACCACATTCTATTGGCCAAATCAAGTCACAAAACCAGTTAAGAGTCAAGGTTCCATCCCTTGATGGGAGAAGCTTCCAAGTCACATTTCATCATAAGAAGGTGAAGCATGTGAGTCACCGGTAATTTTCCATGGTTAGGAGGATGCACAAAGGGCATCTTCACTCACTCAGCCCCACCAGGGCAATATCCCACATCCTCCCCTGGATCTTTGTTGCCTCTAGAACTGCCGCTAACCAGCTACGCGTGCAGCTCTGCAGGCCCTGTCCCTCACTCAGCCAACCCAGCCCCTCTCACTGGGGATCTTCTTCAGAAAGTCTCACCACACCTCCAGGGGGATCGACCCAGCACCCCAATAAGGTGAGGGGGAACAATTTGGTAGCTCTTTGTTCTCTTTCTTGCAGAGGAAGCCCTCTTTCTTCTGTAGCTCCCATGGCTTTGCTGGTGACACGCTGTCAAGCCAGGTGAGTCTTCTTCAAACTGAGAAGGACCTGGGAAGCTAAGGGACCGTGGCCTTTCTCCTTTTGCACCTGGCCTTGGGAGTTTGGCATCTTTTTTTTTTTTTTTTTTTAACCGTTTGCTCTCTCTATAATAATGTGGAGGTGATGTGATAAAAAAAAATTACTAGGCGAGAGTGCAAAAGACAAATATAGGTGGGACAGCCCTAGAAAGCATCTCTAAGGGGTGATATTAGAGCTGAGACGTGAATGCCAGCTCCACAAAGGTCAGAGACAGGAGCAGCCAGTGCAGAGGTTCTGGGCGGGCAGAGCTGGGCCTGTTCATGAACTTAAAAAGGCCTTCTTGCCTGGAACGGGTGGCAAAAGAGGGTGTGGTCAGAGATGCTGGGGTCCAGGGCCAAGTCCTGCAGGACCTCTGAGGCCCCAGTAAAAAGGGTTTGAGCATGGGAATGACACGAACTGATTTTCGTTTTGCAAAGATCACTCTGGCTTCCCCGTGGAGAATGGGAGAGTAGAAATGAAGACACCAGTTCTGAGGCTGTGATATCCAGGCAAAGGATGACAATGGCTATGATGAGGATGGTGGTTGTAAAAGGAAAGAAGTAAACAAATCCTAGGCACGTTTTAGAGGTGAACTTGACAAGACTGGCTGAAGGCTTGGATGTAAGGGCTGAGGTAAACAGAGAAACAGAGAACAAGCCTGTATTTCGGAACACAAGAGACCTTAAACATCGCTTGGACCAATCCTGTTTCTATATTCATTTTAATCAATTCAATTAAATGCAAAGTTGCTTTGTTTTCACAAGCTCATCCTTTAGGCAAAAGGGGGAAAGGGAGAACTACGTAATAAATGACAGACAAGCCCTGTGTGTCGCAGTTTGTGTTTGAGTGTGGAGGAGGGGCATAAGCCCTGCTAAGCGATCCCCTGTCACATTGCCGGGGAGAAGGGGGCCAGGGGTGGGAGGAGGTGACCTAGAATCACGTGAGCTTCTCCAAGATTCAACAGATTGAAGCAGCAAGTTCTGCACATGAAGCCAGATTTTCCTCACAGAAGGTAGTACATTAGTATTTGTTTTGGTCCTTGAACGTGGACAGGAGTTGCTATAGACCTGGATGACTCCTGTCCAACCACCTTGGAGAAATTGAGGGAAAAAGGAGAGAAAGAGGCAGTGGGGAAGAGGAGGGGGTGCCGGAGAGAGAGAGAGCCCAGAAACAGACTGCTTTCTTTTCATGAACCCTAATTATCATTGTGCAGCAGAGACACTTGCAGATATGCAGAAGTGAAAGGGAAAATTAAACACTGTATTTTATGGACTTGGTGAAGTAAATCAAATCTAAAAATTCTGTGTTGAGCTAGTGTTTAGGTTTCCTGGCATAAGACTTGGCAAAACACTATTTTAATAATCCAGTGATTTAAATCTTGAATCTGTTTTTTTAGCTATGTAAATGACCGCGTGCACTCACATAATTCCCTAATAAAGCGGGGAAGTTAAGTATGTGAGTGGCTGAGGGCAGGCTACTGCTCAACACAGCACCCTTGGTCATCTTAGAAGGACAGGAACCCCTACCATGTCATGTTGTGGTCAGTGGGCAAAAATAGTAGGACGCGATTTCCTAACATTTCCTCCTTTATTTAATAATCCTTCAATATTTTGGAGGATTTATTTTTGGAAAAAAGAAGGAAACAATAACCCTGTTATGAAAAACTGGTATTCATGTAATTTTTTTAATATTGGAGTCCCATTAGGTTCATATGAGCAAGGTCGAATTTAAAGTAAAAATTATTCATATTTTAAATAATTTATATATGCACATGAAAACATAATTTTGAAATTATTGACAAACAGCAAGATGTATTCTTTAAATGATCAAAAGTAAGTCAATTCTTAGGCTTTTCTGTTCCTTTCGTCTTAATGAATCTCTTCAAGAGTATGGTCTGCAAGGAAGACTCTGGATAGATACTGCCTATGACAAGGAATCTTTTCACTTGACACAGATGGGTTTGAATAGGATGACCAGATCATTTCTCTCCAAGCAGGCACATTTTCAAGAGTGAAAGGAGGCTCTGTGACTATTATAACAGGACAATGGGTATAAATGCCTGTGAGACAGCCCCATATTTAGCACATACAGTAAACAAACAAAGTGTCGATAGAAGGACAGGACTTTACATATAGATCCATTATATTTAGGATTGATTTCTAGGGATCAGACTGGGACCGATGTAACTATGGCCCAGTGAAAGCCCCAGATCACTGCTGCAACACTGTAAGCTTTCCTAAGAGCAGTGTTAATTGGCCACCTTATCTTCAGGGCCTGAGGCTCCCTCAGTGCCTGAGCTGTGTATCTTCTCTTCTAAAATAACTCTTGTGATGCTTGTAGGAGTTAATGTGCTTCTCTAAGCGCCTTTAACCAGAGCGTGACTTGTGCTGTGTTCTAGGCAAAACTGAGTCTCCTGTTTCAACATATGTTTGTTACGTATTTAAGGTAAGGTTATAGTTCCTAGTACTGTTGTCCAATTTCTTCATGGTTTTATATTGGTCCCCATATAAATGAATTAATTAATATCACAGGTATCTTTTCATAAATAAAATAGAAAACTTCAATCATATAATATGTAGCCTCATGCTGTGTAAACATAATGGAATTTTAAAATGAATACGTGTGTGTGTGTGTGTGTGTGTGTGTGTGTGCGCGTGTGTGAGCTTCAGAGAATGTTGAAAGCATTGTTGGGCCTTAGGAGTCCTCGTAAAGATAGATTAAAAAATGGATGTATGACCTAGAGAGATCAAATGCTATATAACACTAAGGAGAACACATGCCCAAATTGACTTCTTATAAAAAGGGACATTTGTAAGTTGCAGCTGGCTTCCAGTTAATACCTTGGTAATTTACAAGGTTGGAGCATTTGACTTTATGTTTTATTTGAAGATGCAAGAGAAAATAGAATCTTTCTTCAACAAATAATCAAGAGATTCTGAAGACCTAGAGCTTTATACACTGTAGGATAATACATAATATATATATAAAAAAACACATATATATATTCTAATAAATATATTTTTAATACAAAAAATATTTATTGAGACCCTCACACTGTTTTTACTTCTCGGGAAACAACCATTAACAAGACAGATAAGATTCCATGTTCCTTACATGAATTGTGGTGGAAAAGTTAATTGAGATGGGGATAGCTCCAAATATTTCCATCAATACTTCTGGTTTAACCAGTTGCAGATATGTTTAAGGATTCTTCTAGATGAGATGAGATGAATGCATAGCAATTTTTCATATGCCAATGCTATGTTCTAACTGGAAGATTAGATTTAATTTCTGTGAATAATTATCTCCTAATGGCTTAGCTGGATTGAAAACCTTCTGAAAATTCTTCACAAAATATTGTGTATTCAATATTCATTGATTCAACAAATACTTATAGAGTGCTACCACGTCTGAGGCACTGTCGAGATACAAATGAACAAAATGAATTCTCTTCTCTCATAGGATTTATATCCCAAGGGAAGTGATGGATAGTTACTTCAGAAATTAGTGACTAATATATGTCAGATGGCGACACATGGGATGGACGAAAATAAAGCTAGGAAGGAGATATTGCCAGGGTGGGTGCTGAGGGTAAGGCAGAGCGTGTGTTACTCTTTTATAAAGAGAGGTCAGAGGCCTCAATGGAACGGTAACATTTGAACAGAAACCTGAAAGAAGGAAGGGAGTGAATTATGGAGACACAGCAGGTAGACTGGAGACATTCAGGCAGAAGGAAAAGTTTGTGCAAGAGTGCTGAGTTAGGGGCTTCCCTGGTGGCGCAGTGGTTGGGAATCCGCCTGTCAATGCGGGGGACACGGGTTCGTGCCCGGGTCCGGGAGGATCCCACGTGCCACGGAGCGGCTGGGCCCGTGAGCCATGGCCGCTGAGCCTGCGCGTCCGGAGCCTGTTGCTCCGCGGCGGGGGGCGGGGGGTGGGGGCGCGGTGGGGCGGGTGGGGAAGAGTGCTGAGTTAGGAATGTGCTTAATGTATCCAAGAAAACCACAATTGCCAGAGATGCGAGGCTCGAGGAGGGAGGTGGGGGATAGAGTCTGAGAGCTGGGCTGCCTCTAATTGCTGCGTGTAGCCAACCTAGACAGGAGTCGCTGGCAATAGAAAGGTGCTCATCTGAAGAACGGTGGACACGTTAGAAGCAACTGCTTGACTCTCTTTTAGTCTGTTTATCCTATTAAATTCTTCCTAGGCTTTTCCTTTCTAATCCTTGTGATAAAAATATGTCAGCTTGGGCTTCCCTGGTGGCGCAGTGGTTGAGAGTCTGCCTGCTAATACAGGGGACACGGGTTCGAGCCCTGGTCTGGGAAGATCCCACATGCTGCAGAGCAACTAGGCCCGTGAGCCACAACTACTAAGCCTGTGCGTCTGGAGCCTGTGCTCTGCAACAAGAGAGGCCACGATAGTGAGAGACCACGACAGTGAGAGGCCACGACAGTGAGAGGCCCGCGCACCGCGATGAAGAGTGGCCCCCGCTCGCTGTAACCAGAGAAAGCCCTCGCACAGAAACGAAGACCCAACACAGCCAAAAATAAATTTTAAAAAAAAATGTCAGCTTCAGGGCTACGGGCATAAAATGAGATTTCTGAAATAACTTTGCTCTCCTGAGGGCATTTTTTTGGCAAACAATACAGCATCCACTCACTGAAGTGTCATTCAAAAAATAAATTATGAAAAATAAAGCAAGAACATTTATTCCCAGTTCTGGAAATCAATGGTCTGTTAAGTTACTAGACAAATGAAAGATTTTCTGGCCCATCTTCTGTATGTGTGGCTGTGTATATGTAATATGTATATTTGTATTTTTAAAAATCGATTTCTAGTACATGAAGAACCTAGCCCTAACTCAAATTGTATAAAAGTTTTAAACACTCTCATTGGCAGGTGGGTTATGGATTGGTGGGGAAGATATTGGATACTTCGTTACAAGTTTAAGAAAAGTATCAATACCAAAGAAGAGGAAAAAAATAAAACCTCCAGAAGCAAGGAATAGTTCTCTCTTTTAGGTATGTTAATATATGTCTTCATCTATCTATCTATGTGTATATAACTAGGTTCATATATTTTTAATTGCCTGTGAAAAGACATTTTTTCTGTCCTTATGGTTTTTATGTCCTTATGATGCTTGGGCATCATAGTGCAATGATTAAAGGCTTTCGGGTCAGACATACCTGAGACTGCATTCGATCTTTGCCACGTTCGGGTAGGGAACCTAATCTCTCTCTGAATGCCTGCCTCACAGAGAAACTGTACGTGTTATCTGACATAATATGTATGCAACATTCAGAACGGTATCTAACGTGCACGAATTGCTCAGTTGAGCGTAGGGATTCTCACTTCTTAACTCCTCCCTCTTCTTTCGGTTCCTATGTTCAGTCAATCACCACTTTTCACCCTTCAAGAGAAAGGCTGAGTTTTATCACTTTATCTGTATTTCTTTTTTTTAAAATTTATTGAAGTATAGTTGACTTACAATGTTGTGTTAATTTCTGCTGTACAGCAAAGTGACTCAGTGAACATATATATATTCTTTTTCATATTCTTTTCCATTATGGTTTATCACAGGATACTGAATATAGTCCCCTGTGCTATGTAGTAGGACTTTGTTGTTTATCCATCCTATATATAAGAGTTTGCATCTGCTAATCCCAACCTCCCAATCCATCCCTCCCCCACCCCCTTCCCCCTTGGCAACCACAAGTCTGTTCTCTATGTCTGTGAGTCTGTTTCTGTTTCATAGATAGGTTCACTTGTGTCATACTTTGGATTCCACATATAAGTCTTTTGTCTGTATTTCTAATACAATTAACTCAATCACTCATTTAGTCATCCAACCAGTACTTACTGAGTGCTCCAGGCACTGTACTGGGAAACAAAGAGTGTGCTGAAAAAGACAGAGAATTGTCATAAGCCTTTCAGTCTAAATAGTACTACCTTGAGTATTAAATTCAGATCAAATATCCCCTCAGTATCTAGCACAGTGCCAAACATGAGAGCATTCCAAAATAACCCTAGACTTAGTCTTGCAGAATTAGAGAAGTACCTAGATATAATCCTGTATAAACCCCTTACTTTTATTTATTTTTTTAACATCTTTATTGGGGTATAATTGCTTTACAATGGTGTGTTAGTTTCTGCTCTATAACAAAGTGAATCAGCTATACATATACATATATCCCCATATCTCCTCCCTCTTGCGTCTCCCTCCCACCCTCCTTATTCC
Organism: Aethalodelphis obliquidens; assembly: GCF_003676395.1. NCBI lineage: Eukaryota > Metazoa > Chordata > Mammalia > Artiodactyla > Delphinidae > Aethalodelphis > Aethalodelphis obliquidens. The sequence continues at coordinate 81,938,626 of NW_020837947.1, forward strand.
ACCCCTCTAGGTGGTCACAAAGCACTGAGCTGGTCTCCCTGTGCTATGAGGCTGCTTCCCACTAGCTATCTACCTTACGTTTGGTAGTGTATATATGTTCATGCCTCTCTCTCGCTTTGTCACAGCTCACCCTTCCCCCTCCCCATATCCTCAAGTCCGTTCTCCAGTAGGTCAGTGTCTTTATTCCTGTCTTACCCCTAGGTTCCTCATGACATTTTTTTTTCTTAAATTCCATATATATGTGTTAGCATACGGTATTTCTCTTTCTCTTTCTGACTTACTTCACTCTGTATGACAGACTCTAGGTCTATCCACCTCATTACAAATAGTTCAATTTTGTTTCTTTTTATGGCTGAGTAATATTCCATTGTATATATGTGCCACATCTTCTTTATCCATTCATCCGATGATGGGCACTTAGGTTGTTTCCATCTCCGGGCTATTGTAAATAGAGCTGCAATGAACATTTTGGTACATGACTCTTTTTGAATTATGGTTTTCTCAGGGTATATACCCAGTAGTGGGATTGCTGGGTCATATGGTAGTTCTATTTGTAGTTTTTTAAGGAACCTCCATACTGTTTTCCGTAGTGGCTGAACCAGTTCACATTCCCACAACCCCTTACTTTTAAATAAAAGTTTGTGGCTAAGCACAGCTTAATATTGTAAGGTGATGCTTCGAGGAGTATGAACAAAGTAGTTTTGTTTATCACATTAACAGACCTCTTTATTTGGTAGATGAGAAACAGTGACATTAGGACTTCATATTTTCAATGCTAGAAACGTTGTTAGAATCAGAGGTGGGACTGGAAGACATTGTTAAACACATGAACTTTAAATTAACTATGAATAACATGGCCAAGAAATTAAATGAAAAGATGGAGAATTTTTAACAAAAACTTAATTTAATGAAAAAGAATCAAGTGGAAATTATAACTATTAAAAACACACACAATAATTTAAGTAAATAAATGGATTTAACAGTAAATTGGACACAGTAGAAGAAAAGGTTGGTGAAACAAACAAAAGTCAGTAGAGGGGCTTCCCTGGTGGCACAGTGGTTGGGAGTCTGCCTGCCAATGCAGGGGACGCGGGTTCGTGCCCCGGTCCGGGAGGATCCCACGTGCCGCGGAGCGGCTGGGCCCGTGAGCCATGGCGGCTGGACCTGCGCATCTGGAGCCTGTGCTCCGCGATGGGAGAGGCCACAGCGGTGAGAGGCCCGCGTGCCAGAAAAAAAAAAAAAAAGTCAGTAGAAATAACTAGCTGGAAGTATGAAGACCAATGAGTAGAAAATAGCCAGAAGATCATCTGAACAAAGTGAAATATCTACATATGTATAATTAGAGTCCCTGAAGGAGAGGATGTAGACAATAGGTTGACAGTACACTTGAAGAGATAATGGCCAATATTTTCCCCAAGATGATGAAAGACATGAAGCTACAAATTCAAGAAGTGCTATAAATCTAAATGGGAAAAATGCAAAGAAAACAACATCTATGAACATAATACTAAAGCTGCAGAAAATTAGTAGCATTTGGAGAAAAAAAGAGACATTTTCAAAGGAGCAGCATAAGATTTACAGCTTAATTCTCAAAAGAAATAATGCAAGACAGAGGCAATGAAATGAAGCCTTTAAAGTATTAAAAAGAAATAACTGCCAATCTAAAATTTCAGACCTCAAAATTATCTTTAAAGCAAAGAGAAAATAAAAGCATATCCAGATAACAAAAGTAAGCTATTTCATCACCAACACATCCTAAAAGAAAACACTAAATATAGTTTTTCAGACAAAAGTAAAATAATTCTAAATGTCAGCACAAAATTTCAAGAAAAAAGGGAAATCAAAGGAAAGGATAAACAAATGGATAAAGCTAAATAGATTTTGACGGACAAAACCAAATATAATGAATTTTTGAATTTAAATTATATGTACAATTATATATATATCTATCATGGAAATAAATGCTTGATTAATCTGAAGAAGGCAAGAATAAAGGACATAAGGTTTAGAAAGAAAAAGTAGAACTCTCATTTTTCATAGAAAACGTGTTGAATAATAGAAACTTAAAAAGAATTTTAATACTACTAGAATTAATAAGAGAATTCAGCAATGTTGTAGATCAGTATATAAATATTATCTATATTTCTTTACTAGCAATGTTTAACTAGAAAATGAAATTTTCTTTTTTAAAAAACCATTTACAACAGCAATAAAAACAAAATAAAAGGAATAATTTTAATAAGGTTGTGTGACTTCTACACAGAAAAGTATAAAACATTATAGAGGTCATTTTAAATAACTAAATAAGTGGAGGCATTTACTATGTTTGTGATTTGGTAAATTTGCTATTGTAAAGGTACCAGTTTCCCACAGATTAATCCATTTCAATGCTATACCAATCAAAATATCAGAAGTTATTTTTAAAGTATGTATCAATCAACAAGTAGATTCCAAAATTTTTCAATTTATTTTCAATAAATAATGCAAAGGTGCATGTCCTACATGATACCATATTTTTAAAAAAACTCAATTCCAACTGGATTACTGATGTAAAAGTAAACATAAAAGCACAACTTTACAATATAATATAGCAAAATATACTCATTAACTGATGATAAAAAAACATTTTAATATAGAACCCCAAAAATATGCTAATCATAAAATGAGTAAATTTGCTTTATACTTAATGTAACTTTTCATTAAAAATTTTTTCTCTCTTATTAGTTTCTCTATATTTTTTACTACACAGTGCTTTGCACAAAATATATATTGTTGAAAATCTTGTTGAGTGTTGATTATTTAATCTTATGCTTTTGTTTAGTGACTCTTTTTTTTATAACTTTTCCATAACTCATGAAATATTTTAAGCATGTAAAAGCTTTTAAAATGCATTATTTATATTCTTTTTTATAAGCTCCCCTGCTGGATAGTAATGCTCCATTTCCATATCATAATGGCAACAATATTTTGAAAGAAAACTGAAACTATCTTTTTATGCTCATTATTTATAAACTATAGATCACAGAATTTTAGAGTTTGAAAGACTGGAATAAATGGATTGCATTGGATAATGTCTGCAGTGAAGAAAACTAGAGTCCAGAGATGTTCATATCCATCAGCAACACAATTACTGTCATAGCCAAGAGAGTAGGCAGGGTTTTTCTCACCCAGAATGATGCTTTCTTTCTTTATATGTTTTAGCCATTAATAAAAATTCCTAACTACATAGTGGGTATTTGGAAAACAGAAAAATAATGCCTGAGACTCCTACTATTCTGACATAAGCATATTTTAGATATACACTTGTTATTAGATATAATAATAACATACCTAAAATCTTTAAGTGGATTTTATTCTTTAAGCATGAAGACAAACATTTTGTTTTGGTTCTAATAACCTGTATTCACAATGCCTGCATAATATTCAGATGATTATGATTAGATGTAGATAATCATTCTCCCACTTTGGAATGTTTAGGTGGTTTCATCTTTTTTAGGGCTAAAAACCATGATGAACATGTTTATGAATCTAGAGTTTTCTACATTTGAGGTTATGTATTTTCTTAAGTTATTGGTTCCCAAATTTCAACCTTCTTATGCCTCTTGATATGTACTGCAAAATTACTAAAAAGCTTACAAAATCACCAGCAATATATAACATGCTGTTTCAATAGTGAGAAAGGGTCCTTTTTTATTTATACAAATCATTTATATGATTTGTCTTCACTGAAAATAAACATTTTCCACATATCTCTTTTTGTTTTTTGTAAATTTTCTGTCCCTATCCTTTTCCTTTGTAAATATGTACTTCAGTGTTTTTTGTGCCCCATGTACTACCTACCTATTGACCAATTGATCAATCGATCAATCTATCTTCTATAAATAGGATATTAATTCTGTATCTGTTATATTTGCTCAAATTTTTTTTCGACTTTCTCCTGTAGCCTCTACTACTATTTCCATTTTCAAATAATTGAGTTATTTAAAAAATTATAAGCCTTCCTAAATCTACTGAGAAGAAAGGGTAACTAATCACTCGTACGGCTAGTAGATTTTCCTTCCTTTTCTTATTTTAGACAATGATCTGAAGGTGTTTTTGAGTGTTCCTTTTCATTATGAAGGTATCATTCTTCAATTGGGTCATAGTAGGGTTTATGAGGCTCAAGTTTAGCCTTCTATGGCTTTAACATCACACAGAGATCCCAGGCAAATGTCCATGGGGAAATTAACTGGTCCTAAAGCTAATTCCTTATTTTGTGCATCAGGATTGCAAATTTATATATTCCACAATTTGGATGTGCATATAAATGTAACTCCATTTCTCTGTAACTGACCTAATCTTCATGACCCTACCTACTCACTCACTAGGAAGAAGGATTGAAATACCAAATTTATCCCCATCTGACTCAAATATTAGGGCATCCAATGATCTGGACAGATTATTAGCATAATCCTAAAGTAACCCTGCAACAATGCCTCATTCTCCATCCCCTATTTCTCTTCAAGGTGGCCTTTGGATGTGTAGGAGGGAAGTGTAAATCACTGCATGGCACTGGGGGAGAGGGAGGGCCAGCCTCACGCTGGTCCTGGGATATGCACTGATTGGCCAGCCACGAACATTTGATTGTCATTTATTGATTGTGATGGTAAGAACTTTTTTAAAACCGGCACGACAAGGACACCTAAGAAAACAGACGCTGGCTATAAACAACAAGTACAGTCATACTACGCATGCTGGATGAATCACAGTTCTGCACCTGCTGTGCCTGATGCTAGTAAACCGCTGTCTGTCCCCTCTCAGCTCAGTCAGGATCCTTTGGCTTCTTCCAGCTCACTAGGTCTCTCCAGTCTGGTACTAGAGATCACTGTCCTGCCTTTGACTCCCCAGTTCCCCACACAGCCCTGGACAAAGGGGCAGGCTTGCACTACATCCTAACCTCTTCCTTCCAGAGAAGGCCTCTCCCTTCCTCTATCTCTTTGCCTGGAACTATAATGGTGACCTTCATGTTGGGAGAAAAAAACAGCTTACCAATAAGGAAAAAACTCAGGAATTTGTTTTAAAAATAGGTTATACTTGTATCATATGCAATGACAAAATAAGAAAAGGGTTTTATAAAATACTACAATAATAGAGCTTAAGGTATGCTTTAAAATAATGGATTAAGGTACTTCAAATCCTTGCTTCCTTCATGTTGACCCAAAGCAACAGATAATTCCTCGTAAGCTTGCTTCCAGATGCTCTATCTGTCCTTCATTCTGATACCATAAAAATCAAGATGAACCCACATTCTTACTGCTAGTCATTTCAAACTCAAGTCAAGTATCATATTAGGAAAAGACAATGAGTCAGCAGGAGTCATCAAGCAGTAAGTGGACCAAAATGCCCTACACTTGAGAGTAAGATAGACATTTATTGTTTTTTCCTATTTAGCATCTTTCTTCGGTAATATTGTATGGTTTTCCTCCTAGGAGCCACCTCTGGCTCATGGACAGTCTATGTGGCTTGGCTGGAACTGACAGCTTTGTGACCTCCCTGGACACAGTGAGAGTATTTCTCCTCCCTTGCTTCAAGGATGTGTGCATGGTCCAAGTCACCCCAGGATACCTAGAGCTGGACTTTTATTGGAACTATTGAGGAGAGAACTCTAGTTTTAACACCGAACCTAGAGCTTCTGGAGGCCACCTTATGTCGATGACTTGCTTGAAGATTATAACCAACACAAGGCAAATGATATCTGGGAAATGAGTGGGAGATCTCTTGAGCATCTAATTTAGCAGTCCCCAAAGCAGAACCTAACCCTCAAGTTTTCCATAATGTTAGTCAATGAATTCCCTTTTCTGTTTTAGTCAATTTGAATTTAAATTTATATTACTCATAGACAAACAAAGAAAGCCCTGCTGAATAATGTAGAACTGCAATGCTTCTACTTTATACCACACCATTGCCAAGAATTTATCTGCCTCTCTTATAGTTTAAGTTCTTTCCAGAGGACTAAATTTAGATTTATAAGGAAATATTTTATATGCCATTGCTCCATGTAAGAGAAATAGAGTTTCTGTTTACTATCTCTCAAGAGATATCATTGTAATTTGGTAAAGAGTAGTGCCTTGCAAACTGTGCATGTATAACAATTAAAAACAAACAAAGAAAAAAGCAAGCAGTAACAATTTGACCAGAAAGTACATATTGACCTCTGCCAGCAATGTCATTTCAAGTGCCAAAAGGCAATTTTTCTGCTACTTCAAATGTAAATGAAAGTATAGGGAGAGAAATTCCAACATTACCAGGAATAATTAACTACAATATTTTAAATATGATGGTAAAATGTAAATTATATCTAAAATATGTGATTGCAGACTGATGGATGACTTGAAAGCCTTTAGTAATATTTTGCTGACAAATTATTTTAAATATTATTCTAGAACATTTTTGTATATTCCTAGAAGACTGTGGACCAAACTTATTAACTTTTAACAACAGAAACAACTTTTAACTATTATAAAAATGGCCTTTGTCTATATTAGAGTTTCTACAGATTCTGCAAAAGCCAAGATTTTCGTTTTTAATAATACCATCATAAAATCATGTGGGTCTTCCAGTTCATAGACATAACTATGAGCAAAATGTTAGGGTTCTGGAGTATCTCAGAAATAATTATATTTATCTTAAAAATAGACCATGCTTTCTACCTTTGGGGTTTGTTTTTTGTCAGAGTGGGCTGGGGAGATAGTGTATCATTACCAAAATTTTTTTCACATTCACCTGTAATTGTAACATGTACATCATGTATTGAACCACGTACACTCTGCTTTGAAAATTAGATATGCTTGACCTTTTCAAAGTCTGCTTTATGTAAAACAATTCTGAGTAGTCTCATTAGGAACAAAAAAGAGAAATTTTCATAGCTCCTTACTGCTATTTATATTATTGAAATTAACCCAAGAAATCAAAGTTTTAATAAAATGGAGACTGAGTATGCTATCATCAAAATTTTAATATGAGAAAGCTAGTAGCTTTATAAAAATAAACCAAGCTTGAAACTCAGTCTTTTATTATTTCAAGAAGTATATATATAAACTTGGACTAAACACTGAATGTCTGAATTCATTAAAAAAGAAACACACTGCTTTCTTTTTACTCCATGTAATTCAGTTGGCAATTTATGATCAACAATAACCTTGTATCTTTCTTTAATAAAAATTAACTGTCAGCGTTGGAACTTTCTTTTCATGAATAATTGACATAAACCACTCTTTGTGACTTACAAGTTATATTCTATTGATGCAGCAAAATAAATACTACCTCAAATTTTAAGCTTTCTTTAAAAGGAAAAAATTTAGAAGACACAATAAAATATAGCATTTTTATTTGTATGGGGTTTTTTTATGTGTGTTTTAAACACTATCCTGAAACTTTTAATAAAAATAAATCTACCTGATTGGTTTATATCCAAGTCAAAATGTTAAATGAAACAAAACATTTCAAACAAAACTTGTTTCTTTGGCTGCACTTTTAGCAGAAGTGTAAAGTGAGAATCTTTATCTCTTTGTCTAAGATGTTGTTGACAGCATTTTATTTTTTTTAGTCTACAGAAATTTTCCTAATGTCACCCAAACCTCTTTGACTTACAGGAAGGTCTCTGTCAATGCATAAAGAGCAGGGATCTGGGGATTCCCCCCTCACTGACACAACTGCTCTCTTCCCTATGTACCCTCTTGGTATTATGTTTACTTTCTTTTGTAATGTTATCGCATCCTTTTAATTTATTTTTTTAATTAATTTTTATTTTATATTGGGGTATAGTTCATTTATGATGTTGTCCTAGTTTCAGGTGTACAGCAAAGTGATTCACTTATACATGTGCACATATTCACTCTTTTTCAGATTCTTTTCCCTCATAGGTTATTACAGAATATCGAGTAGAGTTCCCTGTGCCATACAGTAGGAACTTGTTGATTATCTATTTTATATACAGTAGTGTGTACATGTCAATCCCAAACTACTAATTTATCCCTCCTTCCCATGTTTCCCCTTTAATAACCATAAGTTTGTTTTCCAAGTCTGTGAGTCTGTTTCTGTTTTGTAAATAAGTTCATTTATATCATCTTTTTAGATTCCACATATAAGTGATATCATATGATATTTGGCTTTCTCTGACTTACTTCAATTAGTATGATAATCTCTAGATCCATCCATATTGCTGCAATTAGCATTATTTCATTCCTTTTTATGGCTGAGTAATATTCCATTGTATATATGTACCACATCTTCTTTAACCATTCCTCTGTTGATGGACATTTAGGTTGTCCCATGTCTTGGCTATTGCAAATAGTGCTGCAATAAACATTGGGGTGCATGTATCCTATCAAACCATGTTTTCCTCTGGATATACACCCAGGACTGGGATTGCTGGATCATATGCCAGCTCTGTTTTTAGTTTTTGAAGGAACCTTCATACTGTTCTTCATAGTGGTTGTACCAATTTACATTCCCACCAACAGTGTAGGAAGGTTCCCTTTTCTCCACACCCTCTACAGCATTTATTGTTTGTAGATTTTTTGATGATGACCATCTGACTAGTGTGAGGTGATACCTCATTATAGTTTTGATTTACATTTTGCTAATAATTAAGAATGTTGAGCATCTTTTCATGTGCCTGTTGGCCATCTGTATATCTTCTTCGGAGAAATGTCAATTTAGGTCTTCTGCCCATTTTTTGAATGGGTTGCTTGTTTGTTTGATATTGAGCTGCATGAGCTGTTTGTGTATTTTGGACATTAATCTTTTGTCAGTTACTTAGTTTGCAAATATTTTCTCCCATTCCGTGGGTTGTCTTTTCATTTTCTTTATGGTTTACTTTGCTGTGCAAAAGCTTTTAAGTTTAATTAGGTACGATTTGTTTACTTTTGTTTTTATTTTCATTACTCAAGGAAGTGGATCCAAAAAGATCTTGCTGCAGTTTATGTCACAGAGTGTTCTGCCTATGTTTTCCTCTAAGAGTTTTGTAGTATCCGGTCCTACATTTAGGTCTTTAACCCATTTTAAGTTTGTTTTTGTGTATGGTGTTACAGAGTGATCTAAGTTCATTCTTTTACGTGTAGCTGTCCAGTTTTCCCAGCACAACTTACAGAAGAGGCTGTCTTTTCTCCATTGTATATTCTTGCCTCCTTTGTCATAGATTAGTTGACCATAGGTGTGTGGGTTTACCTCTGGGCTTTCTGTCCTTTTCCATTGATCTACATTTCTGTTTTTGTGCCAGTACCATATTGTCTTCATTATTGTAGCTTTGTAGTATAGTCTGAAGTCAGGGAGTCTGATTCCTCCAGATCCATTTACTTCCCTCAAGATTGCTTTGGCTATTTGGGATCTTTTGTGTCTCTATATAAATTTTAAGAATTTTTTTCTTCTAGTTCTGTAAAAAATGCCATTGGTAATTTGATAGGGATTGCATTGAATCTGTAGATTGCCTTGGGTAGTATAGTCATTTTGACAGTATTGATTCTTCCAATATAAGAACATGGTTTATCTTTCCATCTGTTTGTGTCATCTTTGATTTCTTTCATCAGCATCTTATAGTTTTCAGATTACAGGTATTTTGCATCTTTAGGTAGGTTTAACCCTAAGTATGTTGTTTTTTTATTGCCATGGTGAATGGGAGTGTTTTCTTAATTTCTCTTTCTGATCTTTCACTGTTAGTGTATGGAAATGCAACAGATTTCTGTGTATTTATTTTTTATCCTGCAACCTTACCAAATTCTTTAATGAGCTCTAGTAGTTTTCAGGTAGCATCTTTAGGATTTTCTATGTGTAGTATCATGTCATCTGCAAACAGTGACAATTTTATTTCTTTTTTACCAACGTGGATTCCTTTTATTTCGTTTTCTTCTTTGATTGCCGTAGGTAGGACTTCCAAAACTATGTTGAATAAAAGTGGTGAGAGTGGACATCCTTGTCTTGTTCCTGATCTTAGAGGAAATGCTTTCAGCTTTTAACAGTTGAGTATGATGTTAGTTGTGGGTTTGTCATATATGACCTTCATTATGTTGAGGTAGGTTTCCTCCATGCCCACTTTCTGGAGAGTTTTTATGATAAATGAGTGTTGAATGCATCTATTGAGGTGATCATATGGTTGTTAACTTCAGTTTGTTAATGTGGTGTATCACACTGATTGATTTGCAGATATTGAAAAATCCTTGCATCCCTGGGATAAATCCCACTTGATCATGGTGTACAATCCTTTTAATGTATTGTTGGCTTTCATTTGTTAATATTTTCTTGAGGACTTTTGCATCTATGTTCATCTGTGATATTGGCCTGTAATTTTCTCTTTTTGTGGTATCTCTGTCTGGCTTAGGTATCAGGGTGATGGTGGCCTCATAGAATGAGTTTGGGAGTGTTCCTTCCTCTGCAGTTTTTTGGAATAGTTTCAGAAGGACGGGTGTTAACTCTTTTATAAATGTTTGATAGAATTTACCTGTGAAGCCATTTGGTCCTGGATTTTGTTTGCTGGAAGTTTTTTAATCACAGTTTTAATTTCAATACTTGCGATTGGTCTGTTCATATTTGCTATTTCTTCCTGGTTCTGTCTTGAAAGATTGTAACTATCTAAGAATTTGTCCATTTCTTCTAGGTTGTCAATCTTATTTGCATATAGTTCCTTTTAGTAGTCTCTTATGATTCTTTGTATTTCTGTGATGTCAGTTGTAACTTCTCATTTTTCATTTTAAATTTTATTGATTTGAGCTCTTTCGTTTTTTTTCTTGATGAGTCTGAAAAAAGTTTATCAATTTTGTTTATCTTTTCGAAAAACCAGCTTTTAATTTCATTGATCATTTCTATTGTTTTCTTCATCTCTATTTCATTTATTTCTGCTCTGATCTTTATGATCTCTTTCATTCTACTAACCTTGCGTTTTGTTTGTTCTTCTTTCTCTAGTTGCTTTCAGTGTAAGGTTAGGTTTTTTATTTGAGATTTTTCTTGTTTCCTGTGTAAGATTGTAGCACTATAAACTTCCCTCTTAGAGCAGCTTTTACTGCATCCCAAAGGTTTTGGATGATCATGTTTTCATTTTCATTTGTCTCTAGGTATTTTTTTATTTGCTCTTTGATTTCCTCAATGATCCATTTGTTGATTGGTTGCATATTGTTTAGCCATCACTTGTTTGTGTTATTTACAGTTTTTTCCTTTTATTTCCAGTTTCTCTTGATTTCTAATCTCATAGTGTTTTGGTCGAAAAAGACGCTTGATATGATTTCAGTTTTCTTAAATTTACAGAGGTTTGCTTTGTGGCACAGCTTGTGATCTATTCTGAAGAATGTTCCATATGCACCTGAGAATAACGTGTATTCTGCTGCTTTCAGATAGAATGTTCTATAAATATCAATTAAGTTCATCTGGTGTAGTGTGTCATCTAAGGCCTGTATTTCCTTATTGATTTTCTGTCTGGATGATCTGTCCATTGATGTAAGTGGGGTGTTTAAGTCCCCCACTATTATTGTGTTACTGTCGATTTCTCTTTTTATGGCTCTTAGCATCTGTTATATATTGAGGTGTTCTTATGTTGGTGTACATATATTTACACTTGTTATATCTTTTCTTAGATTGATCCTTTGATCATTGTGTAGTGTCCTTCTTTGTCTCTTGTAACAGTCTTTATTTTAAAGTCTATTTTGTCTGATGTAAGTATTGCTACTCCAGCTTTCTTTTGATTTTCATTTGCATGGAATACCTTTTTTCATCCCCTCACTTTCAGTCTATATGTGTACCTAGATCTGAAGTGGGTCTCTTGTAGACAACATATATATGGGTCTTGTTTTTGTATCCATTCAGCCAGTCTATGTCTTTTGGTTGGAGCATTTAATCTATTTACATTTAAGGTAATTATTGATATGTATGTTCTTATTGATAGTTCGTTAAGTGTCTAGGATTTGTTTTTGTAGGTCTTTTTTCTTCCCTTCCTCTTTTGTTCTCTTCTCTTGTGATTTGATAACTATCTGTAGAGCTGTGTTTGAATTGCTTTTTCTTTTTTTGTGTGTGTATCTATTGTAGATTTTTGGTTTGCAGTTACCATGAGGTTTTGACATAGCAGTATATATATATTATATATATAATATATATATAATATATATATATATGATTGTTTTAAGTTGCTGGTCTTTTAATTTCAAATGCATTTCCAATATCCTGCATTTGTACTCTCCTCTTCTCATGATTGATTGTTTTGATATCATATTTGTGGGTGGATGATTTCCTACCTTTACTGTATGTGCCTTTACTGGTGAGCTCTCCCATTTGTAAGTTTCTTGTTTCCAGTTGTGGCCTTTTCTTTTCTGCCTACAGAAGTTCCTTTAGCATTCATTTTAAGGCTGGTTTGGTGGTGCTGAATTCTCTTAGCTTTTGCTTTTCTATAAATCTTTTGATTTCTCCATTGAATCTGAACAAGAACCTTGCTTGGTACAGTATTCTTGGTAGTAGGATTTTCCCTTTCATGACTTTAAGTATATTGTGTCATTCCCTTCTGGCCTGCAAAATTTCTGCTGAAAAATCAGCTGATAACCTTATGGAGATTCCCTGTTTGTTATTTATTGCTTTTCCTTTGTTGCTTTTAATATTTTCTCTCTGTCTTTAATTTTTGTCAGTTTGATTACTATATGTCTTTGCATGTTCCTCCTTGGGTTTATCCTGTATGGGACTCTCTTTGCTTCCTGCACTTGGGTAACTGTTTCCTTTCCCATGTTAGGGAAGTTTTCAGCTATAATCTCTTCAAATATTTTCTCAGTCTCTTTCTCTCTCTTCTCTTTTTGGGACCACTATAATGTGAATGTTTGTGTTTTAGTGTTGTCCCCAAAGTCTCTAAGACAGTCCTCATTTTTTTTTCAATGATTTTTATTTATTATGTCCTGCAGCAGTGATTTCTACCAATCTGTGTTCCAGCTCACTTATTCATTCTTCTTCCTCATTTACTCTGCTATTGATTCTTTCTAGTGTATTTTTCATTTCAGTTATGGTATTGTTCATCTCTGTTTATTCTTTAAATTTCTAGCTCTTTATTAAACAATTCTTTTATCTTCTCAGTCTGTGCCTCCATTCTTTTTTCAAGATCTTGGATCACCTTTACTACCATTACTCTTAATTCTCTTGCATGCAGATTGCCTATGTCCACTTCACTTAGTTGTTCCTTTAGGATTGTTTCTTGTTCCTGCATCTGGAACATATTTCTCTGTCATCTCATTTTGTCTAAGTTTCTGTGTTTGTGGTTGTCATTTCTCAGGCTGTAGGTTTGTAGTTTCTCTTGCTTCTGGTGTCTAGCCCCTGGTGAGTGAGGTTGGCCCAGGGGCTGTGCAGGCTTCCTGGTGGGAGGGACTGGTGCCTGACCACTGGTGGGTGGGGCTGGTCCTTGTCCCTCTGGTGAGCAGGGTCATGTTAAGGGGTGTGTTTAGAGGCGGCTGTGCACTCAGGATGACTTTATGCAGCCTGTCTGCTGATGAGCGGGGCTGTGTTCTCACCCTGTTGGTTGTTTGGGCTGAGGTGTCCCAGCACTGGAGGCTGCAGGGTGTTGGGTGGGGCCAGGTCTTGATGCCAAACTGGTGACCTCCAGGAGAGCTCACATCAATAAATATTCACTGGGTCCTCCACCACCTGTGTCCTTGCCTGCACAGTGAGCCACAGCTAACCCCTGCTTCCCCAGGAGACCCTCCACTCTCCGCAGGTAGGTCTGTCCCAGTGTCCTATGGAGTCACTGCTTTTCCATGGTCCCAGTATGTGTGAAACCTTGTGTGCGCCCTCCAAGAGTGGAGTCTCTGTTTCTTCCAGTCCTGTTGAGCTCCTGCACTCAAGCTCCACTGGCTTTCAAAGCCAAATGCTCTAGGGACTCCTCATCCCAATGCCAGACCCCCAGGTTGGGGAGCCTGACATGGGACTTAGAACTCTCACTCCTGTGGGAGAAACTGTGATATAGTTTCCAGTTTGTGGATCACCCAGCCAGAGAGCATGCGATTTGATTGTGTCACGAATGTACCCCTCTTACCATTTCGCTGTGGCGTCTTCTTAGTATGTACGTAGAATATCTTCTTTAGCAGCTTCCAGTCTTTTTTGGTTGTTCAGCAGTTAGTTGTGATTTTAGTGTTTTCATTAGAGGAGGTGAGCTCAAGTCCTTCTATTCCACCATCGTCTCCCTCTCCAGATTTGTTTTAATTTCACAATTCAATATTAATTTTCAAGTTGAACTCACTGGGAAGACATGCATGGCACAGACTAAGGACAGAAGTGTCCTGTAAATGTCTGGAACTGTGAACCCCAGAGGCAACATGTCCAGTCTCACCAACCACTTCTGAGCAGGCTTCTCCTGCCTCTTTCCCAGTTGGCCACCTCCACCCTTGCCTCTATCCCATCCTTTTAAGTTTGTTACACAAGAACCAATTTGAGAACAAAAAATAGTTTATTTACTTTGCATTCCCGATATTTTGTATTCCCAGGTCTATTTTAATATTTGTAAAAGGAATGAATAGGTAACAAAGGTTAGAAATAGAAAGATCAACAAATATGTAGAGTCCAGGTTTACACTCTTCCCTCTGTCACTTACATGTCACCAACATTGGATAAAGCATTTCAGCTTTCTGGGTCTCAGTTTCCTAAATGGTAAAGTGATAGAGTTGGACTAGATAATATCTGAGCTTTTCCTGACCTAAAAGTTCTACGAACCTCTGAGAGGGCTACTATCTAGACACCTTTGGGACAAACATTCCTAAATGTATACCCTATTCTAATGTCTTATAGCTGTAAGAAAATAAAACTCCCTGAACTTAATATCTTTTCTCTCCTGTTTAAAATCCATCAATATCCTCTATATCTTTTTTCCACGTCTATGTGATGCCAGTAATAAATAAATTTAATATCACTGTGAGCTCTGGAAAGGCAGATTTCATTCAGGTTTTTATATCTTCCTTAGTGATTGCAAATAATATGGATTCAACACCTGTTTATTGAGTAAGTTGTTAAAGAATGCTGATCTTTAACCTTTTTCTTTTTATAAAATAAAATAATAATTTATTTATTAAACTTATTTTTTAATGTTTTAACCTTTTTCCATTTTCCCTTTTCCACTGATTCCAACTATACAAGGGTCCTGCATGCTGAATCTATATTTTTATCAGTAATATAAATTTTAAAATTTTCGTCCAGATAAATATTGACTCATGAGCCTTGTAAGTAATCATTGTCTACTCTCCTAAATCAAGTCTACCAGCATAGGGTGAGTAATTATATTTTGGTACCTAATTCTTGCCTTAGCATAACTGAGCCTACCCACATCTGCTACTCACAGATGAAAATATAGAAAATGATTAAAAATAAGAGTGAGGAAATCAAGAAAAAACAATCTGAGAAGAAATTCAAGCAAGAGAATTAAGACACCATTGGCAGTTTTCTTTTAAGACTGAAAGGCATAAAAAGACACATATAGTAAAGAGAGAAAGATACTACAGGAAAAAATTGATGCTGTGAGAAAGGATATGATAAAAATGTTTCTCAGATCCAACCCTAGAAACCTAGGTAGATATTTCTATGGGAAATACTTGCCTTAGTCCAATTTTTTCTACATTTCTTTTCATGTATCAAAGCAATCAGAGGATGTGAAAGTGTTTTGGATTAATTAGTAGTCAATGATTTTGAAATGTTTCTAAACACAGGTTCTTAATTAGAATGGGAAAAATGTACTACGATGTCTTGTTAATGGAACTACTGACTAATTGAGAAAAAAAGTGAGCTAGAACACTAAGACTAGGAGCTTTCAGGGTGTATGGAGAAGTTCAAAGTACATAACCTCAAAGTCAAGGATATGGAAGGATAAGAATGCTTTGGACATATTTAGAAAACTGAGATAGGAGAGGAGGTAGTTCTGTGAATAGCAGGTTGAAATATAAGTAATTCAGAGCCTGGCTGATGCAAGAGAGAGAGAGAAAGAGAGAGAACGACAGATTGGATGTGGCAGCCTGCTTACATTATGGAAGTAGAACAAACACACAGAAGAAACAAGAAGGAATTCATCCTAGTAAAAATAGGTGGCAACGTAATAGAGAGTTTTCAAGCACAGTATCACCAAAATGACCTTGTGGAAAGATCTTAGCTCTCATGGGAATTCAGAGGGTCTGGTTTTGGAGCCTCAGCCCCAAACCAAAATAGCTGAGTGACCACCGGCAAGGTATTTCTTATCTAGGATCATTCAGTGGTATACACTTCAGCTTGCATTGACCCAGTTCTGAGCCAGGCACAGCCAGAAGTGGGAGGGGCACGGCTGTGAGTGAGGTCTGACTTTGCCCTCAGGGAGCTTAGATTCTAGAGGAATAAACATGATAAGGGCTTTCTGGTTCAGAAGAGAAAGATTGAGTGTTAACTAACACACTGTGAATCTTGAGAAAAGAAACAATTATTCTCCCTTTGGGGAGCAGAAGAGAAATGTTTAAAACTGGCTTAAAATACAGGATAAGCAAAGGCTGAACGTCATTTCAGGGCTCATGAGCAGACTGATGTCAACTGGAGTGTGGGTTGTAGTGCAGATGAGTCTGGAAAGTTGTTAGAGATTGGGCCTTGCAAGAAATGTCATGTTTTGATCTTTTGGCAACTGACTGCAACTACAAATTTTTTTCAACATGCATAATCTGATCTAACCATTAATCTCAAAAATAGTTTTCAAAATTGGCTATTTCAACAGCTAAATGTATGTCACTAGCTATTTCAAAGGCCATTTAACCAATTGTGTGGCCATCTGCAAATTGAAAGTTAATATAGCACAT
This sequence comes from Aethalodelphis obliquidens, assembly GCF_003676395.1. Lineage (NCBI taxonomy): Eukaryota > Metazoa > Chordata > Mammalia > Artiodactyla > Delphinidae > Aethalodelphis > Aethalodelphis obliquidens. Next base: position 81,955,416 of record NW_020837947.1, read on the forward strand.
TGTTTAAGGACAAACTCCAGAGTTAGACACTTGGGTTCACATCTCACATCTGCCACTTATTAGGTGTACAAATTGGGCGTGATACTTAATCCCTCTGTGTCTCAGTTTCTTCACCTATAAGATACATGTGCATGGCATATAGCAATCATTCCACAACCGTAGGCTGTATGAAAGGAAAGACAATGACCATCACAATGATATGAAAGAGAGAAGGAATAATGAAGGTCATGTGCAAGTGAAAAAGCCCACTGGGATTAATCAATGAATTCTGTAACGTTGCAGGATATCAAAATCAACATATAGAAATAAGTTGTGCTTCTATACACTAACAATGAAATATCTGAGAAGAAATTTTTAAAAATCTCATTCACAACAGCTTCAAAAATAATAAAATACTTAGGGACAAGTTTAACAAAGGAAATGAAAGATTTGTACAATGAAAACTAGAGGACTTTAGTGAAAGAAATTGAAGAAGACATGAACAAATGGAAAGATACCCTGTGTTCATGAAGTGGAAAAAGTAATATTGCTAAAATTTGGTCTATCCAAAGCCATCTCTAGATTCAATGCAAACCCTATCAAAATTGAAATTATATTTTTCACAGAAATAGAAAAAAAAATCCTAAAACTTATATGGAACCACAAAAGACTTTGAATAGCCAAAGCAATTCTGAGAAAGATGAATAAAGTCAGAGGCACCACACTTGCTGATTTCAAAGTACAAATCTCTAGTAATTAAAACAGTATGATACTGGCAGAAAAGCAGACACGTAGACCAATGGGACAGAATAAAAGGCCCAGAAATAAAGTCCTACATATATGGTGAACTAAAACTTGACGAGGGAGCCAAGGACACTCAATGGGGAAAGGATATTCTCTCTAACAAATGGCATTGGAAAAACTGGATAACCATATGCAGAAAAATGAAATTGGACCCCTTTCTTACACCACTCACAAAAATTAACTTGAAATGGATTAAAGACTTAAACGTAAGCCCTGATACTGTAAAACTTCTAGACGAAAATATAAAGAAGCAGCTGCTTGACATTGGTCTCGGCAATGATTTTTTTGGATATGACACCAAAAGCACAAGCAACAAAAGCAAAAAATCTATAAATAGGACTACATCAAACTGAAAAGCTACAACAGGGCTTCCCTGGTGGCGCAGTGGTTGAGAGTCTGCCTGCCGATGCAGGGGACGCGGGTTCGTGCCCCGGTCCGGGAAGATCCCACATGCCGCGGAGCGGCTGGGCCCGTGAGCCATGGCCGCTGCGCCTGTGCGTCCGGAGCCTGTGCTCCGCAACGGGAGAGGCCACAACAGTGAGAGGCCCGCGTACCGAAAAAAAAAAAAAAAAAAGAAAAGAAAAGAAAAGAAAAGCTACAGCAAAAGAAATAACCCATAAAATGAAAAGACAATGTACAGAATGGGAGAAAATATTTACAAATTGTATATCCAACAAGTGGTTAATATTCGAAATATATAAAAAACTCATACAGCTCAATAGCAAAAACAAACAAGCAAACAAACATTTAAAATGGACAGAGGAACTGTATAGACATTTTTCCAAAGAAAAAGAACCACAGGTCCAAATGGTCCACAGGTACATGAAAAGATGGTCACTATCACTAATCACTGGGGAAGTGTTGATCAAAACCACAATGAGATATCATCATTAATTGTTTTTCTATCGCTTTTAGCATCTTGATTTCTTATCAAGAAAAGCAAAAATTCAAGAATTTAAATATATATTATTCGGATATATATTATATATATTTTTTGATCAAGAGCAAACAAGTAAATAAATAGCCCTTTTTGCATGTATTAAAGCAGTGATTCTTGACACGTGGTCCCCAAAGCAGCAGCAATAAAATCACCTGGGCCTTATTAGAGATGTAACTTCTCTTGCCTCACCTCAGACTTACTGAACCAGAAGCTCTGGGGTGTGGGTCCAGCACTAGGTGGATTAACAAGCTCTCTGGGCGATCCTGGTACACACTGACATTTGAAAACCACTACGAGCTAAGGTTTTGCTCTACCTTGTAAGGAGCTTCTAGGGGTACTCAGGGAGAGGAATCCTTGCCCCTTCCCTGCAAAGGTTTATGCAACCTGAGTAACTGGAGTAGGTAGAGCTTGCTCATTTGAGAACCCACCTTTTGTCCCAGGGAGGAGACACCATGCCACTGTGGTAGTTATGTCACGTGTATTTGCATCTCATCTTCCCTAGGAGACAGGGCAATGTTTCAAATGGGAATATACTTTTAATCATGTATGCTCTTTTTAAGTTCTCAGCTAAGTTCCTTATAGTGCCAAAGAGAACTTGAGATTTGTGCTGGGGATGAGAAAATGTTAATGCAAAATAAATCCATGAAGAAGATAAATAAACAAAAAGAAATATTAAAACGACCACTATGGAAAAAAATTCGAAAAGTCAGCAAAAGCAAGCAACTTTAAAAATTTCTCTTGCCTTTTAAATCTTAAAACACAAGTGGAATTTACCAGCTAGAAGATACTGAAGCAAATAGTTTCGTGAGAGTGAAAAAAACGACAACACATTTATTTAGCTAAGCATAGAAATAGCAGTTACAGTACCCTAGATAAAATTACAAGGACTGTAAATCTTTATCCTTTAGGGTATACTGCTGGGATTAGGAAGAAAACCTACTTACGATTTATACTTTTAATAGTTCTGAGATTTCTAAGGGTCTTTCCTTTTTACTCCTTATATCTGCTTTGCCCAACCTTCTACGGTATTTGGAGGATACTTTCTATAGTGCAAATACACTGTATAAGCATGATCTATGGTCAGTGTCTCAGTAACAATGACATCTTATTAATGCCTATTGTCAAGATACAGTGTCTGGTCGAAAAAGTTTTGAGTCCAAATTCTAAGTATTTCAGAGCAAATAGCGTCAGGAAATGGAAGAAAATTCAGTCAGCTGTGAATTTGGACTGAAGGGTTTTACCAGCCTGGTGAGACTTGGTGGGCTCAGCTGGGAGTTCCTAAACACAATAGCCAAGCAACCCCTGTGTCCTCGGCTTATGTACAGACAAAGCACAGCATAGGTATTTCAAGAATACAGTGAGAAAAAGGGACATTTTCTCTGAGACTATAAAGAGCCATGAAGCTCCATCCACAGAGAAACTCAGTGCTGAATAAAGACAAGGATCTGGATAGACTGAGCAATAATGGTTTAATTTTTTAAAGTTATTTTAGCCTTTATTATCTAGTTTGGTTGTTTATATTGATCAGATTCACCAGGTAATCACCCAATTCCCCAGACAGCTTTGAGTTATAAAATGGACAGAAGCTGTTTACCCAGGGCAAAAATAAATGAGTTTTCTGCTGTGGGACCCACCTAATAATTCATAATGGAGTTGATCAAAACTAAATATCCTAAAAACCTTGATGCAAAAGGATTGGCAAAAGTTGCAGTGACACACGAGTGTTTTTGGAGATGATGCGAAAAACATCTAACCTAAAGAGAAAAATGAATCTCTTGGTGAAACTTTAAGATGTATGGAATTGAGTGGAAAAAAATTGTTTCTTTAAGTTTCACTATAAGCCTCTTGAATTTCCAAGTAGGCAACTTGTAAAGCCAATCTTGATGAGAAGGTGATCATTTAAAAACAAAGACAGAAGTCGAGTAGAATAAAAATGATATGGAATGGACCTATGACCTACAGTTATTTATGTTTCCTGCCCTTAACTTTCTGATCTTGATTCCTTAACCACCTAGAGGAAATTCCAAACAGGAAGGTGGTAAATGCAGGGAAAGCTACTGACGGCGCATCTTCTCTGCTGAATACATAGCCTTATACTCACACTTTTACCTGGCTGGGACATGCCTCACCAATATAATATGTGCACACTTCCTTTCTGACCCTGAATTTCTCAGCTCTCCTGAGGAGAAGATAGCTTTGATTCCTTACAAAGAGCCATGATATATTTTATCCTGTTAAATCCTAAAACCTCTGTGAGATGCCAAAGAGGTCATCAAACCCGTGGCGCTCTACAAAGAGAGTCAGCAGAGTTCAGCCCGAGTTTGCAGCCAGGTTCTGTCCCTTAGTAGCTGTGGGAATTTGAGAAGTCACTTACCCTCTCTGTGCCTCAGTTTATTCATCTGTGAAATGGGGACAAAAACAGTACCTCCCTCAAAGCGTTGTTGTGAAGTTAAAATTAGTTAATATTTACATGTAAAGTGCTTAGAGTCCTGCCTGGCACGTAACAGGTGCTAAACACACATGAGCTGTTTGTACTCGATTTAGAGTCAGGCCTAACTGTGAATCCCAGTTTCATGGGACCCACTGGCTGTGTATCCTGGGAAGAGTCCCTTTATTCATCTGATCCTTGATTTCCTCGTGGGTAGTTTGGAGGTTACAAACTAAAATAAAATCTCACAGAGGTGTTGTGAAGATTTAAGGGGATAAAATGTGTCACAGCTCTTTGTAATCTGTAAGACTAAAAACTGACCAGGACGGTTGAGGAGTTTTGGTGTCAGAAATCCAATGTCCACACGTGATGCTGACCGAACTAGACGGCCTGTTTGCAGACCCTGACTTCGGGAATGCAGTCCAGACGGGGCTGGTAATGCACGAATGTAAAATTGATCCCAATGCATCAGGCTATCAAAGCCGCACCTACCATAGGAAATGAAAATAGTAAAAATTTCACCTCTTACACAACGACCATAGCTTTCATTTCAGTGTGAGCGTGATTCCCACTTACAAGACAAGCGTGTAATCAAACAATTTGTGTAATCAAATGTTGAGAAAAGCTAATGAAATACTACAAAATGTCAACTGTAAAATTAATTTCAGTGGGTCAAATTTGAGAATTAGAAAAGGGAAGCTGGTTGGGAGTAAGGTCATCCTGATAATTAGCCATCAGAAAAAGTCTTGCTGAGCATGACTGAGGTCACGTGGAGGTTACTTGCTAAGCTTCTGAATTATCATGAATCAGAAAGTGAATAGTAATCAGAAATCAGTGGAGAAACAAAAGACTTTCAGCTATGCAACATAAACAATAGAGGTTTACACTTTGACAATAAACACTTTCTTCAAGTCTCCAAATACAAGGCAATGGTGACAAGCCAGGCAGAAGTGGGTGAAAGATTGAGGAGGGAAGGACCACAGCTTGACATCTGGTGAAGGGGCCATTTTAAGGGTTCCTATACAGGTATGGGTTTCCTCTAAACCAGGCAGGAAATGAAAGTCTCATCCCAAGGCCAATGGCATTTTTTCCACATGGTAAGTGATTTCCCCATAATTGTGTCCAGACAAACACACCCATGACTGGTTGTGGTGGTACCTGGTGGGTCCTGTTCCGCAGTCCTCTTGGTGAGGGGCTCTGACTGCCTGCAGTACTAATTTTGGATGTAGTTGTCAGTAAATAAATGTGTAATGAATAAATTTTATATATGTTTTACCCAGTAATTTATTAAGAACATAAAGGAAGGAATCATGTCTTCTATTTATATTCTTTATAGTGTATTTGGCATAATTAAACATACTTGTAGGCAATTGTTAAAATTTAATTGAAGACCAGCAAGGACCTACTGTAGAGCACAAGGAACTATACTCAATATTTTGTAATAAACTAAAAAGGAAAAGAATCTTAAAAAGAATATATATATGCGTGTGTGTAACTGAATCACTCTTCTGTACACCTGAAATGGAAACTAACACAACATTGTAAATCAACTATACTTCAGTTAAAACAAAGAAAAACAATTTAATGTGTCCTATTTGTATTCTTAGGGAATTACTTTATGGTCATAAAAACGTTATTGATTGCTCATTGACTAGCAAAACTGTGAAACAAGATAGTTTATGGCAATTATATGAAATAAAGCAAACAGCAAAAATATATGAGTTGACCATTTTCATGTACTTAAGTTTTATCTTAAAACAGAAATTAATTATCAGAGGACTTATATTCTTATCTGGCATTGCCACTGACTGGCGATCTGAACTTGGAAATTTCACTTTCTATTCACAGTGCAACAGAGTTGGCTATTATATTAAATGAGATAATAGATAGGATTGTACACTGCACGGTATTGACCTGGAATTGTGGCTTGCTCACTGTAGACAGAGTGTAGAAAAAAGACAATTACCAGTTTTCTTGGATGCCTTAATTACAGTTGTAGAAAACCCCATTGATATTCCTTGAACTGCCATTTATTGACCTTGGGGAGTTGTTCACCCGAGCGCCAGATTCCTCATGAGTAAAGGAGAGATCATTCATTCACATTTCCTCTGATTGCACCGTACAAAAAATAAGTACGGAAACACATGTCAAGAGCTCAGCTCAGTGCCTGGCACATAGAATGTGCTTCTCTGTGAGCTTTTCATAGTCCTTCTCTCTTCCTCTTCCTTCTGCTGCTTCTACAACAGATCCTCAGGGTGGAGGACAGGGGACACTGAGGTGATTCAGGACGGGAGTCAAAACTACTGTGTGTGATGATGGAAGAAACAGCAACAACCGGGTCTCACCCTGACTTTTCTAACTCCTTCCCATAAATGAATTCGGTCCTGCCCATACTTTTTCTTCTTGTTAGGGAGGTGGCTAGTCTTGATACTGCAAAGGCAAGAACATTAATTCTAGCCAAGAGTTTGGCTAGCTGTGCAACACAGATTTTTCCCTTAAATATTACTGTAGGGCTTAATTTCTTTATCAATATGTTTGATGATTTTACAGGTGTTGAGTAAGGACTAAGAAGTGGGGCGAAGAATAACTAAGGCAATAAACAGAAGGAAAGCATGTCTCATACTCCCTAAAAAAATCTATAGAGGGAAATATACTCAATATTTTGTAATAACCCATAAGGGAAAATAATCTGAAAAAAATTGGATGTATATGAATGTGTAACTGAATCACTTTGCCGCACACCTGAAACTAACACCACATCGTAAATCAACTACACTTCAGTAAAAAATTAAAAACAAAGTTTAAAAGGTCTATAGAAGAAGAATAGGAGATGGTCAAACCTGAAACTCATCCTTAATTAAGTCATAAAATACATCCTTAATTAAACCCTTGATTCCAATGACAGTAAACCTCTGGAAATTGACTTGATGCACTGATAATTGTAGAGCGCCATCTAGTTTTGGCTACTAGAACTGCAACTGAGTCTTCTGATTCCCTAAGGCATGTGAAATAAATTTTCTGAGGGGTGGGGACAGAGAAACCTTTTCCTGTTTTGAATTTTTTAATTATTAAAATTCTAAATTACATCCATTGATTCCCTATCAGCTCAGAAAAATAAGCATGCTTTGCAACAGCTGTTTGTTGACATACTAGAGTTTCTAAGGAAAAAATAAATGACCCATAGGTAAATATGATACCAAGCAGATCATAATATCAAAGATTTGTGTATATTTTAGACAATGTCAGCCCTTCCAATATGAACTTTTTTTCCCCACAGCTTATGGATCAGCTGCGTAAATTTACAGTGAGTGTAATCTAGTGTATAATGAACTCAAGCATATTTTAGGAACAAATTTTTAATAAAATCAATATTTTATAAAAAGAACAAGATTTCACTTAACTCAGCAGTTTTTGTTTCAAAAGTATATTTTAATCTTGAATGAAAAATTAAGTTATCGTTCTCTGAAAATATTTTAAAACAGAGAATGCTCTTGCTGTCTTCATTTTTCCTTGGTTTAGAAATTACATTATTCATTTTGGCTAATAATATATATTACCCTTTAAGGTCAACTTAAACACTTCTCAACTGGTTTTTTATTTTTGAAGAAACAATTATTTTTATTGCAAAATGTGAAATTGAAATATTATATTTATTGTATTTTTTTAACATCTTTATTGGAGTATAATTGCTTTACAATGTTGTGTTAGTTTCTGCTGTATAACAAAGTGAATCAGCTATACATATACGTATATCCCCATATCCCCTCCCTCTTGCGTCTCCCTCATTTGGGTTTATTGTGTATATGTAACTAGTTGGAAATAATTCAAAGAAATGGAATGACATTTTAAAAATGTCATTTTGAAAGACATTTTAAAAGTAGGATTTTTAAAAGAAGAAATCCTTTTAAAAGAAGGACTTTTTTTTAAAGAATCAGAATACAGGTTGATTTAACTAAGATGAATTCCATTTATAAAATATGCCCTTTGTATTGGCAACTCACCATGGCATTCATGTTATATTTCTACATAAGCTTTAAAAATATCCATTAGCTACAATGAGGTTAATCATCTGTAGTCTGACAAAAATCTTTCAAAAAGAAAGATTACTATAGGAAAAAATATGACAATCAGTGCTTCAAAACCATAATAGTTTGAATTTATATAGCATTGTGGTAGCTTAAAACAATATTTAGGGGCTTCCCTGGTGGCACCAGTGATTAAGAATCTGCTTGCCAATGCAGGGGACATGGGTTTGATCTCTGGTCCAGGAAGATCCCACCTGCCGCAGAGCAACTAAGCCCGTGCGCCACAACAACTGAGCCTGCGCTCTAGAGCCCACAAGCCACAACTACTGAGCCAGTGCACCACAACTACTGAAGCCCATGTGCCTAGAGCCCGTGCTCCGCAGCAAGAGAAGCCACCGCAGTGAGAATCCCGCGCACCACAACGAAGAGTAGCCCCCGCTCGCTGCAATTAGAGAAAACCCCCGTGCAGCAACGAAGACCCAATGCAGCCAAACATAAAATAAATTAATTAAAAAACAATATGTAATAAATCACTCATCAGAAAGGAAGGATTGTTTCTCTGACAGAACAATATGCTTTGTGTGAGAGACCACTTTAACCTTTATATTTTCTATTCTTCAGTTATTCTATATACAATTAGTGAAACTTCTGGACGTCATTCTTTTGTTATTGGAGTTAAAAACGTGTTTGTTACTCCAGGAAAATATTTAACGACCTGGTGCTGGGGTTCAGTGGGTATTGGGAGAAGTGAGGTCCCAGCGTTCAAGTTACACAGCTTTGAAGCTTCTCAGAAGCGGAAACAATCGGGTAAAACTGATCCTGACGAGAGGCAAAATGAATCCCCCTCAGTGTAGTAGCTTCTACAGTCCCGATGAATTGCTTCCCCACCTCCTGATCCAAGCACGCAGTGCTCTAGAGAGGATTCAACACTTCGGTCAGTTTTTCTTAAATAATCACCTTTATTTAAGGCCAACCCTTCAAGATCATATCATATTTTTAGTTTCCATGGAAATCATATTTCCCATCTTCTCCCAAATATTGCTTAGGGTTCTAACCCAAAGCAAGTATTACTGAGTCAGTTTCGGGTAAAAAAAATTATACATAACGATGATCAGGAAGTAAATTCAGGGGGACAGGTAAGAGGAAAATGGTCAAATCGCTGGCTTTCCAAACAGGACAAAACTCGAGTTTTAGTAAGGGACAAACTGTGGAGTGATCAAGTTTGTCAAAATAAAATCAGAATGTTTTGGACCTCTGAATGAAATTTGCAGATATAGCTACATTTTTATTTTCAAGTTAGTTTTTGTTACCCAAAGCAAATATTTGAAATGTCAAGGACTAAAAGTATTTGTAAACAATTTACAAGCATGAGCATATATCTTACTTTTGCAAAGAATTGTCCAATTTTTGAAAATATAATTTAATTTGTAAATATTCTTCTCTCCAAAATAGAATTGCTCTATTCTTATGCTTTCCTGCAATTCAGGAACTGTCTTTGAACACATAACTGCCTAAAATTTATTACTTAAAATTTTTATTCATATAGATAGAAAATTCAAAAATGATACTTGGAACTATACTAGAGTCCACCCATGTAATAAGTGCTCCGAAAGAGTGTATTTCTCAGAATCAGTAGAAATACAAAACTTTTTAAGTCTTCTGTAAGAAATTTGGGAAAAAAAAATTCTCATCTTTATGGAAGGACTGCAGCAGCTGGCAATAAGACAAAAAGGATCCATCATTAGAACCAAATGCACAAAGGCATGGGCTTTGATCAGTTATCTAAGGTTCATTCTCTTGGGATCATGACAAGTAAGCTTATGTCATCTCACCAGAAAGAATCCTAAAGCAAGTATTATGTTTTAGGAACTTCTTCCTCTTGCTTTGCAAGTTGGATCACGTCCCCGGTTATTGCTGTAAGGAGTTTTCTCTAACCCAAGATTTCCCTGGGGATAGCAACATTCTATTAATAAAAATGTCAATTAATTGCCAATGGTATCTTGATAAATGTGTGAATTCTATAACAATATCCCCAGTCAAGTCTTCAGTTATATGGAATCTTGTCATTTAGTGTTGACTTGCTATCAGAAAGCGACCAGATAGCGGGAAGAGGAAGAGGTGAAATCGGGAAGGAAGAAATAGAGTTGTATGTGACACAGTGGCCAACCTGAGCAGCAGGGCAGGGCTGACAGAATGGGTAGAGTGCTGGCTTGGCAGGAGGTGACACGCCTCTCACATCTCTTGAGAAATACAACAGCCCCATAGTTGTAGCGTCAGTTTCCCATTGGCTCTGTTTTTTCCCTTCACCTAGAATAGAGATGGCTAAGAGGCACATGAAAATATGTTCAACATTGCTAGTTATTAGAGAAATGCAAATCAAAACTACAATGAGATATCACCTCACACCAGTCAGAATGGCCATCCTCAAAAAATCTACAAGCAATAAATGCTGGAGAGGGTGTGGAGAAAAGGAAACCCTCCTACACAGTTGGTGGGTGTGTAAATTGATACAGCCACTATGTAGAAGAGTATGGAGGCTCATTTAAAAAACTAAAAATAGAGCTACTATATGATTCAGCAATCCCACTCCTGGGCATATATCCGGAGAAAAACTTGGTCCAAAAGTATACATGCACCCCAATGTTCATAGCAGCATTCTTCACAATAACCAAGACATGAAGTGACCTAAATGTCCATAAACAGAGGAATGGATAAAGAAGATGTGGTACATATATACAATGGAATATTGCTCAGATATGAAAAAGAATGAAATAATGCCATTTGCGGCAACATGGATGGACCTAGAGATTATCATACTAAGTGAAGTAAGTCAGACAGAGAAAGCCAAATATCATATGATATCACTCATATGTGGAATTTGTATCAAAGATACAAATGAACTTATCTAGAATAAAGCTGTAGTATTTGATCAAACATTTTCCCTATTATATTTATATTTGTCATGAAAATAAGTTCAATCAAACACAAAAAATAGTCCCAAAACATTGACGTTAATGGAAAAAGTCAAATCTATCAAGTGAAATTTAATCCTTCCTTGATTTATATTCCTATTGTAACGATTGGAATGTTCAGTGGTTCCAGAGTTTAGGCTGACCTAACAATGATGGAAAGATTGATCAAACTGCCACATCACCTCTATGATATTTTTGATCCATTCCTCTGTCGTTTTAAAACTAGAGACCACATTTTTTCATTTTGTTCTGTTATAAATTTATACAACAAATGGAGCTTTCCATTAATTATAAGACATAAATAATTCAAAATTAATATACATACTAATGCATACTCTTAAAGACTGCAGACCTATTACAGTTTCTTTTGTCTGCCACAGAATAAGCTGAAGATAACGTTGTGGACATTTTTATTCTCTCTGGCCGTCCAACACGTGAATTCCTTTTCCATGTTTGGGGAATTCCCACCACACAAGGCTGAACTCCTCCCACTGTAAAGGCTGAAAATATGAGATAGTCTCTCTCCCAGCTAAGTGCACAATGAAGGAAGCAGTGGCGTTTTCACCAGACTATTTCTGTGCTGTGACTTAGTCACCGTTCCTTGTTACAGCTAAGTGCACAATGAAGGAAGCAGTGGCGTTTTCACCAGACTATTTCTGTGCTGTGATTTAGTCACCGTTCCTTGTTGTATAGCCACGAAGAAGTTGGGTGAGTTACCCTGTATCTGTTTAACAAAACCATTTTCTGCTTCCATCAAGCCGAGTTAGTTTCATTTGCTGAGCGGTAGAGTGAATGAGGAGACATGGTTGCAGACCACTATCTGTCATGGGAATAGGAGGGCCTGCCTGGAATTGAGAGCAGTGAAAATATAGCTTATATTAATTGATGGAGCCTCAGGAACCCAGAACATCAAATTATTTACTAGGTTATTGAGATGAAATACCCACTGAAGACAAGGCTTTGGGGAACTAAGTGGCCAGTCTTCTGGAGCAAAATGAAGGGCATAAAGAATTAAAGGGCTACAGAAGGGACCGTTATTTCTAACAGCACCGTAAAGTTTTTACATAAAGAGAATGACAAGGTCAAAGCAGATAGCCAAGGATAATTCTGCTTCTTATTTATGGAGCAAATTTACGTATTTGCTTGACTTTGTTCCCTGGACATGTATTTCCTTCAAGGAAATTCATAGTGGGATGGGTACCTGATAAAGCACTAATATTGACTAAAGTCAACTCCTTTGACAAGATCTTTAACATGAATTTTGCATTACGTTTCCCTATATTGGAAAGTTAACTGATACCATTAAATGATAATTAAATCAAACATAGGTGAGGAAGTAAGAACACATGTAACCTTTACCTGTGTTCAAATATCCAGGTCCAGATAAGTGAATTAAGTCATTTATTAGGTGGGTTAAGATATAAGGCAGGTTTCAGTCCCTGAAAATGCAGGGCAGTTAGGAGGAAGGAGTGAGTAGGAAACTGAATTTGAGTATTCAAGGTTTGAACACTGGAGAAAGCCCATCTGACCACCAAGATTAGCCCCAGGGAGAGGAATAAGTGTTCAAAGTTGGCCCCGGCAAGGCTCCAGCCAGCGTTGACACAGAAGATTTAATTTTAGAGGCAGGGTGAAATAGCAGGGGAATCTGGTTAGTTGTCCAATTCAGAAGTAAGCAGAATCCCCACCCCCTTGACATTCCCTAGGGAAGGAGGGCATACATTAATTAGCTGTGTTCAAGCTGATGTCTCAAGAGGCTGTATTAGTGAAGAAAACAAGAGAACTAAAATAACTAAGGGTTAATATACAAGATATGAAGGTGGGAACCCAGCCTGGTAATCCAGACCTGTACAGAAGCTGAGCAGGGAATATAAAGATTTAATATTACCACAGGTAACTGATAACACAGTCTCAGAACAGCACAGGAGTTATGGCAGTGCATAACTGATACAGAAAGCAAGGCTATTTTCAAAGCCCCAAATGACAAAATTCCCTGCCTCGGCTGTAAAAATGGACTCTTCAGGAGTTAGATTGATACTGATTTTTAAAATTGTGTGGCATCAAGATGACTGAAGAAAACAAAACAAGACAAGGTTTGAAAAACTACCTCAGAGATAAAGCTTGGAGATTTTTGTCATCGTGTTTTAGAGATCATGGGAAATGGGAGTGCTGCAGAAGAACAGAGGTGAGTAAGTACAGCCTCAATTTCCAAAAAAGAAAAATAGATAAATCACTTAAAAATTTTTAAAGTAGATTTTAAAATAGAGGTATCAAGAGAATGAAAAGACAAGCCACATATTGGGAGAAAATATTTGTAAAAGACACATCTCATAAAGAACTGTAATTCAAAATACACAGCTCTTAAAGTTTGACATTAAGAGGACAAACAGCCTAATTAAAAAATGGTCAAAGTCCTCAACAGACACCTCATCACAGAAGATATACAGAAGGCAAGTGAGCATATGGAAATATGCTTCACATCATATGTCACCAGGGAAATGCAAATTAAAACAACCGTGGATACCACTACACACCTATTAGAATGACTGAAATTCAGAATACTGACAACACCAAGTGCTGACGAGGATGTGGGGCAACAGGAACGCTCATTCATTGCTGGTAGGAATGCAAAATGGTGCAGCCACTTTGAAAGACAGTTTGGCAGAGTCTTACAAAACTAAATAAACTCTTACGACGTGCAATCCAGGAATTGTGCCCCTTGGAACTTACCCAAAGGAGCTGAAAATTTTGTCCACCCAAAAACCAGCTTTATTCATAATTGTCAAAACTTTATTCATAATTGTCAAAACAAGATGTCCTTCAGAAGGTGAATGGATAAACTGTGGTCCATCTAGACAATGGAATAGTATCCAGATAGAAGGAAATGAGCTCTCAGCCATGAAAAGACATGGAAGAACCTTAAATATATATGACTAAGTGAAAGAAACCAATCTGAAAAGGCTCCATACTGTAGGATTCCAACTATCTGACATTTTGGAAAAGGCAAAAGTATACAGACAGTAAAAATATCAGGATTTGGGGGTTGGGGGAGGGATGAATAGGTAGAGCACAGAGGATTTTTAGGGCAGTGAAAATTCTCTGTATGGTACCATAATAATGGGTACATGTCATTATAGCTTTGTCCAAATCTATAAGATGTACAACATCAAAAGTGAACTCTACTGTAAACTATGGACTTTGAGTGATAATGGTGTAGCAGTATAGGTTCCTCATTGTAAAGCTGAGAAATTGTACCACCTGCTGGGAGATGTTGATAATGGGGGATGCGATACACACGGGGACAGAAAGTTTATGGGAAATCTCTGTACTTTCCCCTCAATTTTGCTGTGAACCTAAAACTCCAAAAAAAAAAAAAAAGTTGTAATAAGAAAGATGTTTAAAGTAAACCTTGAAAAAAAAATAGAGGTAGACCTTGCTGCCTGGGGAAAAATGTTCATTTGGATCATTAAATAGAGGAATTATGAAGTTTGGGAAAGTTGTGTAGTAAATACAAAATGAATTAGTGAGTCACTTAGATTAGATATGCCAAGAGAATATCATTTCCTTTAAAAAAAATAGGGTTTCTAGACTGGTGGTAAATAAAGAACCAAATGTACAGTGTACCTTGAACTGAGCCAAAGTATTTGATTTAAACCTTTTTTTTTTTTTTTTTTTTTTTGCGGTACTCGGGTCTCTCACTGCTGTGGCTTCTCCCGTTGCGGAGCACAGGCTCCGGACGCGCAGGCTCAGCAGCCATGGCTCACGGGCCCAGCCGCTCCGCGGCACGCGAGATCTTCTCGGAGCGAGGCACGAACCCGTGTCCCCTGCATTGCCAGGCAGACTCTCAACCACTGCGCCACCATGGAAGCCCTTAAACCTTTCTTGATAGGCCCATAGAAAAGATGATGACATGTCAATTGAGTAATAGTGTAAATATTTACAGTGAAACTTGTTTGGAAAGATGCTACACATTGGATATGAAGTTGAAACATTTTTTCTGACTATAAAGTGTCCTCAGATAGTAAGGATATTAATTTTTAAATTTTTTATGAAAATATAACCGGTCAGAAGGCTTATGATGGAGTTAATGCAATGAATTTAAAAGTATATATAATCATCAAATAACTCCATATCTTCCCATTTTTTCGTAATTTTCACATCTTCATCACAGTTAGTTCTGTCAAGTAGGCTTTGATGGGGGAGAGTCAGATGGAATTGAGGTTTTTATCTTGCCTTGGCCTGCATTTCATGGCACCCTTGTGTTCTCCTTGTTAGATGTGATATAATGGATAACAGTTTTTCCAACATCATGAAATTCCTCCTCTGAAAACAGGACCACCTGGGATATCTGCTTTCTCTTTTTACAGGTTCTGATAAGAATGAACCCTGATGGCACCTCCTCTATTTCTGTAGATGGTTTGTGACCCAGTTGCTCCTCTTGCTTTGATGTGCAGACATTCATCTTGAGAAGTGAATCTGGAATACAGAATCTTTGGTGCGTGGGGCTTTCTGAAACTTTTGTTACTCTTGCTTTCCAGTCTCCTAAAAGGTGGGTCTGCCCCCAGGAACTGTCCTTTGGTCTCATTTTTCTTACTGGTCAACCCTCTGCTTTGATGGTCTTGTCTAATCTCCTGTTTCCTACCATCTCCTCTGTGAGAATGAATCTCAACTCCCTTTTCTAGCCCTGACCTCTCCTAATCTCCAGATTTACAGTGTGAATGCCTGGGTAGCTTTACAGAATATCCAACTTAACATTTCCAAAAATTATTCTTTACTCCCATACTTTCATTTCTCAGAAAAAGAAAAAATTTTGCTTTTACATGAAAAAAATGTTAGCAGTGCCATCACTAATACTATATTCCCATGCGTTAATCGTGAAAGAGCAGGTCTTTTCTTTAACTTCTTTGTTGTAGACTATGTTGCCTACAATAATACATTTTACTTTAATAACTTTGTATATATATATATATATATATCTGCCTCCTCATGTTTATTCTAAAGCTACTCTGTTGTTCAGGCTCATTTTGATTAGACTATTTCAATAGTTTCCCATTGGATTCCCACCTAGAAGGCATGCTATATATTGTTGCAACACAGATTCTTGAAGCATAGGGATATGCAAATCAAAATTACAATGAGGTATCACCTCACACCAGTCAGAATGGCCATGATCAAAATATCTACAAACAAAAAACGCTGGAGAGGGTGTGGAGAAAAAGGAACGCTCCTATACTGTTGGTGGGGATGTAAATTGGTGCAGCCACTATGGAGAACAGTATGGAGGTTCCTTAAAAAACTAAAAATAGAATTACCATATGACCCAGCAATCTCACTACTGGGCATATACCCAGAGAAAACCATAATTCAAAAAGACACATGCACCCCAATGTTCATTGCAGCACTATTTACAATAGCCAGGACATGGAAGCAACCTAAATGTCCATCAACAGAGAAATGGATAAAGAAGATGTGGTACATATATGCAATGGAATACTACCCAGCCATAAAAAGGAATGAAACTGGGTCATTTGCAGAGACACAGATGGACCTAGAGACTGTCATACAGAATAAAGTAAGTCAGAAAGAGAAAAACAAATATCGTATATTAACACATATATGTGGAATCTAGAAAAATGGTACAGATGAACCTATTTGCAAAGCAGAAATAGAGACATAGACGTAGAGAACAAACGTATGGACACCAAGGTGGGAAAGGGGGGTTGGAATGAATTGGGAGATTGGGATTCACATATATACACTATTGATTATATGTATAAAATAGATAACTAATGAGAACCTACTGTATAGCACAGGGAACTCTACTCAGTGCTCTGTGGTGACCTAAATGGGAAGGAAATCCAAAAAAGAGGGGATATATGTGTAAGTATAGCTGATTCACTTTGACGTACAGCAGAAACTAACACAACATTGTAAAGCAGCTATACTCCAATAAAACTTAATTTTTAAAAAATCACGATATTAAAGATAAAGGGCTACCCTCGTGGTGCAGTGAATCCACCTGCCAATGCAGGGAACACGGGTCGAGCCCTGGTCCAGGAAGATCCCACATGCCGCAGAGCCACTAAGCCCGTGCACCACAACTACTGAGCCCACATGCCACAACTACTGAAGCCCGCGCGCCTAGAGCCTGTGCTGTGTGACAAGAGAAGCCACCGCAATAAGAAGCCTGTGCACTGCGACAGAGTAGCCCCCGCTCGCTGCAGCTAGAGAAAGCTGGAGCACAGCAACGAAGACCCAACCCAGCCAAAAATAAATAAATAAATAAATTAATTAATTAAAGAAATAGCCTTTAAAAAAAAAGATAAGGAAGCTGAACAAATGTACTCTTCTTCACCTATTATAGTTACCTCTGGTGCCTTCATCTGACACACCAAACCAAAGAATAAAAAATATAAAAAAATAAATTAAAAAAAAGCATAGGGATAATCATGTCACTTTCCTACTTATAACTCTGAATGTCTCCTCGTAGTTTACAAATTCAGCATAAAATCATCTGACATCTTGACAGCCCCCCTTATCCTACTGTTTAAAAATATTGTTTTGAACTTTTTATACAAGTTTTAAAGGTTAATTTCTATTTATAGTTATTACAAAATATTAGCTATATTTCCCATGTACAATATATCCTTGTAGCTTATTTTACACCTAATAGTTTGTACCTCTTACTCCCTTCCCCCTATTTCACCCCTTCCCCCCACTCCCACTGGTAACCACTAGTTTGTTCTCTATATCTGTAAGTCTGCTCCTTTTTTGTTATATTCACTGGTTTGTTGTACTTTTTGGAATCCACATATAAGTGATATCATACAGTATTTGTCTTTCTCTGTCTGACTTATTTCACTTAGCATAATACTCTACAGGTCCATCCGTGTTGCTGCAAATGGCAAATTTCATTCTTTTTTATGGCTGAGTAATATTCTCTTGTATATATGTACCACAACTTCTTTACCCATTTAGCTGTCAATAGACACTTAGGTTGCTTCCATGTCTTGGCTATTGTAAATAGTGCTGCAATGAACATTGGGGTACACGTATCTTTTCAAATGAGTGTTTTGGTTTTTTCGGGTCCCCTCACCCTGACTTTTGACTTCGTCTTCCACCATTCATCCCAGAGATGAGTGACGATGTCTCTGTAGCACTTGCATTCAAATCTCTGGATGTTTTGTCAAAATTTGTATTGCTGGGGCCCAGTCTACTTACGGAAGCTAAATCTCTAGGAGCACAGGCCTGGAGTTTTCAGGTTTAAAAATCTTGTTCCATATTCTAAAGTTTTAGAACCATTGTCCAAAATTCAGACTAAATTGACTCTTTGCATTGACTGTGCATTCGTGCGTCTTTCTCTTGTTCATGCTCTTCCCTCTTTCCAAATGCCCTCTTCCTTCCAAACTCTACCTATTAAATCTTACCCATTCTTTGAGAAGTACGCATACCACATGCTGGGCTCAGGGTAGGGGAGTAGGTCAATAGATGTATTTACTATAGGTCAACAAATACATGACTTTCCTTCTTGGCAAATTCCTCAACTTCTCTAAGTCACAATTGCTTCAGTGTCAAGAAGAATGTGTTTAACAAAATGACCCCTAAAGTAATGGTAACCCTCTAAATTATCGTTCCTATTCTTACATTTCTTTTGATGCTTATCATAATCTAATGTTATTTTTATACTTGTCTTTTCACCTTTATACTATAAAGGTCTTAAGAATAAACACTCCATCTGTTCCTATCCATGCCCTGCACTGCTTTGCAATATTCTTGCCACACAGGTGACATTCAAAAAATAACAGATTTGGGCTTCCCTGGTGGCGCAGTGGTTGAGAATCTGCCTGCTAGTGCAGGGGACACGGGTTCGAGCCCTGGTCTGGGAGGATCTCACATGCTGCGGAGCAACTAGGCCCGTGAGCCACAACTACTGAGTCTGCGCGTCTGGAGCCTGTGCTCTGCAACAAGAGAGGCCGCGATAGTCAGAGGCCCGTGCACCGCGATGAAGAGTGGCCCCTGCTTGCCACAACTAGAGAAAGCCCTCGCACAGAAACAAAGATGCAACACAGCAAAAATAAATTATTTAAAAAAAATAACAGATTCATTGCATTGCATTTCAAAGAGGTAAATAGATATTTAAACTTTTGTTATGCTTTTATATCCTGGGTTTTCCTGCCTTGACTATAATAATTTAGGCATATATACTTGATTTATAGCAAGAATGAATCTGAATTCCTTCCAAAAATTAAATTACTTAGTATTTATTAAACACTGCAGTGTTAATGGCATTTACTGTCGTATTAACATAAAAGATGGAACTGTGAGACATGGAAATCAATATTCCATTAGAAGAAGTGACATTTTTAAGTTCCCTTCAGAAACATTTTGATAGTTCCATGTGTTTATGATTCTAGTGGTTCCTTAATATGCATAATGAATAAAGGGCAATGCAATGTTAGCAAAGAAAAGGCTTGATTTGAAAGAAGTTAACACATATAAGTTAATTACATTGAGTTCTGTAGTGCGAAAATGCCAAAAGAGATCATGTTTTATATCAAAGTATTTTAAGAAATGTGTCTGAAGTTTAGCCTGCAGATAGGAGGCTGTCAAGGGATTTGACAATTTCTGGAAATATGCAGATGTATGCAGATACATCCTCTGATAATGAGTAAAGATTTCCACTGGAGTAATTCAAGAAAGAATTAAGTAAGCTTCAGCAGGAAGACTGAAGGCTAGATATCGGGCAGAACTTGGGAGCACGCTGAAGTCTATAGAGTCCTAGCAATAGTATTAGAAAAAGGAAACATGGAGGCTCTCCATAGAAGATGAAAAGATCACTACCTTTTCAATCTGGTTTATGCAAAGCGGTCACAAACACACACCACCCAAGCCATGTGTACAGACATAAAATAGGGCTTATTAGGGGGAAACGTACCGATAAAGAAGTAGCAGAGAGCACACACCACTGAGCTCTGCTTATCCCAAGGCCTGGGCTGGGTGCACTTTGCAGGCGCCAGGCCTAACAGTCCAGATGAGACTCTCCTGCTTGGCTTCGTGCATATTTAATAAGGTAGGGGTCAGGGGACCTCTCCGTGATCACGTAACCATGGAGGCTCCTGTTTGAACAAATGGCCTTGGTAGAACGGGGTGACCTTGGAGCCCAGGGGTTGGTATCGGCTGTGCTCACTCTCCTTGCAGAACCTGCTGTCTGATGCGCCACTGAAGGGGGAGGTGGTCAGCCTCCAGGACCCGTCAGTGCTGCTTGTCTCCAGCCAGTGCCCTGGCTCCTGGGGGCCATTCAATCTGCACACCTGCCTCAGCTCCCGAAGGCTCTGGGTGTGGTGTTTGCACGGTGTCCTTGGGAGCGTGGGTTCTGTGGCACAGTCTGGAGCGAGGCATCATTTCGGACCCTGTGCCAGACACCAGTGCAGGCCAGATGGAACAGCCACCTCTCGCATCTCTCGTGGATTAGAACCAGGCAATGGACAAGATATTACAGAAACTACCTGAATACTGAACGGCGAGCAGATCGGGGAAGAAAGACAAAATCTGAAGAATGGCTGGGAGAGTGAAGGTAAGTTTTCTGGTTTTCTTCTTCCTCCCTCCCTCCCTTCCTCTCTCTCTCTCTTTCTTTCTTTCCTCCTTTATCTCCTGGTGTTGATCCTGGGACGGGCAGAATCAAGTGGAAGCAAAACTAAAAACTTCAAGAGAAACCGTCCTTCTACACTAAGGGCCAGCGAAGTCTCCTGAAACCAGTGCTAGTTGCAGAACTGAATTGCCATTACTAAGGAATCAATGATAGTGAAGAACTTCCTGTCACTATGAAGTGACACGCCTGTGCTCATGGCGGGTACCACGCACCCTGAGAATCTGGATAGAAGAACTGGGTGAAGGGCAGGAAAGCCACCTGTTGTACAAAGAATAGAGGGTGAACATCCTGATTATTTTCTTTTCTCTGTTCCCTTGAAACCTCACACCAAGGGTACACACAGATTGCACAACAGCATGGGGGACTAAAACTCTGATAGAATCCAAATTTTTTGGCCAGAGAAACCAGGGATGTCTGGGAGCCAGAGAGCAAGGGACAAATTCCAGAGAGTAGAGAGCTAACTAATGTCATTTGCAGGTTCCCCCAAACTGAGCTTGTACAGAACACAGCCAAAGAAGAGTAACAAGGGCTTTAAGAACTAAATTACGAGCTAAGCCATCATTCACATCCCAGACTAGACTCTGAGTGGCTCAGATGTGGGGCAGAGCTTTGCAACTGAACCTACATTGCATCCGTGTTGGTTCACAACCTCGGGAGCCTCCTGGTGAAATCTGAAACTGGTCCCTGTACACAGAGGGCAAGGAGAGACCAAAGAAAGAGGCCGACCACCCCGAATGGGTAGGTGGCAGGTTTACTGAGCAAGGGAACTTACTTCCAAGGCTTGTCTCGGGCGGCGGTAAGACCAGTAGAACTCTGCACCCACCCACCTGAATGGCAGAAGTTTATATAGAGGCCTGAGCAGGGTCAGTCACATATATCATCCAGGGAGTCTCAACACCACATTTCTGTCCCAAGGCTGCATCCTTGAAATGGCTCCTAATACGGGAATGGTGAGCGGAATGCACATGCTAAGGATGGGGGAGGGGGGAGGAACCTCTGATCACCTGGGTCTAACTCAAGGGTCAACCATTGATCACGCCCTCTCAGTGACCTCCTCCAACAATACAGAAGATGAGCTGGAACTTTGATCACCTGTGAAAACAACAAACAAACAAAATCAACATTCTTCAGAGAATTTTAAGAGGATCCAGAATTTCAAACTTAATGTTAAAAATATCCAGGATAAAGTAAAAAATTACTTGACATACCAAAAATATGATGCATTTTCAAGGGAAAAGACAATCAACGGACAGAAACTCCAAGATGATCTAAATTTGGAATCATCAGGCAAAACCTTGCAGTAACAGTTAGAATCCTCTTCACTGAGGTAAAGCTGAACACCTCTTGAGATGAATGGAAAGCTATAAGTTCTCAGAAGACACAGTTTCGTGAATGTTCCCTATGTATTCAGAAAGAAACATATTTTGTGTTTGTTGGTCACCATGTTCTCTACGTGTCCATTTGCTCAAGTGTGTTTCCTACATTCTTTAAACTTCTGTATCATTTTTTATTTTTTTCGGTACGCTGGCCTCTCACTGTTGTGGCCTCTCCCGTTGCGGAGCACAGGCTCCGGGCGTGCAGGCTCAGCGGCCACGGCTCACGGGCCCAGCCGCTCCGCGGCATGTGGGATCTTCTTGGACCGGGGCACGAACCCATGTCCCCTGCATTGGCAGGTGGACTCTCAACCACTGCGCCACCAGGGAAGCCCCTGTATCCTTATTGATTTTCTGCCTGCATTTTATAACAATTTCTTAGAGAGATTTGATGATTTATTTAGATACTATTTATAGCTTCTTGCGATTCTATCAATTTTGACTTATAAATTTTAAGCTCTATGAAGTGTATACAAATTAACATTTGATATCTTGTTTAGATAGTAAACATTTACCATTATGAAGTTACTCTCCTTATCCTCAGTAAATATTTTAGAATTAATGTCTATCTTTTATATTAATATACAATATTAATTATATTAAATATATATAAGCATATATTTTACATATTAAATTTACAGTATTACTATCTCTTTTCATTTAGATTGTGCCTGTTGATGGATTTTTTTCTTCATGTTTCACTTTAAACCTATCTGCACCTTGAGTTTTTATATATGTCTGATGTAAAGAACATATAATTAGAATTTTAAAAATACAATCCGGGAATTCCATGGTGGTCCAGTGATTAGGACTTGGTGCTTTCACAATTGTGGCCCCGGGTTCAATCTCTGGTGGGAGAACCAAGATCCCACAAACTGCACAGCACACACACAAACACACACGCCCACACACACGCACATGCACGTACACGCGCACACACACATGCACACACTCACACACACACAAAATCGAATCTGACATTTGTCTTTTACTGAAGCATTTGGCCTATGTACAAAAAAGAATAGTTGGACTTTAATCCTCCTTCTTATTTTCTGCTTTTTTTTGTAGCCTGGTCCATGTTTCTTTCCTCTTGTTCTTTTGAATTATTTTTAGCATTTCATTTTTTCTTACTACTAGTTTGAAAATTATATACTCTGTTTTTTCCTTTTCAAGATTATCCTAGAAATTACAATTATGTATTACTTCTCAAGGTGTTCATGAATATTTTTATTCTCTTCACAAATAATACAGGTAATACCAAGATTTACAACACTTTATATTTATCTGATATTTGACACTTTTTCTAACATAACTGGTAATGTTACTTATGTGCTCACATATTGTTTGTAAATATTACTTCAGTAGACACTATGTCTTTTTTAAATTATTAAAATTTTTTATAATTATGAAATATATCAGACATAGGTGAGTATGTGTATTGTCTAAGTACATTTTAAAGAATTATAGTAAAATGAGCACTCCAACATCCCTGAGCCTATGCAATAAAGCTTTGAAACTGTGTTGAAGCTTCCTGTGTTCCACCCCTCACAATAGTTTTCTTTTTCCACAACAAAGGAAACCACTGTTTTTATATTTACCATGCCTTGGCTTTCTTGGCAGCTTTACCACATTTGTAACCCTAAAGAATATATTGCATAATTTTACTCATTTTAAAGTATTATAGTGACAGAATTATACTGTATGTATTCTCTGATAACTTGCTTTTTTTGCCCAACATAAATAGAGATCTTTTCAAAGTGATGCATGACGGTAGTTTACTTTCATTACCACATGTATTATTTCATTGTGTAAATGCTCTACAACATATCTATGTGAGGGGAGAAAGATTGGGTTGTTTCCATTAAATGTTATTATTATTAATGTTGTTATTATTTTTTAAATGCTGCTAAAACATTCTGGAATGTGCCTTCTGTGAACACATGCAGGAATGTCTCTCAGATATAAATCTCAAAGTTACAGTGCTGGGTTGTATCATATGTGCATGTTTAACTTTACATAATAATGACATTTTATTTTCCAAGATGGTCATATTTCCCAAGATACCTCTAAAACAGCTTTCACTGCTTCATGTCCCTGCCACCACTTCACTCTTCAGCCTTTAAGATGCTTCCCATTGGGTGATGTGAATAGTTTCTCAATTGTTGGTTTAATTTGCATTTCTCTGATTACTAAAGAGTCTGAGCATCCTTTCATATGTTACTGGCCATATTTACTCTGTGGGTCTTCATATAATAAGGTCAAAAATAGGCAAGATTAACCTGTGGTGACAGAGGTTAGATTAATAATGACCATAGTGATGAGGAGATGGGTGGTTGCTGATTGATAGAGACCATGGAAGCTTTTTGAGGCACCATATACATTCTGCAGCATAATCTGGGTGGTGGTTACAAGGGGTCTTCTTAAGTAAAAAATCATCAACATATAAACTTAAAATTTGTGCACTGTACTATAGCGGTTATATAGCAATAAAAATGAAAAAATCTCCGAAGAAAGGGGAAGTGTACATGTAATTACAGAATTTCTAAAACAATAATGAAAATATTACATAAAAGAATCTTTAAGGTACAATTAAAATAGCAGTTTGAGGCAAAAGTTATAATCTTAAAGCATATCATAGAAAAATAAACAAGAAAGATAAAAGCAGAAATTAATGAAATGGAAAAACAATGAAACAAATCAATCAAAATATTGGTTCTTTACATAGGCAGAACACTCTATGACATAAATCACAGCAAGATCCTTTTTGACCCACCTTCTAGAGAAATGGAAAGAAAAACAAAAATAAACAAATGGGACCTCATGAAACTTAAAAGCTTTTGCACAGCAAAGGAAACCATAAACAAGATGAAAAGACAACCCTCAGAATGGGAGAAGATATTTGCAAATAAAACAACTGACAAAGGATTAATCTCCAAAATATACAAGCAGCTCATGCAGCTCAATATCAATTAGACAAACAACCCAACCCAAAAATGGGCAGAAGACCTAAATAGACATTTCTCCAAAGAAGACATACAGACTGCCAACAAACACATGAAAGAATGCTCAACATCACTAATCATTAGAGAAATGCAAATCAAAACTACAATGAGGTAGCACCTCACACCAGTCAGAATGGCCATCATCAAAAAATCTACAAACAAGAAACGTTGGAGAGGGTATGGAGAAAAGGGAACCCTCTTGCACTGTTGGTGGGAATGTACATTGATACAGCCACTATGGAGAACAGTATGGAGGTTCCTTAAAAAACTAAAAATAGAACTACCATACAACCCAGCAATCCCACTCCTGGGCATATACCCTGAGAAAACCATAATTCAAAGAGTCATGTACCACAATGTTCACTGCAGCACTATTTACAATAGCCACGACATGGAAGCAAGCTAAGTGTCCATCGACAGATGAATGGATAAAGAAGATGTGGTACATATATACAATGGAATATTACTCATCCATAAAAAGAAACGAAATTGAGTTATTTGTAGTGAGGTAGATGGACATAGAGTCTGTCATACAGAGTGAAGTAAGTCAGAAAGAGAAAAACGAATACCGTATGCTAACACATATATATGGAATCAAAAAAAAATGGTTCTGATGAAACTAGGTTCAGGACAGGAATAAATACATAGACGTAGAGAATGGACCTGAGGACATGGGGAAGGGGAAGAGTAAGCTGGGACGGAGAGAGTGGCATGGACATATATACACTACCAATATAAAATCGATAGCTAGTGGGAAGCAGCCACATAGCACAGGGAGATCAGCTTGGTGCTTTGTGACCACCTAGAGGGGTGGGATAGGGAGGGTGGGAGGGAGGCTCAAGAGGGAGGAGATATGGGGATAGATGTATACGTATAGCTGATTCAGTTTGTTTTACAGCAGAAACTAACACAACATTGTAAAGCAATCATACTCCAATAAAGATGTTTAAAAAAAAAGAATATTGGTTCTTTAAAAATCAGCAAAATAGGGAATTCCATGGAAGTACGGTGGTTTGGACTTGGTGCTTTCACTGCTGGGGGCCCAGGTTACAAAGATCCTGCAAGCTGAGCAGCTAGGCCAAAAAAAAAAAAAAAAAAAAAAACCAGCAAAATAGACAGATATCAAGAACACAAAATAAAAATAGCTAGGAGAAAATAACCACTGAAAGAGAGGTATTTTTTAAAAAATGAGACTACTTTGCAGATAACTTTGCAAATAATTTTTAAAATATGGATTAAGTGGATAATTTTCAAGGAAAATTCAAATGACCAGCATTGACAACAGTTTATATGGAAAGCTTTAACATGCTATTTTCCATGGCATAGAGAAGTTGTTTTAGCTGTCTCTACTAAAGGTAGACATAATGTACCATGAGATCAAGTTCTTGTTAAAAAAAAAACACACACACAAAATACAGTGTTCTTTTCATAAGGCAATTCTACAAAATCTTTGAAGTTAATAATTGAGGGATATTTATTTTAGAACTTAGAAAAAATAGAGAAAACTTTCAAATTATTTTTAATGAAGCAGGTATAAAATTAAGAAATAGCCTTAAAATGCACACACAATAACCAGTTAGAATATATAATGTAAGAGAAAATCCAAATTATAATCAAGACAAAAAAGATAAAAATACTGAGACCTAAACTCAACAAGAAATATGAGAAACTTTAAACATTCCTAGAATATTGAGTAGACTTGAAAGCTGAACACACAGAAACATTGTATATCTATATAATTACCAACAAGTTTTATTTTCTGAAGTCAATTTTAAGTTCTCAATTTTAAAATTTAAATATGCAAGAATATCTAGAATAATCCTGCAGAAGGAGGTCAATGAGGGCTGTATTTGTTTGCTAGGACTACTGTAACAAAGTACCACAAACTGGATGGCTTACAAAATAGAAATGTATTGTCTCAGGTCTGAAGGCTAGAAGTCCAAGACCAAGGTGCCAGCAGGGTGAGTTCTTTCTGACGGCTGCAAGGAAGGATATGTCACAGGCTCTTTCCTTGGCTTGTAGATGACCGTCTTCTCCTCATTGTCTTCTCCCTGTGCATGCCTCTGTGGCCAAATTTCTCATTTCTATAAAGACACTAGTTATATTGGATTAGGACTGATGCTAATGAATTCATTTTAACTTGATATCTCTGTAAAGTCCCTATATCCCTATAAGGTCATACTCTGAGGCCCTGGGGATTAGGACTTCAACATAAGAATCTTGGGAAGACAACCCATAACAGGTGGGAACTACCATTGCTGCTTTCATTACATGTTACACACATTACATATGCTTATTAGAATAGACTGACCTGTACAACAGAATAATAAGTACAGAAATAGACCTAGGTATGCAAGAAAATTTAGTATATGATAAAAGGTGACATCTCAAGTCACAAAGGAAACAATGGTCTTTTTAATAATTGATATTGGACAGCTGATAGCCATGGAAAAAGGTAAAACTGAACTTATATCTCACACCATATACCAGAATAAACTACAAAGGGATCTGATATGTAAATGTAAAAGCCAAAACTGTACCAATAATAGGGAAAAACATGGGGGAATTCTTTTATAACCAGAGTGTGCCAAAACCCTTTTAATTCTGACTTTCTTTAAAAAAAATACTGATAATGCAACTCTATAATATTTTGTAAAATTTACTTGGCAAAAAAGCACAATAAGCAAGGTCAAAAAGAAAAAAAAAACCAACAGACCTGAAGAAGAGAAAAGTATTACATATATTACAGTTTGGTCAATATCCTAAATATCAAATCATTATGTTGTACTCCTAAAATTAATACAATTTTATATGTCAATTATATATCAATTTAAAAAATCAACTCAGCCATTAAAAAGAATGAAATAATGCCATTTGCAGCAACGTGGATGGGCCTGGAGATTATCATCCTAAGTGAAGTAAGTCAGACAGAGAAAGACAAATATCATATGATATCGTTTATATGTGGAATCAAAAAAACCAAAGATACAAGTGAACTTATTTACAAAACAGAAATAGACTCACAGACTTAGAGAATGAATTTATGGTTACCAGTGGGAAGGGTGGGGGAAGGGATAGATTGGGAGTTTGTGATTGTCACGTACACACTGCTATATTTAAAATAGATAACCAACAAGGACCTACTGTATAGCACAGGGAACTCTGCTCAATATTCTGTAATAACCTAAATGGGAAAAGAATTTGCAAAAGAATAAATACATGTTTGCTATACACCTGAAATAACACAACATTGTTAATCAATTATACTCCAATGTAAAATAAAAATTTAGGGACTTCCCTAAATCAATTATACTCCAATATAAAATAAAAATTTAGGGACTTCCCTGGCTGTCCAGTGGTTAAGACTCCATGCTTCCACAGCATAGGGTGAAGGTTCAATCCCTGGTCAGGATCTAAGATCCTGCATGCCGCATGATGTAGCCAAAAAATATAAATAAATAAATAAAATAAAATAAAAATCAATGGGGAAAAAAGACCAAAATCAATATAAAATGGGTACCAATCAAAACAAAACAAAACCCAAATAGATCTCAGAGAAATTGTAATGGCTCTAAACATATAAAAAGAAGGCTCAATCTCAGTCGTACTAAGGGCAATGTTAATGAAAATTGTATTGATATATTTCTTACTTAGATTTGTAAGCATTCAAAGAAGCTTGACTACTCATTCTGTTGATAAAGCACTCTCATTGCTGGTGGGTATGCAAAATGGTAAATTCCCTCTGGAGAGAAATTTGTTATTATTTAAGGAAAACTGCATACGGATGAGATGTAAACTCAACAAGAAATATGAGAAACTTTAAACATTAAAGTTTTTCAAAAAGTAAATATATTTTTTGACCCCAAAAGTTCCACTTCTGGAATTCACTGTGAAGATTAATTAACCCCTACAAATATATAACAACGTATGTACAAGGTTATTCATCATAGCATTATTCGTGAATGAATGAATAGTAACGCCATTAACTCATTGAGAATAAGGAGCAGATTTCTGAGAGAAGATGATGAGTTCAGATTCAATTTCAAATATGTAATCTTGAGGTGGAGATGCTCCAAACAGAATATCCACAGTATGTATCTTTTCTTATTTTTATTTTTGGCCGCACTTTGCAGCATGTGCGATCTTAGTTCCCAGACCAGGGATCAAACCCGTGCCCCCTGCATTGGAAGGCGGAGTCTTAACCACTGGACCGCGGGGGAGGTCCCTCCACAGATTATGTCTAGAACATCGTAGAAACTTTTGAGGAGACTGGCACCAGCTGCCACAGTGCTTGGTGCCTTGCACTGAACTTGAGAGTGTAAGAAATACAGCAGCTATTTCACTTCTGCCCTCCAAATCCTATGCAAACTGTCTTCTGTGGCTGCCACTAGCTGGAACTCTGAAGGTTAGGGGATTCTAGGAGGTGTAATTCCAGTCTAACAAAGGCAACACAGTACAAGACCACAAATGGTAAACTGAGCCTCTGAAGGTTTTAGTTTTGTATGCAAGAGCCCACTGCAAGTGGGCTGTATGCTATTCGATTCCAAAGCTGGTGTTCTTTCTGGTATGTTAGACTCAAATTTTTACCCAGGGCTGGCTATACACAGGTAGGGGGGAAAAGACCTGTACATGGAGGCCCTTTCTTTGTGTATAATCATGCCTACACATAGTGGAATGCGTACCTTGCTTGTGTGGGTAGACACATAGCAAAACTGACGAGACGTGATTGGAAATGCTGCCAGTGAAGATGCTGGAGAGCCAGCTGCTGCTCTCCTGGGAGAGACACCTGTGCCATCTCTGCTCTTTGTTCCTGGAGCCACCATTAAGATATGAGGGTCCCCAGGCTGCTATAACAAACACCACCGACTGAGTGGCTTATAAACGATAAGCATTTATTTCCTGAAGCTCTGGAGTCTGGACGTGCTAGATCAGGGCGCTGGCATGGTCAGGTGAGTGTCCCCTTCTGGGTGGAAGACTTCTTGTTGTATCCTTACAGGGTGGAAGGGGCTAGGGGGCTCTGTGGGATCCCTTTTGTGTGTAAAGTCTTTTGATTTTTTTCCCTGCTTTTACTGAGAAATATTGCACGTACATCGCTGTGTAAGTTTAAGGCATACAGTATGATGGTTTGACTTACATATCTTGTGAAATGATTATTGCAATAGGTTTAGCTGACATCCATCATCTCACATAGACAGAACAAAAAGAAAAGAAAGAGGAAAAGAAACAAGAATACAAATGTTCTCCTTGTGATGAGAGCTCTTAGGGTCTACTCCCTTCACAGCTTTTCTATATATCATACAGTACTGTTAACTACAGTCATCATGTTGTACATTACAACCTTAGTACTTATTTACCTTATACCTGGAAATTTGTATCTTTTACAACTCCCTTCAGTTCTCCCTCCCCCCACCCTTTGCCTCTGGTAATAAGATGTCTGATTTCTTTTTAAGATTCCACATATAAGTGAGATGATACCATATTTGTCTTTTTCTGTCTTAACATAATGCCTTCAAGTTCCATCCATGTAGTCACAAATTGTAGGAATTCCTCATTTTTTATGGCTGAATAGCTGTCCCTTATTCCATTTTGTGTGTGTGTGAGTGTGTGTGTATAATCTCACAACTTCTTTACCCCTTCATCCACTGGTGGACATTTAGGTTGCTTCCATGTCTTGGCTATTGTAAATAGTGCTGCTACGAACATGGGGGTGCAGATACCTTTCTGAGTTACTGTTTTTGTTTCCTTTGGATATATTCCCGGAGGTGGAATTGCTGGATCATATGGGACTTCGGTATTTATTGTTTTGGGGAGGCATCCTCTGTACTGTTTTCCATTGAGGCTGCACGAATTTATAATCCCACCAATAGTGCACAAGGGTTCTTTCTGTGGGATCTCTTTCATAAGGTCACTTATTCCATCCTTGAGAGCTCCACCATCATGACCTAACCACCTCCCAAAGGCAACCACCTCCTAACACTACTGCATTGGGCATTGAGTTTCCAGTATGTGCATTGTGCGGGTACCAGCCCTTCAGACCATAGCAGGCAGAGAGTGGAATGATCCCCAAACACTACTGGCAAAGGGAGGCCATTCATAGAGCTACCAACTTGTCCTTGGACTTGTGTTTGGATGGACAGGATTCCCAGAGGACAACAACGTATTTTATCTGTTAATGTGCTTTGATAGAGAGAGACTTGTAACTTCCGCCAGGTGGATGAATGGACAAGCAAAATGCTGCTAAAGGGTATAGTCAGGGTCAGCTTCATGGGAATGTAATCATATGGACAACACCATGCTTGGTCTAATGACCTATCGTCAGTATTCTGCAATTATAAATACTTACACTTTTAATTGGTTTGCAGTTCGATTCAAAAATTGTATTTTTGAATTTTTAAAGTGACGTCCAATGGGGAAGTGGAGTGTATGCATTTAGGAGAGGAGAGAAGTGGAAGAAACAAAAATACTTTGTATTTTAGTGCCTTTAAAGGCACTTTTGTCCTGCTTTTCAGATAAAGAGTACCTCATTTTTATCTTTCTCTTGGTCCTGCCAATTATGCAGCCAGTCCAGAGTATAGCGGTAATAGGAAACTTGCTCCCTCCAAAATGAATGAAATAGGCATTTTAAATATGCGTTATAACTGACATCAATAATTAGGAGGTGAGGGGTGTGGCCCAGATGGCGGAGTAGGAAGACCCTCTACCTGGACCTGGGATGACTTCAAACGCTGGATAAACCATTAAACTTAGCATTACCTTCATGATGTGAAACACTTTTTTTTTTTTTTCCTGCGGTACACGGGCCTCTCACTGTTGTGGCCTCTCCCGTTGCAGAGCACAGGCTCCGGACGTGCAGGCTCAGCGGCCATGGCTCACGGGCCCAGCCGCTCCGCGGCATGTGGGATCTTCCCGGACCGGGGCACAAACCCGTGTCCCCTGCATCGGCAGGCGGACTCTCAACCACTGCGCCACCAGGGAAGCCCCGAAACACTTATTTTATTTTATTTATTTTCACTCCTCCCTCAGGCATACCAAATTTACAGCTAATTACAGAGCAACTTTCAATGAGAATGATCTGAAGATTAGCAGAAAAGACTTTTCACAATTCAAGACATAAAGAAGGAGACAGGTAAGAGGGGCAGAGACATGGTCTAGGTAGGCCCCACAGTCCTGGGTTGGGGAACCACAAACAGGAGAAACATCACAAATGCAGAGGTTCTCCCCAAGCCAGAGAGGGGTCTGAGCCCCACATCAGGTTCCTCAACTCAAGGGTCCTGCACTGGGAGATGAGCCCCTAGAATGTCAGGCTTTGAAAAACAGCAGGGCTTGCTTTCAGGAGAGCCAAAGAGCTCTAGGAAATAGAGACCCTGCTCTTGAAGGGCACATGCAAAATCTCACAAGCTCCAGGTCCCAGTGCAGAAGCAGTAATTTGAAAGGACCCTGGGTCAGACTCACTTGTTGATCTTAGAGACCCTCCTGGTGGGGCAGGAGGCAACTGGGACTCCCTCTGGGGACAGAGACCTGGCAGCATTCACTTTGGGGAGCTTTACCACAATAACACCAGTGCTGGCAAGCACTATTTTAGAATTCTCACTCTAACCCAATAACAGCAGGGCTTACCCACCCACTACTGGGACAGCACCAGCCAATTCAGGAAGCTGTGTGGAGACCGGGGTCCATCCACCAGCAGGCAGGCACCAGCCCCACAGACCCCCAGCCCGTGCAGCCAGCCATGCCAGGATTGAGTCCAACCCTCCAGGAGACCCATAGTCACAGAAGGAGGCACGGCCTTGTAGACAACCAAGCCAGAGGCCAGCCCCACCTATTGCCTACTACCTACAGTAGTCAGCCCTGCCACAACAGAAGGGGGCACACAGCCCACATAGGGGGCACCCTGAGAACCTATTGATCTGGTAACCAGAGGGGAGTGTGCTGTTGGGCCCCATGGGACATCTCCTACATAAGTCCACTTCTTCAAGATTGGGAAACGGAACCAACCTACCTAATGCATAGAAATAAACACAGAAAGTGAAGCAAAAATGAGGAGCTAGAGGAAAATGTTCCAAATGAAGGAACAAGACAAAACCTCAGAAAAAATAAACAAAGTGGACATAAGCAATCTACTTCATGAAGAGTTCAAGGTAAGGACCACTGGGAGTTCCCTGGCGGTCCAGTGGTTAGGACTCGGCACTTTCACTGCTGTGGCCCGGGTTCAATCCCTGGTCAGGGAACTAAGATCCCAAAGCCTCGAAGCACAGCCAAAAAAAAAAGGTAATGACCATAAAGACGATCAACAAACATGTGAGAAGAATGAATGAACACAGTGAGAATTTCAACAAAGAGTTAGAAAATATAAAGAAGAGTCAAACAGAGCTGAAAAATACAATGACTAAAATAAAAGCTACGTGAGGAGGAATTGAGAGTAGA
Source organism: Aethalodelphis obliquidens (assembly GCF_003676395.1). Lineage (NCBI taxonomy): Eukaryota > Metazoa > Chordata > Mammalia > Artiodactyla > Delphinidae > Aethalodelphis > Aethalodelphis obliquidens. The sequence goes on from NW_020837947.1 coordinate 81,989,009, forward strand.
TTAGATAATAGCGGAGTAACAGATCAGTGAACCAGAAGAGCAGCAGAAAGTACCCAAGCTGAGCAGAAAAAAAGAAAATAGAAAAAAAAGAACTGAAAATAATTTAAGAAATCACTGGGACAACATCAACAATACTAACATTCTGATATAGGTGTCCCAGAGAAGAGAGAGAGAAAGGGTCAGAGAATTTATTTGAAGAAATAATAGCTGAAAACTTCCCTAACCTGGGAAAGGAAAAAAAAAAATTCACATCCAGGAAGCAGAGAGAGTCTCAAAAAAGATGAACTCAAAGAGGTCCACAACAAAATACATTATAACTAATGGCAAAAATTAAAGAGAGAGTCTTAAAAGTAGGAAGAGAAAAGCAACAGTTATGTATAAGGGAACACCCACAAGACTATAATATGACAGGACTTCCCTGGTGGCGCAGTGATTAAGAATCCACCTCAAAATGCAAGGGACGTGGGTTCGATCCCTGGTCAGGGAACTAGATTCCACATGCATGCCACAACTAAGGAGCACGCATGCCACAACTAGGATCCAGTGCAACAAAAAATAAATAAAGACTATCAGATGACTTCTCAGCAGAAATTTTTCAGTACAGAAGGGAGTGGCATGATATTTTCAAAGGGATAAAAGGAAAACAGCTACAACTAAGAATATTATACTCATCAACGTTATCATTCATATGTGAAGGAAAGAAAGAGTTTTACAGAAAAACAAAAGCTAGAAGAATTCAGCACCACTAAACCAGTTTTACGCAAAATGTTAAAGGGACTTCTCTAAGCAGAAAAGAAAAGGCCACAATTAGAAACATGAAAATTATGAGAGAAAAAAATCTCACTGGTAGAGGCAAACATACAGTTAAGGTATATCAAATATGTATAAAGGTAATAGAAAGGTTAAAAGACAAAAGTAGTAAAATCATCTACATCCACAATAAGTAGTTAAGGGATACACGAAACAAAAAGATGTAAGATATGATATCAACAACATTAAACATTGGAGAGGGAGTAAAATGTAGAATTGTTAGACTGCATTCAAACTTAAAAGGTCATCAACTTAAAATTATCACATGCATACAGCTGTCCCTAGGGACCATGGGGGTATTGGTTCCAGGACCCACTGCATTACCAAGATCCACAGATACTCAAGTCCCTTACAGTTGATCCTCTGTATCCGCAGGTTCTGCACCAGCAGATACAGATGGCCCACTGTATGTTTATTGAGAAAAATCCATGTGTAAGTGGACCTGTGTAGTTCAAACCCATGTTGTTCAAGGGTCAACTGTTCATAGGTTGTTATATAAGAACATCATGATAATTTCAAACCAAAATCCTATAAAAAATACACATTAGAAAAGAGAAAGGAATCCAAACTTACCACTAAATATAGTCACCAAATAAAAAAGGGAAGAAAGCAAAAGAAGAAAGGAACAACAATGAAAAAATTACAGGTCAATATCACTGATGAACATAGATGCAAAAATCCTCTGCAAAATATTAACAAACCAAATTCAACAGTACATTAAAAGAATCATACCCCATGATCAAGTGACATTTATCCCAGGGATGTATGGATGGTTCAGTATCTGCAAATCAATGTAATACACCATGTTAACATACTGAAGAATAAAAATCATATGATCTCAATAGATGCAGAAAAAGCATTTGACGAAATTCAATATTGATTATAATAAACACTCTCAAAAAAGTGGGTGTAGAGAGAACATACCTCAACACAATAAAGGCTATATATGACAAGCCCATAGTCACATCATATTCAATGGTGAAAAGTTGAAAGCATTTCCTCTAAGATCAGGAACAAGACAAGGATGCCCATTCCTGCCACTTTCATTCAACATAGTTTTGGAAGTCCCAGCCACAGCAATCAGAGAAGAAAAAGAAATAAAAGGAATCCACACTGGAAAGGAAGACATAGTACTGTCACTGTTTGCAAATGACATGATAATATACATATAAAATCCTAAAGATGCCAACAAAACTATGAGAACTAATAAATGAAGTCAGTTAAGTTGCAGGATACAAAATTAGTATACAGAAATCTGTGACGTTTCTATACACTAAAAAAAAAAAACTATCTGAAAGAGAAATTAAGAAAACAATCCCATTTACAATTTCATCAAAAAGACTAAAAATACCTAGGAATAAATCCAACCAAGGGGGCAAAAGACTTATACTCTGAAAACTATAAGACATTGATGAAAGAAATTAAAGATGATACCAACAGATGGAGAGATATACCATGTTTTTGGATTGGAAGAATCAATATTGTGAAAATACCTATACTACCCAAAGCAATCTACAGATTCAATGCAATCCTTATCAAATTACCAATGGCATTTTTTATGGAACTAGAACAAAAAATCTTAAAATTTGTATGGAGACACAAAAGACCCCAAATAGCCAAAGCAGTCTTCAGGGAAAAAAACAGAGCTGGAGGAATCAGACTCCCTGACTTCAGACTATACTACAAAGCTACAGTAATCAGGACAATATTGTACTGGCACAAAACCAGAAATATAGATCAATGGAACAGGATAGAAAGCCCAGAGATAAACCCACACACCTATGGTCAACTAATCTATGACAAAGGAAGCAAGGATATTCAATGGAGAAAAGACAGTCTCTTCAATACGTGGAGCTGGGAAAACTGGACAACTACATGTAAAAGAATGAAATTAGAATACTCCTTAACACCATACACAAAAATAAACTCAAAATGGATTAGAGACCTAAATGTAAGACTGGACACCATAAAACTCTTAGAGGAAAACATAGGAAGAATGCTCTTTGACACAAATCACAGCAAGATCTTTTTTGATCCACCTCCTAGAGTAATGGAAATAAAAACAAAAATAAACAGATGGGACCTAATAAAATAAAAAAAGCTTCAAAGCTTTTGCACAGCAAAGGAAACCATAAACAAGATGAAAAGGCAACCCTCAGAATGGGAGAAAATATTTGCAAACAAATCAACAAACAAAGGATTAATCTCCAAAACATATAAACAGCTCATGCAGCTCAATATTAAAAAATTTTTTAAATATTAATTTTTTTTTTTTCGGTACGTGGGCCTCTCACTGTTGTGGACTCTCCTGTTGTGGAGCACAGACTCCGGACGCACAGGCTCAGCGGCCATGGCTCACGGGCCCAGCCACTCCGCGGCATGTGGGATCTTCCCAGACTGGGGCACAACCCATGTCCCCTGCATCGGCAGGCGGACTCTCAACCACTGCGCCACCAGGGAAGTCCCCAAAAATATTAATATATTTTATTAATATTAAAAAAACAAACAACCTAATCCAAAAATGGGCAGAAGACCTAAATAGACATTTCTCCAAAGAAGACATACAGATGGCCAAGAAGCATATGAAAAGCTGCTCAACATCACTAATTATTAGAGAAATGCAAATCAAAACTACAATGAGGTAGCACCTCACACCAGTTAGAATGGGCATGATCAAAAAATCTACCAACAATAAATGCTGGAGAGGGTGTGGAGAAAAGGGAACCCTCTTGCATTGTTGGTGGGAATGTAAATTGATACAGCCATTATGGAGAACAGTATGGAGGTTCCTTAAAAAACTAAAAATAGAATTACTATATGATCCAGCAATCCCACTACTGGGCATATACCCAGAGAAAACCATAATTCAAAAAGACATATGCACCCCAATGTTCACTGCAGTACTATTTACAATAGCCAGGTCATGCAAGCAACCTAAATGCCCATCGACAGACAAATGGATAAAGAAGATGTGGTACATATATACAATGCAATATTACTCAGCCATATAAAGGAATGAAACTGCGTCATTTATTGAGACGTGGATGGATCTAGAGACTGTCGTACAGAGTGAGGTAAGTCAAAAAGAGAAAAACAAATATCGTATATTAACGCAGATATGTGGAACCTAGAAAAATGGTACAGATGAGCTGGTTTGCAGGGCAGAAATTGAGACACAGATGTAGAGAACAAACATATGGACACCCAGGGGGGAAAGCTGCAGGGGGTGGTGGTGGTGGTGGTGTGATGAATTGGGAGATTGGGATTGACATGTATACACTGATGTGTATAAAATTGATGACTAATAAGAACCTGCTGTATAAAAAATAAATTAAATTAAATTAAAAAACAAAAAAGAAATTGAAGATGACCCAAATAAATGGAAAGATATACTGTGTTCATGGATTGGAAGAATTATTATTGTTAAATTGCTCATACTAACCAAGGCAATCTACATTCAATGCAATTCCTATTAAAATACCTATGACGTTTTTCACAGAACTAGAACAAATTATTCTAAAATTTGTATGGAAACTCAAAAACCCTGAATAGTCAAAACACTCTTGAGAGAGAAGAAGGAAGCTGAAGGTATCATCTCCCCTGATTTCAAACTATACTACAAATCTACAGTAAACAAAACAGTATGGTATTGGCACAAAAACAGACACACAGATCAATGGAACAAAATAGAGAACCCAGAGGTAAACCCACCCTATCATGGTCAATTAATCTATGACAAAGGAGGCAAGAATGTACAATGTGGAAAAAGATAGGCTCTTCAATAAATAGTGCTGGGAAAACTGGAGTTATATCCAAAAGAATCAAAGTGGACTACTTTCTCACACCATATACAAAAATAAACTCAAAATGGATTAAAAACTTAAATGCAAGACTTGAAACCATAAAACTCCTAAAAGAAAACAGGCAGTACACTCTTTGACATGGGTCTTAGCAATATTTTTTGGTCATGTCTCCCCAGGCAAGGACAACAAAAGTAAAAATAAACAAATGGGACTACATCAAACTAAAAAGCTTTTGCACAGTGAACGAAACTATCAACAAAATGAAAAGGCAACCTAATGAATGGGAGAAGATATTTGCAAATGATATATCCAATAAGGGGTTAATACCCAAAACATACAACTCAACATCAAAAAAGCAAACAACCCACTTAAATAAAAGGTCAGAGGACCGGAATAGACATTTTTCTAAAGAAGACGTACAGATGGTCAACAGACCCGTGAAAAGGTGTTCAACATCCCTAATCATCAGGGAAATGCAAATCAAAACCCCAATGATATACTACCTCACACCTGTCAGAATGACTATTGTCAAAAAAAGTAAGAAAAATAGGTGTTGGCAATTATGTGGAGAAAATGGAACACACATGCACTGTTGGGAAGATTGTAACTTGGTGCAGCCACTATGGAGAACAGTATGGCTGTTCCTCAAAAAATGAAAAATAAAACTGCCATATGATCCAGCAATTCCACTTCTGGGTATTTACCTGAAGAAAAGAAAAACACTAGTTTGAGAGGATATATGCACCCCAATGTTCATAGCAGCATTGTTTACAATAGCCAAGATATGTAAACATCCTGTGTCCATCATCAGATGAATGGATAAAGAAGATGTGGTGTATATAGACAATGGAACTATAAAAAGGATGAAATCTTGTCACTAGCGACAACATGGATGAATCTAGAAGGTAATATTCTAAGTGAAATAAGTCCGCCAGAGAAAGACAAATATCTCACTTATATGTGGAATCTAAAAATCAAACAAACAAAACAAAATGAAAACAGATTCATAAATACAGAGAACAAATGGGTAGTTGCCAGAGGGGAGGGGTGTGGGCATTGAGTGAAATAGGTTAAGGGGATTAAAATAAATAAGCCACGGGGATGTAATACACAGCATAAGGAATTTGGTCAATTATATTGTAATTACTTTGTATGGGGACAGATGGATACTAGACTTATGGTGGTGATCATTTCATAATGTATGCAAATGCCAAATCATTATGTAGTACACCTGAACTAACATAATATTGTACGTCATTCATAGTTCAATGAAAATAGTTAGGCGTCAGTGAAGAGACCATGCTGTCATGAAGCAGGAGGTGGTTTTCATTTAGAAAATAATGGCTTTATTCACAGGATTGAACTACAGAATATTAATTTTTTTAGATTGGTTTCTGTTTAACAATGTCTAAAATGTACTGTTAAATCCAATGTTAAGGTTACTTAGTAAAATTCAATCTCTTCTTGGCGAAAAGCACACAGCACTTTGATTTCAAATATAATCTGAGAAGCCCAGAAATGAGGCAAATGGAATCCCACGATGGAAAAGAATAGATGCTGGAGTCGCGAGAGGAGCCCTATTACTAGAGAAAGGAGCAGCCTATGCTACAAATGAAAAAATACATGCTTCCTTTGTTAAAATTATTCACCGTGCTATGGGTCACTTTTAAACACCATAAATTTAAAATCAGTTTTTATTGTAATTTCCACTCATAAACTGACTTTGACATTACTTTATGTTTAAGTTGTATGACTAAATTTATTTTTTATACCTTAAAGTACATAAACACCAGGCTTGGGAATTGACACAATGAAAAACACTTGAAGGTATTGATATTACATGATATTTTAACATGTCTAGACTATGAATAAATCATTTCTTGCATCACCAGAAGAAAAGTCTTAAGACGAAAACTAACTTGGGTCACCAGTTCATGTGAGAATGTTTGTTCCATTAGAAGTACACAAATGGTATCCATTAAGAGTTTATAATTGCAGAAATGTGGAAATGCGAATTTCACAATTCACATTATGATACTGTGTGCAGTCTAGTTTTAGAATGAGAAACTGGAAAATTGCCTCTGTGTCCACAAATCAAAAACACTCAGATATTAACATTTCAGTGTCATTTTCGTTTTTGTCAGTTTTCTACACAGTGCAATAGGTGAACCACGTTTTTTGAGTATAACATATACTTTGGGACTCAAAAAAAAGCTCTTTTGATTTTAAATGAAGAAACAGAGAGCATAGACTTCTAATTTTTCATGGATTGGCTCTTGTGCAAAAACCTCTGCCCCCCCCCCCCCGCCCACTGGTTTACATACAAATGAGCAAATGTTCTAGCAGAACCAAATGGGCTCTCAACCATAGGTGCCAATTACCTTATAAACATATTGTAAGCACTTCCACAAAGAAAAGAACTTCTCAGGGTTGTGATGACCAATTCAGCTGAATGACAGTGAAAGGGGATTACTAGCATTGGGAGGAAAAGGCTTGATCAAACTTCCTCAGGTCCATGGAAACGTTCCCCCTGGATCATTGTTAAATCCTTTGGATGGAAGATTACGTGTAGGCACAACACGGAGCCCAACAGAGAGATAAGTTCTAAATCAGCACGCAATGGAGGAGGACAGACATGTGCAAAGTCACTGGGATCTGAGGCCAGAAAGGCTTAACTGTAACCTGACTGTAGGTATTAAAATAGCAAGAGAAGTTATTTGTCAGTCAGAAGGAGGATTATCGGTTAGCAAGAGAGGGACAGAAAATAGGACAAGAAGACAAATTTTGAGGGTTTTCAAGCGCCTTATTTGGAAGGACAGTCTGATATTTTAAATTTCCAACAAGGTAATAAAATTTTTTTCAGTGATGTGTAAAAAGCAGCTATTTTTGAAACACAACATGTTAAAATCCAGTGGTGTAATACACACAGTTAACCTGGATACATAACTAGATTTCCCTATGGTCTAAATGTAAGTTCAGGGTGCAGGCCATAGCAACCTGTACAGTTACCATTACGCAGGTAGGTTGACTCTGCTGGGCCTAAGGCCTGCAGTCATTGCGATGGGACTCTTTTACATTGCTGACCCCTCCACAGCCCCTGACCCTCAGGTGTTTCTGACTCATTCACCCTTCTACTCTCCAGTTCTAGGCCAAGTTAAGCCTCTATATCCTACTTTTTTTTCTTTCTGTCCCATTGGCATAAATTTTTCTTCCAGCCTGTTCTTCTTTCCTTTGAATGAAAACTTTCAATTTTCTTTTTGTCTTTCTACCAATTCCTATGTAAGATTATTTCTATAAATTCTACCTCACAGTACATGTTTTTTCATTTTGTTTGTTTTTACCATTAAATTTTTTTTTAATTGAGGTATAGTTAATTTACAATGTTGTGTTAGTTTCTGGTGTACAGTAAACTGATTCAGTAATACATATATCCATATATATATCCTTTTTCAGATTCTTTTCTGTTATGGTTTATTACAGGATATTGACTATAGTTCCCTGTACTATACAGTAGGACCTTGTTGATCACAGTACTTGTCACTCGATCATAATCCTATCTTTGGTTATGGACCTTGTAAGGACCTTGTAAAGGGAATGAATGAGAAACCATTCTCGTGCCTCCTGTTTCCCACACCTGCCCCCCATCCCCCAGCTCGAGGAGGGGAGCCTCTTGAGTGCCGTTGGGATTGGGCTGAGAGGAGTGATGGTTTGTGCTTCATGAGCTCTTTTTTTTTTTTTTTTTTTTTTTGCGGTACGCGTGTCTCTCACTGCTGTGGCCTCTCCCGTTGCGGAGCACAGGCTCCGGACGCGCAGGCTCAGCGGCCATGGCTCACGGGCCCAGCCGCTCTGCGGCATGTGGGATCCTCCCGGACAGGGGCACGAACCCGTGTCCCCTGCATCGGCAGGCGGACCCCCAACCACTGCGCCACCGGGGAAGCCCTCGTGAGCTCTTCTGTTGAGAGTTTTGGCATCTATGTTCACTGTAGTTTTCTTCTTTCCTTCTGTCTTTGTCTGGTTTTGGTGTCAAGATAACCTTTCTATAGGTTGTCACGGCCTGGTCTGTTTTCTCACTTGGGCCACTCCACCAGCTTCCTGCTGTCCACGGGTTCCTGTCTTGCCAAGAGAATTCTCTGGAAGACCTCCACCAGGGGAGGTTGTTGCGGCTCTCCTTAGCCTTCCACACAAATAAGCCCATGGGAGAGGGTAGTTCTCAGGGGCGTCCACCAAAGCCTTCAGGGTGAGTTGAATGAGCTAGCCTGGGGGCGCCGGGGAGGGGTGGATGGGAAGAAGCTCGCCCACACCCTTTCTGCACCAAGACGCTCCTCAGCAATCTCTTTATCCCAGCTCAGCACCTGGCACCCCTGTGAGCCAGTCACCCTCCGCACCTGCAGTGATGCCGGGCCTCTCCCAAAATTCAGGTCACACCCTGCAACCTGATGGGTGATTCTCTTGTGTAATCTCCTCCCACTGGCTTTAGGGAAAGACTATTCAAAGTCTGAGAGACAGAAGAACGAGGGGAAGGAGAATTGCTCCCTTGCACACATTGCCTTCCTCCAAAGGCCTCTAGCCCTCTTCATATAGTCAAGGGGCTCTAGGTTTGGATAGGCCTATATTTTCCTGCAACATCTCCTCTTATTAAACCCCTTGGGAGTGACGAGCTACACATGGCCATTTCTTTGACCTTAAAATGGAACAGCATCCACAGAAATCCTGGTACCTTCCCACGATTTGTTGGGTGTGGGGTACGGCAAGGGCTTCTACAGTAATTCCAAGCGTCTTAGTCCATTTGGGCTGCCTTGACAAAAATACCATACACTGGGTGGCTTAGAGACAGCAGAAATTTTTTCTTACAGTTCTGGAGGCTGGAAAGTCCAAGATCAAAGTGGTGACAGATTCAGTGTTTGGCTGGGGCTATGTTCTCATTTAACTTCACATAGCAGAAGGGGCTGAAGAGCTCTCTGGAGTTGGGCACTGACCATTCCTGAGGGCTTCGCCCTCCTGACATAAGCACCTCCTACAGGCCCTACCTCCAAATAGCATCACCTTGAGTCTTAGAATTTAATATATGGATGTGGGGCGGGTGAGCACATATTCAAATATTCAATCTATAGCATCAGGGGAGCAGGAAAGGACTGTCTATTGGGTTTTTACATCCTCATGGAGTATATTACAACGTGCACACAAAAAGCCTTGAAACTCTTAAAGGCAAGTATCTGGGGGTGAGGAAGATTGTGTTCATTTATTAGGAGCTTTTTACTTTCTAAATTATTCATGTTTGGAAATTTTATTAATGAGCATGTATTCCTTTTGTAATTATCAACAACCAATAAAGATGGTTATTATTATTATTTTTTTTTTGCGGTACACGGGCCTCTCACTGTCGTGGCCTCTGCCGTTGCGGAGCACAGGCTCCAGACATGCAGGCTCAGCAGCCATGGCTCACGGGCCCAGCCGCTCCGCGGCATGTGGGATCTTCTCGGCCCAGGGCACGAACCCGCATCCCCTGCATCGGCAGGCAGACTCTCAACCACTGTGCCACCAGGGAAGCCCAAGATGGTTATTATTTTTAAAGAACTCTGGTCTGTAGTGTAAAGCTTCCTAGGTTTAAGAACATCACTCAGGAGAGTGTGTTCAGTCCTCACTGGTCTGAATAGTACATCCTGACTGGGTGGAAGAATGGAAAGATGGGCTGACGTGCCCTTTTCTACCTGTTCAGGTGTGTCACTTTCTCTTTTCCCTTTCTCCCAATCTTCCTGATTCAAACTACTACTATCCTTGTAACTAGTCACTCTCTCATCAGCAACACAGGTTTACAAGGCTTTTCCAACTTGAAAGTCAAGCTACTGCCCAATGCTACCCCAATACTTAGGTGTTCAGAGTCAGCAAAAGAGTGAACCCAATTTATTAAATAAGCTTAATTCAATGGAAGGTACTGGGTTGGCCAAAAAGTGCCTTCGGTTTTTAAGCAAAAATAAAAGACACATTTTTCATTTTCACCAAGAACTTTATTGAACAATATAGTCACCCCTTTTTTCCACTACCTTCTGCCATTTTCCATGCAACTTCATAATTCCATCTTCCAAAAACTTTTTATCTTTTTGAGCAAAGAACTGTTCCAGGTGCCTTTTACAGTCTTCTAGGGAATTGAAATTTTTTCCATTAAGAGAATTTTGTAAAGACTGAGATAAATGGAAATCTGAAGTTGCAATGTCTGGTGAATATGGTGGATGAATCAAAACTTTCCAGCCAAGCTGTAACAGTTTTTGCCTGGTCATCAAAGAAACACGTGGTCTTGTGCTTTCCTGATGGAACATTATACGTTTTCTGTTGACTAATTCTGGACGCTTTTCGTCAAGTTCTGCTTTCAGTTGGTCTAGTCGGGAGCAGTACTTGTTGGAATGATTCGTTTGGTTTTCCGGAAGGAGCTCATAATAGGGGACTCCCTTCCAGTCCCACCATATACACAACATCACCTTCTTTGGATGAAGGCCGGCCTTTGATGTGGTTGGTAGTGGTTCATTTCCCTTGCCCCACGCTCTCTTCCATTCCACATTGTCGTGCAGTGTCCACTTTTCATTGCCCGTCACCATTTGTTTTAAAAATGGAAACTTTTCATTACGTTTCAATAGAGAATCGCATGCGGAAATATGGTCAAGAAGGTTTTTTTCGCTTAACTTATATGGAACCCAAACGTCAAAGCGATGAACATAACCACGCTGGTGCAAATGATTTTCAACAATTGATTTGTATATTTTGAGTATGTCGGCTGTCTCCCGCGAGAGACATTAATTGTTCTCAATTAATGTCTCGATTTGATCGCTATCAACTTCAACTGGTCTACCCGATCATGGAGCATCGTCCAGTGAGAAATCTCCAGCACGAAATCTCTCAAACCACTTTTGACACGTTCGATCAGTCACAGCACCTTCTCCATACACTGCACAAATCGTTTTTTGTGTTTCAGTTGCGTTTTTACCTTTCTTGAAATAATAAAGCATAATATGCCGGAAATGGTGCTTTTTTCTTCCATATTCAATATTAAAATGGCTACACAAAAATCCACCAATTTTGATGTCTTTTTTTAAAATGCACGCTGATGTGACAGCTGTCACATACAACCTAACACAATTGTTTCGAATGAAGTTAAAGATAACTATGCGCTACTAGAGCCATCTTCTGGAAAAAAACTGAATGAAACTTTTGGCCAACCCAGTACATCAGCTATTAAAAATGGTTCATTCTAGGGCTTTCCTGGTGGCGCAGTGGTTGAGAGTCCACCTGCCCATGCAGGGGACACGGGTTCGTGACCCGGTCCGGGAAGATCCCACATGCCGCGGAGCGGCTGCGCCTGTGAGCCATGGCCGCTAAGCCTGAGCGTCCGGAGCCTGAGCTCTGCAATGGGAGAGGCCACAGCAGTGAGAGGCCCGTGTACCACAAAAAAAAACAAACAAAAAAACAAACAAAAAAATGGTTCATTCTAGTCTTGAAAAAAAATCACCAGCTTCACATAAAATTTAAAGTGGTAGGGAGATTATGATCTTTAATTCTTGAACTCCCCTCCTAACCATAAATTCTCCTTCACATACAGAGTTAAAAAGGGATGTAAGAGGAGTTTAAATTCTTGGCCCTTCAGCCAAATAAAATAGTAATAAATGGACTGGAGGGGGAGAAGAGAAATTGAAGAGATTTCTCCTCTGAGAATTGGTGCTGGTCTATGAATTCCCACTTCGAACTCCAAGAAGTGATATGTGTGTGGAAGGCTGAGGTGACATGTTGCCATTTAATCCCTAGCCTAGTAAGGGAGGCCTCGAGGGAGCTACTTGGGAAATCTGACATATGGTCGTTGCATCTGAGAGAGGGCTGGTACACAACTTAGGCATGGGAGAACTTCAGCCGACTCTGGAGTTCAGCTGACTCCCTCTGGGATATCCAAGAAGGGCTGATAGATTTAATATTAGAACTAGGACAAGGCAGCTACATTGGGAACGGCCTACGCTCTCAAAGGTTATTGGTGCAAGCCATACGGATCATGTGGCGTGCAGGGGATTTGGGCAGTGTGTGAGAAGGGGCAAAACTGGCCTGCCGTTGTCTTAAATTTCTCCTCCAAGCCAGCGGGCCTTCAGGAGAGGATTAGGAGACCTTAGCAGGAAGAGGCAGAAGTTTAAGTGACCACAGTATGCCCTGCAGCAGGTGAGGGAATTTTAAGTGGCTAGCTGGAGTAGAGATGTCTCTATTCACTTTGAGGAAACTATAGGAGAGAGGCCTCCCCAGAAGTGAATGGCCCACAGGAGGAAAAGTCACATTCAAACACTCACAAGTTCAGAGAGCAGGAAACCACCTTGGATGGTACAATTCATAGTAAAACTCTTCTCGATTTTCTTCTTCCCTCCTCATTTTGCCCTTCCCTTCAGCAGGATTCCAGCCTGAAACAGGTCGGGGGTAACATAACCACATAATGCATTGTCAAGAGATGTGGGCTTCATCCATAAAGTTGTGTTGTGACTACAAATACGTTTGCTCAATTCAGTGGTTAACGATGTACCCACGCTCCATGGACCCAGGCAAGCCACCCCGGAACCATTCCGTGGGCTTCACTATGGGCCTATGGCGGTACCTTGCTCACTTATTTATGAACATCACGAGTAGCTGTGATTTCATTCTGATATGTTCACAGAGTCAAGTACGTTTAGGGTATAAAGTCATCATGGAAATTTACAGGAATGTAGAGATCTAAATATAAAGGCCATAACATCACATGATAAGGCAGCGTCCAGCCCAGCAGCTACTCAGGCTGGGCCCCGGTGCCAGCAAATCAGAAGGTCATTTGGGCAGCTGGGAAACGTTCCCTTCATAGTCCGCCATGCCTGCAACCTGGGGAGGACTTCTGCCTTGGACACTAGGGAGCTTCTTCCTTTACAGCGGCAGGGGAAGCCCCCAAGGCGACCGGGCTCTGCAGAACAACACCTGCGCCGCGCGTGGGCTCCTAGCTTTTCCGGTTCAGCAGCCAGGACCTAATTAAGTATTCCACAGAGGTGACGTGGCCGGGAGACCACGCCTCCTCAGAAACCCCGCCCCGCCCCGCAGCCGGCAGCGCGTGATGTCACGGCGTCCCGGGCGCGCCCCGCCCCCGGCCGCTTGTCGCCAGGGGCCGCTCGCGGGTCCGGTCTCCTAGGCAACCAGGCGCTCCGCCCCTCCGCCCCTTTAACCTTTAGGGTCCGCGGGGCCGAGTCCTGCGCTCGCTCCCTACTCCCCTGCGTTTCCACTCTTCGCCGGGGCTGTCCCGGCCGGAAGCGAAGATGGCGGCGGCGGCGGGTGCGGCGTCAGCCGAGCTGGTGATCGGCTGGTGCATCTTCGGCCTCCTGCTCCTGGTAGGGGAGACGCTTGGAGTTCCCCAGGGCCTGGACGGGGGAGGGGCAGCCCCGCCGTTGGTCTCCGGGGCCGGGACCCTCCTTGCCCCGCCCCGCCCGCTCCTGCGGGGGCTGCGGGGGCCCCGGGCTGGGCCGCGGTGAGGGGCGCGCCGGCCCCTCGTTGCCCGCGCGGGGTGGTCCCCCCGGCTGGTGGCTGCGTCCTGACCCGGACTCCGCGCTGGCGCACCTGGGTATGGGGGCCCGGGGAGAGGAGGGGCCCTGGGACCCGGGAGCGCCCGCCTGCTCGAGTCCCGTGGGCGCCGCGTCGTCGCCCCGGAAGGGGGGTGTCTCTGCTCCTCTGAGTGGTCCACCTTGTCCCTTCCCTTAGGATGGGGGGTCTTCAGCCTTCTCTCCCCATTGTGAGACCCTGCCTTGGTGACGTGCGGTGTTCGTTCTGACGCTGGGTTTCGCGTTCCTTCCTGGTTTCTGATGGGCGAAAACCTGTGCAGGGCGGAGCTGGGCCCCTGGTCACTGCCAGTGTCAGGGTCTGTGTACCCACCTGTCTGACTTCAGGTGTCTCCTTCCCAGCCCCCAGGTTCCTGTTTCTCCAGTGAGCAAAACGTGGGCCTTAATGGGCCAAATGGCCTAGGTTGTACTTCCCTAACCTATATTAAAAGCCTTTTATTTGGGAATTCAGTTTATTTCTCTTCGTACCCTTCCCCAGTCTCACTCTTCCCTCGTGGTCTCCAGCCCAACAGGACAACAGGACAACTATCTGCCCCAAAGTATTTTGCCACTTTGCATTAGGAAAACAACAAAATCGAACCAAAAAACTGTTTACTTCACTTGTTGAAATCAAGACTTGTCTTATTTTACTTCACTTTCTTGATTCCACTACCGTGTCTGCAACCTCTGTGTTTTTCCAGTGTGTCTGTTTTTCCAGTAGGTGTTGCAGCGGAAACTACTCTCTCCTCCAAAGTGCGAAAACTTGAAAAGGCTTCTCTTGTTGCTTTTACCCCTCGCCCGGAAAGTAATAATGCCTTTACCCCAGAGCACACTTTATTCTGCTTGGAGAAAAGTGGAAACCGTGAAGGTTGGCTGTGGTTTCCAAAGCCTGTACTTGGAAAGTTCACTGGCTTTTCCATACCCTCGTATTCACTTGACTTTGTAGGGGAGCAAAATTTGGCGGCCCGGAATGGCTCTCTGGCTTGATGGTTAGTTCAGGCTGATTATATGTAAGAAACAGAAGACTCGGGAAATCTTTCTTTTTTACCTCTGTCTTAGCTGCTGGGAGAATTTTAGGTAAGGGGCTTGTTCCCAAAATAGAGTCGTCACCTGAGATATCTGCAGAGGATGTGGGCTAGGCGTGATGGTGGTGGTTCTCCGCTGGGCCTAGAAATCCGAGTCCCTCTGTCCTGTTGTGTCTGCCTGGCCCAGCAAAAGTGTATTTGCCAACCTTTTGCTTTCTGTCTGCCTATGAATTGCCTTCCTCCCTGTTGAAGTCCCAAACCACCCCCCGCCAGGATCCTCTGTCTATAGCTGAAAGTGGTATTTAAGGTGAGGGCTTTGGCCATTTTGGCGAGTTTTCTTGGGTCTCTCCCCTGTATACATGTTCTCAAGCGTTTGTTTGATTTTCTCCTGTTGATCTATCTCATGTCAATTTAGTTGTTAGACCAGTCAGAAGAACTGAAGAACGAAAGGTACATTTCCTCCTCCCTGATAGAGGAAAACAAAGGAGCAGGTAACCTGTATCAAAGTTCAGGGGGGAGTCTCTTGGCAGTTATCAGTGAAAAACATGTAAGGTACAGCAGTTATGCTGTAAATTGTAGGAGGATGCAAACAAAGCAAAATGTGGCCTTTAGGAGGGCCTGAAGATAGGTGGGAAAACAAAAATTCTTGTAACAGGTTATTTTAAGTACTGAAAACCAAAGTATGGTTTTATGAATTAAATAGGACTTCAGAGAATAGAGAACAATATTGGGAGAAAGTGGAATTGAGGCAAACTTTGGGTAGATAATGAAGGGAAGCCATTTAAGTTGGTGATATTACAATGGGAACAAGATAAAATGAAAAGGGAATTAAAGGTCTGAAATTAGATTTTGGAGTAGAAAGAAATTAGTAATGAGGGCCATTGTTTAATTTTCTGCAAGTCTCTTTAGTTCCTGGATTATTAGAAGAGAGCTAATTCTCATGTCTGCTTCTGCATTCAGCCTTTTCAGAGATTATTTTGGTTGAAGTATATGAAGTTTTAGTGATATGCAGTTGGAAGCAGAGTATCTTTTAGGTCATTGTGGACCTTGTTCTATAATACTACACCAAAACTCAGTAAGTAGAAGCTTCTTAATATGAAATATGGTTTCTGAAACCCTATCAATGAACTTTTGTTCAGTTGTATTAAAGTCCACATTGTACTTTGAATGGATCTTTCCCCGTGTGTGGTTTTATAATGTGATGCATTTGATCATTTAGAAAATACTGGTTCACTGAGTTATGCAGATCTTCCAAATATGGTTACCTTTCATTATATAAATCAAAATATCACATTCATCAGTATCACTACTGATCTTGTCAGAAGAAATGTCTCAGAAATGAATTGTCAAGCTCACAGTCAGGGATACCGGTTTTCCAAAATTCTGGTTTTCATTTGAAAGCTTGAATTTTATCACCTGTAACAAATACTGTCAGTTGTTTTTCTTGAACTGATCGGCTTCCTTTGTTCATTTAGACAAAATCTGCCAAATATCCAAGTCTGAATAACCATAGTTAGTCACTTGTGCTTTCAAGTGAAAATGATGTTTCTTGGAAATAGTGCCTAGTTTGGCTTTTGACTCTTAAATACTGAGGTGCTTTTCCTGGGGGCAGCCAGCCATCGCAGGTTGAGTACATACTTCCAGTATGCATTTGCCCACAGAGTATTAAAAGAGTCAAGTGTTGAAGTTTAATAAAGGTAACATTTACTGCTTTGTCAATTATAGTTTTAAGTTAAATAGTCTTTAAAAAGATTTCTTTTTCCCCCTTATGTGAGTGTGGTGTGGTGGTAAAGAGTAAGATTACTACTGGCACGTTTGGTGCCATTGTCTGGATTCATGCTTAAATCGCCAGCAGTTTTCCCCACCGAGGCTTTTGCACCATCATGTATCAACATAGTGACAGAGGCGGATGACGTCTTAGTATTATTATGGGGTTAGTTTCAATTTGCAAATCCCCAGAAAGGGTTGTGGGACTGCCAGGGGTCTGGGGATTTAACACTTTGAGAACTGCTGCCAGTCATCTTCTAAAGAATCAGAACACTGAGACTGACTACTTTTGTAACCTTGGGCAAACAGGATGGACTTCATTTTCTTCTGCCGCATAAGGCAAGGTGAGACTTGGCCCCTCCAAAGCCTATAGTCTAACTGTCCGTGTTTACTCTGTCAATCTGAGCTCCTCTACCTAAGCCTCCCCCTGCAGGATGCTCAGTAATTTGGTTTACACCGTCTCTCCAGTTGCACTTCCCGTTACTGTACAAGATTGAGTCTCCATTTCTGTAAAGCAAGTTTACTCTTGTTACTCAAAGTGAGGGCATCATCTGGGAACTTGTGAGAAATACAAAATATAAGACCCCAGCCCCACCGAATCAGAATCTGCAGTTCGACAAGATCCCAGGCAGTAGGTGTGTGCGTTCATTTAACAAAAGTTTATCTGTTCTCATGTCTGCCTCTGCCCAGGTGCTTCTCCACCTTGACTGCTCATTAAAGCCACCTGGGGACTGTTAAAAGCCCTAATGCCCAGACAGGTGAAATCACAATCTCTTGGGAGGCGTTGGGGACTGCTCTAAACATTTCCTTATAGTTGTTAGCAGAATTATGCATTGGTTTCTTTTATGAAATCCTCTAAGATGTTATTTCATATGACATTTAATAATAATTGCTGCTGTTTGTGGCGCTGTGCTAAACCCTTCATTCAGTTTTTATAACCTGCTATGAAAGAAGTATTCTTATTTCTATCTTACAGTTGAGGACATCTGGTTTATTTTATAACGTAGTAACTATTGATAGATTTGTTACCGAGTCCAAGCTCGCTCTGCTCGCAGCATGACAGGCCAATGAACCCGAGACGAGGTGTCGGGGCAAGGAATACGACTTTACTCGCAGACCGAGAAGATGGTGGACTAGTGTCTCTGAAAAACCATCTTATGGGGTCTGGATGCCAGTTTCTTTTGCAGAATCAGAGAGGGAGAGGCCTTGAGGAAGTAAAGTAAAAGGGCCATCAGTCTTGCAAAATACTTCCTGGAATGACCAGCCTGGGAGAGGGGATGTGTTAGTTTCTTTTTCCTTGCAGCCATTCACAGGCAGGCGCAGGCCATTAGGTATGGTTATAATAACAAAAGCAACGAAAAGCAAAGGTTAAAGTCAAAGAAACAGATCCAACTTGGAGTCCGATTTAGCTCTTCCCTGTTACAGATTTAACCTGTAAACAACTGTTTGGGGTTCTGTTTTAAGACTGTAAAGGGACCTTGAGACCAAAAAGTTTGGGAACCTCTGGCTTAACTATTTTGCCTGCGTTGCCCTTTCCCTGTTATTGGCAAACTCCTTCCTTTGCAGTAATACCTGTCACTCTGAACTTTGTAAAAGTGCAGATCTCCTTGAAGACAAACAAAAAATTTATTGAGCACTTTGTGTCAGGATAGAAAGAAAAGGTTCATCTTCCAGTGGCTTCCAAAATAATTGGGGAATATTTTAAATATCTGTCAATTAATTTAGAAACAAACCCATTAAATATTAATATAAGTAACATTTTATGAAAGAATATTTTCCAGAACAAAAAGAAATTAGTAAGTTGTTAAGCTGGAATTTGAATGAAGGTCTTCTTTCTCCCCCTCCTTCCCTTCCTTCCTTCCTTTCTTTTTCTTTCTTTCTCTCTCTCTTCCCCCTTTCTTCCTCCCTCCCTCCCTCTCTCTCCTTTCTTTCTTTCTCCCTTCGAAGCTTTCTTTCTTTCTCTCTCCCTCCCTTCCTTCCTTCCTTTTCTTTCTTTCTTTCTCTCCCCCTCCCTCTCTCCCTTCCTCCCTCCCTCCCTTCCTCCCTCCCTCCCTCCCTCCCTCCCTCCCTCTCTCTCTGTCTTTCTTTCTCTCCCTTCCTTCCTTCCTTCCTTCTTCCTCCCTCCCTCCCTTCCTTCCTTCCTCCTTCCCTCCCTCCCTCCCTCCCCTCCTTTGTTTCTTTCTCTCCAACAACCAGGTTCCCAGGAGCACATTTTCCTTTTCACCTTATTTTTTCCTGCTATTCTGATACCAACTGAAATGTTAATAATGTAAAGGAATTACATGCAACAACTTGGATGGATTTCAGATTCATTATGCTAAGTGAAAGAAGCCAGACTCAAAAGACATGCTATATAAGGACATGATGACATTCTAGAAAAAGCAGAAGGTATGGGGACAGATAACAGATAGGGGTTGTCGAGGGCTGGGGAGTAGAGAGACGGGTTAACTCTGGAGGGGCAAAGGGGATTTTTCTGCAGTGATGGAACTGTTCTTATATCTTGACTGTGGTTGGAGAATTTGGAAACTGAAACTAGTTAGGTGGTGCTTAGGTTAGTTAGGCGGTGCTTAGTTCAATTCTGGCTCCTGAACTAGAAGGGAAGTAACGTTACATGAAAAACTGGGTTTGCCTGTTGATGGGTGTTGAACCAAAACACACAACCAAGCCGAAGAGCAGGAGTAGGGAGAACACTGGGGATCCTTCCCAAAGCAGTGTCTCCTCAACAGCAAGATTGGGGGAGTTTTAAGCTAAGGGTGTATGCATATTATTAAGGGGCTTGAGCAGAGGAATAGGATTGGGGCAAAGGTCCACAGAGTCCAAGCTTTAATTGATTCAAGTCACTAGGGTCAGAAAAGGTCAACATCATCACCCCTTAGGTTCCAGTTGATCTAGTGGTTGAGCACCCCAGGCGGGGTGAAATTCTGCAAAACAGCTCAAGAAAGTGCTTCAGGCTAATCTTTACCACCTGTTGAAACAGAATTGGGAGTTTACAACTGATTTATTATCTTTACTGTTGTTACTTCTCTCACCTGATAAGTCTTTTGTTCCTTTAAGATCTTTAGTTACTGAGACCCAGTCAAGCAAGTGCGCTGTAGCCAGGCTTAGATGGCTTGGGCCAAAAGGGGCTTCTCTTAAGTCAAGAAGGCCCTGCCTGGTTCTCTTTCTCTAGGGAATCCCTGCCCTGTCTGCTTACAGTGAAAGTTAAATCTGTTGAAAAGCATGAAATGCCAAAACTAAGCTTGTGTCCCAGGGCTTTGATAGAGCTTGGTTAAAACCCTGGTTCGCCTCAGATTGGAATCCTCAGGCATTTGAAGTGCTGCCTGGAGGAGCCTCACTCTCTGATTGAAGTGGTTTGCGGGTGGGTGTACAGGTAGGAATTTAAGTTTTTACCCAGGGGATTCGAACACAGCCAAGGTTGAGAATCACTGATTCAGGATCTGTCTGCTTCCCCTAGGATTAGGGCGGAGGTTCTCGAAGTGTAGTCCTTGGACCAGCATCAGCCTCACCTGGGAACTTGTGACAAATGGAGGTTTTCTGGACCTTCTCCAGACCTGTTGGATCTGGAACTCTGTGCTTTAGCAGCCCTCCAGGGGATTCTGATGCTGGAATCTGAAGCTAGAGGATTGCGAGAGTACAGTCCTATACCCTCTGTTAGTTTCTAGGAAGATGGAGATGACTGTTAAGAGTACCTTGTTGAGACGTCAACCTCAGTACCTCTGAGTGTACTTTTCCCTGAAAAGTTCCTTGCAGTGCATGTGCATCCATCTTCAGTGTTCACTTTTCTTCGTTTAATGCCCTTTGAAATGTGAATTATAATATAATGTGTCAGTTGCATGGTGATTATTGGCAGTTAATCTTTAGTTGAATGGTACTCTTGAGCTGTCATAATGGGACAGAAGTTAATTTTAATTCAAGTGGTATTCTGTGATGCTTCAGCAGTAAGAATACGATAGAATAACTACTAGTTATGTCTTCTTTAGGTTGGGGAGATCTATAGGGAAAAGTATTCAGAGCTAGTTAGAACTGTAATGTTGTGTGAAACCATGAATGGTTATACTGTGTTCAGTGAGGAAATATGTAACTGAGCACTGTTATTGATAACTTTTGCTTGTTTTTTTTGGTGTCTTGGCACCCAAGTGAAGTTGTACTGCTTTCATGAACTCGGCTTTGAAAGTTATAAATCTTGAATAAATTTATAAGGGGTAGTGGATGTTGCTTGCACATCCGGAAGAATCGCTACTTGACATAATGTTTCCCATTGGGAACTTACAAACACAGACTAAAATCAGTTTTAGAGAATACATAGGGCAGTAACAAAACATTTCTTTCTGTTCTATTTCAGGCTATTTTGGCATTCTGCTGGGTTTATGTTCGTAAATATCAAAGTCAGCGGGAAAGTGAAGTTGTCTCCACCATAACAGCGATCTTTTCTCTGGCGATTGCTCTCATCACATCAGCACTTCTACCAGTGGATATATTTTTGGTTTCCTACATGAAAAACCAAAATGGTACATTTAAGGTAATTATCATCATACTATGGGAATTTTTCCCTTTCATATTCTTGGCAATTAAGTATTTACTGAAATGTTTAGCAGTGCAGTGTATGTTGTGTTTTATTGTCGTCTCTGGGAATAAGCGGGAATGGAAATGCACTTAGAGGCCGAGCATGTGACAACTACATGGAACAGACTGCTCGCTGACTTACACCCATCCAAGTGTGAAGAATACCTTTGTTAATTGGAAAATGTGCTAAGTAATCATAATAGGGTTATTTTTGTGCCTCTTGCAGCTCCCTTGAAGTCTGTTTGACTTGATCTGCATCAGTGCAGTATGTAGATAAGTTAGAAGGGGTTTTGTTAGTGGCAGATTAGGGTCTTCATCTCTATGTCACATTGAGTACTCTGAGTCACTGTGATGTGGGCTGCGGGTTATCAGACCTGAGTTCTAATCTTGATTCGCACTGTCTAACTTGTGTCTTTGGCCAAACTGAACTTTTCTGGACTTCAAGTTCCTCATTTTTAAAATGCATGGTGTTGGACTGGAAAATTTCTGAGTTCCTTTTCAATTATGCAGGTTACTTTTACATTTCTTATTAGTGTAACCTTCTATGAGGCAGGAACTGTATCTTGTCTGTTTCTGTATGCCCAGTGTCTGACAAGCAGTAGGTACTTAAATATTTGAATGAAATATTATTTCAGTTATCTCAATAATGCATGGTTCCAAAATAAGTTCCTGAATTGGGCCAACTGGGCTGAAATGATTTGGTAATTTTTGGTAGTTAGGTTTGGATAGATTCTGATTGCTGTGAAAACTACAGTTATTTTCTGTAGGTCAGTCATTCATTTAGCGAGTATCAGTTGACCACTTAGTATGTGCCAAACACTGTACAGAGATAGTAACTAACATTTGTTGAGTATTTACTATGTGTCAGACCCTTTCCTAAATGGTTTACATGTCTTCACGCCATTAATGTCCCAACAGCCCTAGGAGGTAGATAGTGTTATCCGTTGTTATGGGCAGGAAGCCAGGGTTCAGAGAGGTGACGTGACCCATCTCAGGTCTTGGGGTTTGTAAGTGCTGTTGCTGGGATTTGAAGTTCTGCAGTCTGGCTCCAAGGCTCTTTGCTCACTGGGATCTGGATCTGTACCTCTATCTATATCTATCCATCTGATACAGTGGAAGTAGTGTTATCCCTTGTATAATTGTTGTTTGACTAGGAGATTTTTTTAGTTTTAAATTTAGAATATTTGATTTGTTTAGATTTTGTGGGATTATGTTTTCATCTTGAAATTTCTAAAGTAAGTATTTTCATGAAATTATGAACTTGCCCTTAGAGTATGTAGTTGTTCTGGGACCATGCTTAATTTAGTAGTCACTTTCTGGGTACTAGTTTTTTGTTTTACTTTTGTTTTTTTTAACCCGTGAGATTGCATTTATACTTGTTTAAACAAGACTTAGGAATTCACCCACCTAAAGAAGCAAAAGTATTACCCATAAAAACTTGGGGCATTTATTTTATTAATAATATGCCCCAAAAGAGAAGAAAATATATAACTGTAGTTAATGTGCTTATTTTATGGTTGTTAAATCTGAATGTGTACCAATAATTAGAAGGGAAAAATTCCATGTTAGTGTTTTTTCCCCCAATTAAAAAAAAAATGTTTTCTTTCATTATTGAGGGATTATTTATTCAGCAATTGTATGTTTTTTTCCTGCTGTTCATTTACTTAGTTGTCTCTGTTTAGTTCTGTTTGTTTTTAGCTAACTCAGCTTAATGTACCAGTTGTTTTCCCAATACTTTGATGCCTTTCTTGATATTTTAAACATTCTTTGTTTCCCTTTCTGTCTTTTTCTGGGAGGGCTGGATGGGGGACTAGTGAAATTCATAAGAGTTGTCATTTGAAGCTGGCATGTGCTAACACTCAAAGGAGAACTGAAAAGACTTTCAAAGGACACTTCCCCAGTAAACCGTAGCGAGTATTTTCTCCAAAATGTTATTAATGAATTCCCTTGGGGTGCTTAGTGAAAGACAAGAGTAGGTATTTAAGAATTAGTTTTCAGACTTCATGCGGCAGCTGTAAATTTAGCTGTCTTCAGGTAGAAGTGCCCACAGTGTCTTTAATCTCTTCTGTCCTTATTAGTCAGGATGAATCTGCAAGTTGACGTTGTTTTCCATGATGAATTATGTTGTACCCTAAGTATAACAGTGTGCATTTCTTATTCCTAAATGAATATAAGTATCGTCTAACTTTCTCCATTTCCACCTCAAATATTGAAGCCTCTAAACCAATTAGGGACCTGCTTATAAGGTATAATTGTTTGGAAACTCGAGATGTCGAGGACTGCTAACATTTGGCGTAGGAACTGAGGGTGCCAGGCAGGCAGTCTACATACTTTCCCTGTTTTGTCTTATTTGCCTTCCTAGCTGTTTCTGCCTTCTTTTGGCCAAGGGTATATTGTAATAACGTCTGAACTGTTTTCCATTCACCTTTTTTTTTTTTTTTTTTGCGGTACGCCAGCCTCTCACTGCTGTGGCCTCTCCTGTTGCGGAGCACAGGCTCTGGACGCGCAGGCCCAGCGGCCATGGCTCATGGGCCCAGCCGCTCCACGGCATGTGGGATCTTCCCGGACTGGGGCATGAACCCGTGTCCCCTGCATCGGCAGGCGGATTCTCAACCACTGCGCCACGAGGGAAGCCCCCATTCACCTTTTTTGAAACACATGGCACTATGAATAATTTCAGCCAGATAATTTCTTTGTTTCTAGTTTTTGTGAAATAATTAACTTTATAGATTAAAAAGGAAAAAAAAAACCTTAAAGTATAGCCAGAAGTGTTCTATTATAGTGTCTAGTTGACCAATAACTTTAGCTAGTGATATACACAAAGTATACCAATCAAAAAAATCAGAAATGGCCACTAATGTGAACAAATATTCTTTATTTTATACAGTGTGTAAAATTAAAATAAAATCAGTAGTTAAGATACGGCATCACAACATTTGTTTTGGTAGCTAAAATGTTCACCTCCTCCTTCCCTCCATCAATGGTTAGTCTCTGTATGGCCCATAATTAGGAGATGTCTGGGTTGAACTCTACTGCTGCCTCATTCCTACTCTCAGATGCTGGTAATTTTATCTTAGAACTCTGTACTCTTTGCTACACCTTAGGTATATTCATGCACTTAATATTGACTAAGTATGAAATGTGTACCTGACAGAGGCGTGGATGCTAGAGATTAACGATTACAACCAACGAGGCCGCTGCTCTCAGGGAGCTCACATTCTGTGAGAGCAGACCAACAGTCAACAAACCAAACAAGCTAGCTTCCTAGTGCTCACTCCTGTGAGGATGCAGAACAGAGCGATGTGAGGCTCAGCTGGGTTGTGGGTGTTGAGGCGGGACAACGGGCTGAGGAGGGCCAGGCTGCCGGGTCCTGGAGGTGAGTGAAGGCCGCCTCAGGGAGAAGCAGCAGCAGGTACGGAGGCCCTCAGGCAGACATGCTTTTGGCCGGTTGGCTGAGGTGTGGCATTGGGGGCCGTGCTTTGCTACGAGCTGAGATGAAGAAGAAGGTGGGGACAGATTGTGACTTAGGCCATGTTAATGGGTTTAGATTTTCTTCCAAGGGCAATGGGAAGTTAGTGAAGGTAAAAAATAAAGGTGATGTGGGTTAGAGGGGTACTAGTGGAGAAAAGCGATTAAAAGCGGTATGGATTTTGGAGCTGGAACTGTTTGGATTGGCTGATGGATTAGATATGGGGTTGGAAGGAAAATGAAAACTAGAGATTGACGAAGCACTAAAGCCTAGTACACCTTAGAGAAATAGGGCAGCCTGGGGGAGTAATTAGACCTGTGTGTGCACACGGGCACGTGAGGGATGTAGAAAAAAGAGCCGTAGTTTGGACAAGTTACCTCCAAGGTGCCTATCATACGTATTCAAGTGCGGCGTCGAGCAGGGGGTTGAAGCTCCAGGGAAACCTTAGGGTTGGAGAGAAGTATCTGGAAGTCATCAGCAGGTGCACGGTATTCAGAGCTATGCACTGTCCAGCAGCTGGGGAGACTGAGTGGTCAGACAAGGCTTGGCATGGGCCGTGGATTCGAGAGCCGCGCTAGTTACCTGGAGCTGGCCCGAGGGGAGGGGCTGCAGCCTGGGAGGTGGGAAGGAAAACGAAAGAGGGGCTTCTCAGGAGAAGAATGTGTTTCAGGAAGAGTGATGCTGAGAGGTGGAGGGAGAGAGGGAGGGGAGTGACTGCACTCCCCATGGAGCCGCGGGGCAGTTGGTGGGAGTGGCTGAGTGCAGGCGGAAGGTGAGGGAGCAGTGACAGGGGATGCTGACAGCTTTTCAGGAAGCTCTGTCCTCCAGGGGAGTAGGAGGTGGGGTGGGGTGTGTTTATCTGTGGTGGTGGTCTGTCCTTCCATGGAAACTACTAGAGTGTGTGTACTTCAGGGTTCAGTAGAGTGGGAGAGATGTCTGGGAGGAGAGAAAGGGTATCGCTGCAGGTGCAGTGTCCCTGCGAAGGCAGAGGGGTGGGGACAAAGGGAAAGGGTTGGCTGTAAATAGCGCGGGTGCTCAGCGGAAGGAAGGGCTAGCATTCGAGTACAGATGGTGGTTGGTTCTAGATTGGGGAGTGAATTGAGTAGCTCTCTTTTGTCCTCAGATTTTTTGAGAGACCTTTAAGTCAGTGTTTGTCAACCATCGGTTTCTGTGCTGGGTGACCCTTGTGAGGGCTATCCTGTGCATTGCAGGTGTTTAGCAGGTCCTGGCCTCTGCCACTCGATGCCGGTAGCCTACAGAGCCTGCCGCCACCCTCCAGCATCTCCAGGACATTGCCAGGTGTCCATGGGGGGTGGAGTCACTCCTGCATGAGAACCATTGGTCTAAGGTGAGGTTATCTGGTAAAATTAAGGAGAGTCAAGTGTGGTTTGGGGCTGGACGGAGCATTTCAGAAAGTCATCTTGAAGAATGGGAGAGGGAGTTTTACATACACGAACCGCTTACCTCTTTGTTCTGTGGACTCTATATCCTTTTCCTTTCTTCTAAAATGTTCTTCTTTCGTATTCTTTACTTAGTATTCGTTCTTGTTTGTCTCACATTCCTGGGGGGCTGCTGGAGTTCCTTTCGGTCTCTACTTTGGGAGGCAGTAGCTTGTGAAATGTATCAAGGGCACGGCATTTCTCAAAATGTAGAAGAAGGAAGTTTCATAAACTAAGCTCTTTTGACAGTACATCAGATACCTTGGAGGCAAGACTGTATATAAAAGCCAAATACACAAATAGTACTTCAGTGATGTTGTATATTTTACACATATTTTTGCTTTAAAATAGTAACAGTAATGCTCTCTAACTGCCACAAGATTTGGTTAAACTAAAGAACGTTGGAGGGTAAAAGATACTAAATTTCAATGAACCTTTGGCTTTAATTACCTTCAGACTTTCTACATTTAATCTTTTTCTGAGGTTGGGGTCTTCCCAATTTTGAAGTTTAACTTTTATGTGATTCTCAATGGGTACGTTAATACCTCGTGGGGTTGTCTTGGAAATTGGTAGGGAGCTTGCGTGAGGATAGATGTAATTATCCTCTGTTTCAAAAACTCTTCAAGTTTGAAAAATCTTTTAAAATGTCTGTTTTGATGTATAAACAATGACTAAAGAAACAGAGCTTTTGGGAGTAGAAGCTTTGGTTGTGTGTATATTCATTTGGATACTTGCGTCGTTGATGAAGAAATTTCCAGTCATTGGCTAGAATTCTCCCCAGTGCTTTTCCAGTCCTGTGTGGTAAGCACTGCTTAACGTTCTTTCCATTTTTCTGTAGTATATGTACAGTGTTTCTTTCATTACGTTTTTTAGACAAAGATTGTGTATGTCGTTAAAACTGGTGGTTGCAACTTGTTCTGTTTACCCGCACTCAGAAGTACTTTATGGATATCCATATACACCTGTATGTTTTTCAGGTGACTTTTAGAATCAGCATGGCAAAACACTGTACCCACTATTGGGATTTTGATAGACAATATATAGTGTTTATAGATTAATTTGGAGGGGTTTGGTATTTACAGTCTTTTCATGTGGGAAGGTGTGACTTTTCATTTATTTGGATCTTTTTTATATTCTGTAATTATTTGTTTCTTTATATAGTTAACATAATTTTAAAATTTAGACCATTAAGTTTTTCTTTTTTTAAAAAATTTATTTGGGGCTTCCCTGGTGGCGCAGTGGTTGAGAGTCCGCCTGCTGATGCAGGGGACATGGGTTCGTGCCCCGGTCCGGGAAGATCCCACATGCCACGGAGCGGCTGGGCCCGTGAGCCATGGCTGCTGAGCCTGCGCGTCCGGAGCCTGTGCTCCACAACGGGAGAGGCCACAACAGTGAGAGGCCCATGTACCGGAAAAAAAAAAAAAAAAAAATTTGTTTTTTATTTATTTATTTTTGGCTGTGTTGGGTCTTTGTTGCCACACGGGCTTTCTGTAGTTGTGGCGAGCAGGGGCCACTCTTCGTTGCGGTGTGTGGGCTTCTCATTGCGGTGGCTTCTCGTTGCGGAGCGCGGGCTCTAGGTGCGTGCACTTCAGTAGTTGTGGCGTGTGGGCTCAGTAGTTGTGGCTCACGGGCTCTAGAGTGCAGGCTCAGTAATTATGGTGCTCCGCGGCATGAGGGATCTTCCTGGACCAGAGATCAAACCCTTGTCCCCTGCATTGGCAGGCGGACTCTTAACCACTGCACCACCAGGGAAGTCCTCTGAAGTTTTTCATAGTCTTAATTGCTTTTGGAAAAATACTATTTTCATTGTGTGCTGTGTGACAAGGTTTGCATTTGTAGTGCTAAATTTGGGGTTTCCACATTTTCGTTCTTTTAGGCATTTGTCAATTAGAAGTTCATAGATATTCATTGCTAGAGGTGTTTGTAGGTGAAAAAGGAAAAAAAAGAAAAACCTGAATTATTTTAGGAGAGTTAAATGTGTCTACTCTTCCTTAAGAGACCTTGTAAGTGGGATGTTGATACTGACTTGAGCTCTTAAAGTACTGATAGAACAAAATTGACCTGGATACTAATTTGAGCCTTGGTACTTAATCGCAGTGACCAGTCACATTGACGCTCCAGGCTTAATTTTTTATATGCATACAATTAGGATAGTCAAAAAGGCTTGCTATTATACCCCAGTTCTATTTCATTAATGTATAGATTTTTTTATTTGAAAAGATTAATTAGAATTAATTTTCTAACTTAAAGTACT
The DNA here is from genome assembly GCF_003676395.1 of Aethalodelphis obliquidens. Classification (NCBI taxonomy): domain Eukaryota; kingdom Metazoa; phylum Chordata; class Mammalia; order Artiodactyla; family Delphinidae; genus Aethalodelphis; species Aethalodelphis obliquidens. Next base: position 82,017,711 of record NW_020837947.1, read on the forward strand.
AAATTTAAATGACTAATTTAAAGAAAATGTGGGTTGAATGCTAAAAAGTTTATATTGACTGTTCTTTTAGGTATTTTAAAATACCTTGTTTCTAAAATACAAATCATACCTGTCACTCTGCACAAAACCACATCACTATTTTCCATTGCCTTTAGGACAGAGGCCAGAATACTTGGCGTGATTCACAGTCCCTCAAACCTAATGCCTTTCCCTCCCTCACTCCACCTGCTTTCTCTTCCCTTTCCAAAAGCTCTAGTGAATCTATATTTTGCTTCCTGCAGGTTTTTCAAAGTCTCCATGTATATTCCTTTATTCTCTTCCCTCCTTCCCACTGTGTTATTCTGGCCCCAGTTTAGTTGCCCTGGCCCGTAGCTGCCTCTCCTTCATGTGCTTCCCCAGAACCATGTCGTCACGTTAGCTCAGCATTCACCTGCTGAAATTGCCTGTTTACTTGTCTGTCTGTCACTTCTTGAGGGCACAGACCATACCTGTCAGAGTCGATGGTACATTTATAAGTGATGTTCATTCATATTAAAATTTAAGTATAATTGTTAAGCAAATGGCTGTTTCATTAATATTTCTATTGTTTCCTTTTGATCCTAGGACTGGGCCAACGCTAATGTCAGCAGACGGATCGAGGACACCGTATTGTATGGTTACTACAGTAAGTATATTTCCATTTCATTGCCTGTCTGGGCTGCTCGCCAAAATGTAGAATAAAGCTACATACAGACTTTTTTTTTTTTAATTGGAGTATAGTTGCTTTACAATGTTGTGTTAGTTTCTGCTGTACAGCAAAGTGAATCAGCTATAGGTATACATATGTCCCCTCTTTTTTGGATTTCCTTTCCATTTAGGTCACCACAGAGTACTGAGTAGAGTTCCCTGTGCTATACAGTAGGTTCTCATTAGTTTTCTGTTTTATACATTTTATTGTATATGTGTCAATCCCATTCTCCCAATTCATCCCAAACCCCCTTTCCTGCCTTGGAGTCCATACGTTTGTTCTCTACTTCTGTGTCTCTATTTCTGCTTTGCAAATAGGTTCATCTGTACCATTTTTCTAGATTCCACATATGTGCGTTAATATACGATATTTGTTTTTCTCTTTCTGACTTACTTCACTCTGTATGACAGTCTCTAGGTCCATCCACGTCTCTACAAATGACCCAGTTTCGTTCCTTTTTATGGCTGAGTAATATTCCATTATATATATGTACCACATATTCTTTATCCATTCATCTGTCGATGGGCGTTTAGGTTGCTTCCATGGCTTTTGTAAATAGTGCTGCAGTGAACATTGGGGTGCATGTATCTTTCGGAATTATGGTTTTCTCAGGGTATATGCCCAGTAGTGGGATTGCTGGGTCATAATATAGTTCTATTTTTAGTTTTTTAAGGAACCTCCATACTGTTCTCCATAGTGGCTGTACCAGTTTATGTTTCCACAGTGTAGGAGGGTTCCCTTTTCTCCACAACCTCTCCAGCATTTATTGTTTGTAGAGTTTTTGATGATGGCCATTCTGACTGGTGTGCAGTGGTATGTTGTTGTAGTTTTGATTTGCATTTCTCTAATAATTAGTGAAGTTGAGATCTTTTCATGTGCCTCTTGGCCATTTGTATGTCTTCTTTGGAGAAATGTCTATTTAGGTCTTCCACCCATTTTTGGATTGGGTTGTTTTGTTTTTTGATATTGAGCTGCATGAGCTGTTTATATATTTGGGAGGTTAATCCCTTGTCAGTTGCTTCGTTTGCAAATATTTTCTCCCATTCTGAGGGTTGCCTTTTTGTCTTGTTTATGGTTTCCTTTTAATTCTGATATCACATTTGAGATGACTGTTTCAACACCATGAATAAGTAGTATAGAACTCATCTGGTCGTCCTGAAACTTCTGTTACATACTTTGTTTTACTTAGGTTCACTTTCAGCCCTTCTTTGTGGAGGTTCAGTCAAGTTCCCTTAAATCTCTGCGCTCTTCCTCTGATACCATTGTTTGATAACTTTTGTTACCACTTTTCCACTTGCACTCTTGATTTTGAAAATCTCAGTTTTCTAGAAATTTCTTCTATGTATTGGCAGTAGTAGAGTGTACTGTCTGGGAGTTTGCAGCATCAGCCAGTTTAACCTGGGGGTCATGGTGGATTGGTGTGTTTTGTACCGTACAGAACCGATTAATCTGGGGGGGGGGGTGGATTGGCCCCTCCTTCCCTCCTTTCCTCTCTCTTCCTTCCCTAGTGTTGGATTAGAGAAGCTATTTATAATAACCACCTAAATGTTTTCGAAATTATCTCTTTGAATAAATATGACTCGTGCTTTTATAAAAATGTGTAAGTGCTGAGTTGGGAAAGGGCTGTCTTTTTTTTTTTTTTTCCAGCAATGAATCAAGAGGTTGAATAAAATTGAAAAAAAAAATCTATAGAAGTTTCTGTTGATGGGGTAAGTTTTTCAGGGGTTTCATTGGATTTTTTTTTTAATTAATTAATTAATTTATTTTTGCTGTGTTGGGTCCTCGTTTCTGTGCGAGGGCCTTCTCCAGTTGGGGCAAGCAGGGGCCACTCTAAATCACGGTGCGCGGGCCTCTCACTATCGCGACTTCTCTTGTTGCGGAGCATGGGCTCCAGATGCGCAGGCTCAGTAGTTGTGGCTAACAGGCTTAGTTGCTCCGCGGCATGTGGGATCTTCCAAGACCAGGGCTCGAACCCGTGTCCCCTGCATTGGCAGGCAGATTCTCAACCACTGCGCCACTGGATTTTAACTTAGCTGCTTTGGCTCTAACTTTTGTCTCCTGATCTAAAATCTACAGGATCTATGAAATTCCATTTCTTTGGTATAGATTTCAGAAATTTTATGGTATTTTAATATAGAATTTATTATTTCTAATGAATAAATTAAATGTATATCGTAAAATCTAGATTTGACCTGTTAAGAGAAAACTTTTGAAATGGTGGTATATTAAGCAGAATACAAACTTATTGGCAGGATATAAATCACTTCTTCAAAAACAGTTTTGTGGGATTGGGCCTGTCTCCTGTGTAACACTACAGTGTATTTATGCTGTGGAACATGTGACAAGAGAAGCCAGCTTTTATCTTAGTGCAGTCCAGGTTTATGAACCGTATCTTACCAGTGAACCTAGAGGCTAGTGGATTGATCCATTGTAACCAAGGTTACAGAGACTTCTACACTGGAATGTTAATTCAGCGTCTTTCCAGTTGGTTTCATAGAATTAAGCCTACAGGAAGTGATCTGTGATTATTTTTCTTAATCCTCCCAAGGATAGTGTGTTTCTAGTATCATTTTAAATGCATGAGAGAAAATTAATCATTATAAACAAGATGACTTAGGGATTTAGGGTTTGATCCTCTGGTATAACTTGGGTTGTAGTGAGAAATAATAACTGCCTTGGGATAGGATAGTTGAGTCACTGATCTAGGGAAGAAATCTGCATGAGAAGCCAAATTATGAATAGAAGATTTCTTGATGACTATGGAATTGAAGCAAGAAGATTTAATTCAATAATATTAATGGTTGTTGTCATAAAGTTAGTTATATCCATTTTAGCTATGGCTGGTAGGCCTTTGACTTTGGCTCAGATGATGCCCTACAGCTAGGAACCATAGCTTCTGAGATGGCTATTGTCCACAAGCCCAGCCCTTTCCCAGCAATGCTGGATATTATCTAATTACATATTACATCTCTGATTCTGCATGCTGAGGACTAAGCAGACTCCAGAGAATCCGAAGCACTATTTTTATCCATTCCCTTCTGTGAGATTCTGTAGTTCATCTAGTCTCCCCTAACATATCAACACATTTTCGTTGTCTGACCTTCCCAGGCACTGTGCAGGGCTTTCATATTCAACACTTTCTTTGATCTTCATGAACGTCATTTTGTGGAGGTGTTTTCTACATTTTACAGGTGAAGAAATTTTTACCCAGAGATGTTAAAGATCACCTTGTTAGTGAGTGATGGAGCCCAGAGTGGATATTATCTCCTAAGCTGGAGCTGCTTACTGTTAAGTGAGCTGCCTTTTAATAAATTGTTCTGGGGATGTTTGTTACCTCTGGGAATGCTTAACCAGCCCTGAACCCCTGGGGACGCTTCAGACATCATCGGGAGACCTTTTAAATAGTATGGAATGTAGATTACATCCGCAGAGATTCTGATTTACTTTGGCATTCAGTTAATATCACCACTATTCTTATCAGAGAAGTGTTTATGTATTGGAAGGATGTAAGACTTAAGGTGCTGGATTCAAGTTTTCCAAAAATTCTGGTTTTCTCTCGACACCTCAATTTTTATCATTAGTAACAAATACTGTTACTTATTTTCTTCAAAGTGACAGACTCACTTTATTCATTTTTGAGAGAATCTGCCTAATACTCCAGTCTGGATAGCTATAGTTTTTCTGTCCATTGTTCTTTCAAGTAAAAATGCTATTCTTTGGAAAAAAGTGCCTAGTGTAGCTCACAACTGAAATAGCACAGGTGCTTCTCACAAGTACACTGTATGTGTACTTCCCCAAACACAGAACACTGAAAAGATGTGCACCCAAGGGTGGATGTCTCAGAATTATTTCTGCTTAGAGGGACTTTGCTGAATAAAAGTGCCCCCCGCTGGTGAGCGCTTGGAGGGTGAAGAGTATAGTAACTACTAGTGGAAAGGGAAACAGCATCTTAACGTTGTCATGAAAATAATTTCACATTGCGGATACCCTGCAAGGACCTTGCTGATCCTAAGGTCTCAAAATGACATTTTTAAGAAACTCCTGTTACGTTAATGGAACTTTGGGTGTTTTTTTCTGGAAAGTTTGTGGAAGTGAGGCCTGCTGCTTCTACCCACTGGATACCCCCAGCTGTTGATCGGTTATTACCAGTCTTCATTAACTGAAGCTGCCTGCAAAGGTACAGTTTCCTGGAGCTCGTGGAAGGCTGAGAGGGTAGAGTTTGTTTCTGTCCCTTTGCACTGTACTCATGGGGACCCTGCACACAGGAGGAGACTTCCTCATCTGAGGATGTTGTGCCCACCCCAGAAACATTAAGGACTTGTTTTTTTCTCTCGTTCTGAAAGTTTTTGTTTATTTCTTCATCTGTGTCTTCAAATTTCTTTGATATTTTCTTTGAAAAAGTGTCTCTTGTCTGACGTTTTGGCTCTCAGTTGTGTTTTAATCTCATATTTGGACCTCTTATGAAATCTTTTCTCTTCTGTATATGTTTAGCCTTTTATCTGAGCTCTATTTTTGGTTTCGAATTTATTTTTATCTTTAAATTCTTTTATTTATTGTTGCCTATTGTAAATGTTTATTCTGTTTTCTCTGACTATTCTTGAAATTTTTAATTTTAATTCTTTCACCATCTACTTTCCTTTCATTTTCTTTTAAGTGAATTTTCCTTTTATTTAATCATTTTTCCTAACCCTTGTTTTGATTTTGTAGTGAGTGCAGGGGTTGTAGAGATGGGGAGAGCCCAAACCAAGAGCAGGGATTGTTCAAGGCTGTCGTGCTGGCTTGTCTTGTAGTTGTCCTGTCACTTTCTTCAGAGACCCTTTCTCCTCTTGATGCTGATTTTTCGGGCTGTCATTTTTTTGTCTACATATAAATTGAGTCATATACTATGTATTGTTTTCTCTTTGGCCTCTTCAGTGCTCAGCATTACATTTGAGACTTATCTGTATTGTTGTGGGTAACAGTACTTTGTTGATTCTCATTACTGTATAATATTCCATTGTAACAGCGTACCATAGTTTATCCATCCTCGTACTGATGATCAGTTGGGTTGTTCAGCTTTTGGCTATTTCAAATACTGCTGCTGTGAGGCTCTTGTATATATGTGTGTGGTGTGTGTATGTGTCTACGTATACATACAGATAGACACATATACGTATATATAAAAATATATACACTGCATTGTTTTCCACTGTATGGATACTCCTTTTCAAATAATCCCAGATAATTATTTAGTACGTTCTTACTTTTTGCTGTTAAGCAATTCTATAGTGAAAATAGGAGACTTTGCCGAAGCGTGTGCATATTTAGATGAGTTACATTATGGAACCGAGGAAGAATAAGCTGGACCAAGAAGGTGTCAAACTCCTGTTTCTATGCAGGCATTTCAGAGCACCTGAGAGAGTTTTTAGGAAGTTTCTCCTCACTCCCTATTGGTTAACTGCTGAAAGATTGTACAGTCGTTTTGAACTTAGTATCTAATTTGTGAAGAGTGCCATGGGACCTGGAGGTCAGCTTAACTTCTCTCTGACTTCTCCACCTGTGAGATGATGCTGGAGTAGTGCCTCTTTGTCGTAGCAGGAGTGTGAGAAGTGTTAGTGTTGAGTAGGTGTTAATGCCCGGCAGACTTCTCTCGAACTTCATATCCCTGTGTCCAGTGGTCCATCTGTCAGTTTCTACCAAGAAGTTAACATCTCTAACTTAACATTTCTAGAACAGCTGATCCTCAATCTGTTATACTCTATTCAGTGAACAGCAACTGCAAGAATAGAGTTGCTCAGGCCAGAAACCTTGGAGTCATCCTTGACTCCTTTTTCACAGTGTATCACGTATGGCAGTACATTCTCTTGTGTTTGACTTTCAGAGTTTATCCATAATCTGGGAGTTCCCTGGTGGTCTAGTGGTTAGGATTTTGGACTTTCACTGCTGTGGCCCCGGGTTCAATCCCCGGTTGGGGAACTGAGATCCTACAAGCCATGCAGCACGGCAAAACAAAAACAAAAACAAAATTCATCCGGAATCTGACCACTTCTCACCGCTGTCTTAGTCCGTTGGGGCTGCTGTAACAAAAGCATGGTAGACTAGGTGGTTTAAGCAGCAGACATTTATTTCTCTGAGTTCTGGAGGCTGAGAAGTCCAAGATCAAGGTGCTGGCGATCTGGTGTCTGGTGAGGACCTGCTTCCTGGTTTGCAGATGGCTGTCTTCTTGTTGTGTCCTGGCACGGCAGAGAGAAAGAGAGAACAAGCTCTCTGTCCCTTCTTACAAGCACTAATCCTGTTCATGAGGGCTCCACTCTCATGACCTGATTACCTCCCACCTTGAAACCCCGGCTCATTGGAGATTAGACTTCAGTGTATGAATTTTGGGGAGACACAGTTAGTCCATAATGCTGTGTAAACGCGAAGGGATAATGGGTGCTTCCATGTTGTTAAGGTTACATGATCTGGGGTGTGACTTCACACATGGCCAGGTAAGAAGGTTGGCAGAGCCTCTCCCCAAAAAGCAATACAGGACCGACAGAAGAATAACTTCAGGGCTTTGGAAATCAACCAAATACAAGACTCTCTATACTTGCAAACTGGTAAGGACAGTGGTCGTGTGTAATGTTTTAGACTGGGTCTGTTGCCTCCTTTCTAACCAGCTCTCCTCTCTTCAGCCTGGTTATGTTCTGAACTGAATGAAGATAAAAATACAACATATCAAAATTTATGAAGTGTGGCTAAAGAAGTGCTCAGGGGATGACTTGCAGCTTTAAATTTCTCTTGAGAAAAGAAGTCTCAGTTGGGACTTCCCTGGTGGCGCAGTGGATAAGACTTCACGCTCCCAATGCAGGGGGCCTGGGTTCGATCCCTGGTCAGGGAACTAGATCCTACATGCTGTGGAGCAGCTAAGAGTTTGCATGCTGCAACTAAGGATCCTGCCTGCCGCAACTAAGACCTGATGCAACCAAATAAAACAACAAAAAAAAGTCGTCTCAGTTGCCTAAACTGCTGCCTTATGAACTAGAAAAAGAAAAGCCAACTGAACTTTAAGCGAGCACAAGAAAGGAAATAAAGGTTAGAGGGAAATCAGTGAAATAGAAATCACATATTATACACCATGACAAAGTGGGATTCATCCCAAGAAAGCGAGCAGAGTTGGTTTAATATCCCAAAATCAAGTCATGTAACATACCATATTAATGGAATAAAGGACAAAACCCACAATAGATAAAGAATCTCAACAGATACGAAAAAAAGCATGAATTTTACAAAATCCAGTATCCATTGCTGATAGAAACTCTCCGCTGTCTGGTTACAGAAGGGAGCTTCCTCAACCTGGTAAAGGGCATCTATGGATAATCTACTCCTGACAGGTGAAAGACTGAATGCTTTTCCTCTAAGATTAGGGACAGGGCAAGAATGTGTGCTCTCACCAGTGCCGCTCATGGGGATTCTAGCTAGTGCAATAAGTCCGTATATAAATAGATAAGTAAAGGCATCCAAACTGGAGAGGAAGAATTAAGACTCTTATTTTCTCAGCTGACATGAGACCCGATAGGTACAAAATCTCAAGGAATTATATAAGGTCAAATAGAACCAATAAACAAGTTTAACAGGGCTACAGTATGCAAGATTAATATGAAAACTAGAAATCTACAATTCAGATGAAATGAAGAAAACGATTCCATTCACAAAGCATGAGAAGGAAAAAAAAAAAACAAACACCTGAGAACACATTTAACAAAAGAAGTGTAAGACTTACACACTGAAAACTACAAAAAATTGTTGATAGAAATTAAAGATCTAAATAGACATTTGCTATTAATGGATTTGAAAACATAATATTGTAAGGATGGCAGTTATAGCAATTTTCCCTCAAATTGACAATGTTTTTCTTTCTTTCTTTTTTTTTTTTTTTTAGAAATTGACAAATGGTTCCTGAAATTTATGTGGAAATGCAGAGGATCTAGAGCAGCCAAAAACAATTTTGAAAAAGAATAACGTTAGAGAATTATACTATTAGATTTCAGAGCTTACCGTAAAACACAATGAACAAGACAGTGTGATATTGAAGAGGGATAGGTACATAGAGCCATAGAATTCAGAGACCAGAGAAAAACCCTTACATTCATGATCAATTGATTTTAAACAGCTGTGGCAATTCAGTTTAATTCTTTTCAGTTTCAAAAATTGTCGGGTAAATCGGATAACCACATGCCACAATAGCAACAACAACATTGAGCCTTACCTGACATATACAAAAATTAACTCAAAAGTCAGAGACCTAAACTATAAAAGTTTAAAATTTCTAGAAGAAATTCAAGGACATACGTTCATGATGGGTTAGAGAGTTCTTAGCTATGACACAAAAGCTTTATTCATAAGAGAAACCTTGATAAATTCTACTTTATCAAAATTAAAAACTTTGTCCTTCAAAAGACATAATTTAAAAAATGAAGGTAAGCCACAGACAAGGAGAAGATACTTGCAAATCATGTATCTCATAAAGGGCTTGTATTCAGAATGTATAAACAGTTATTACCAGTCACTAAGTATACAGTTAAAAAATGAGCAAAATATTTGAGCATACCTTCATCAATAACAATCTCTAGGGACTTCCCTGGTGGCACGGTGGTTAAGAATCCGCCTGCCAGTGCAGGGGACATGGGTTCGAGCCCTGGTCTGGGAAGATCCCACATGCCACGGAGCAACTAAGCCCGTGTGCTGCAACTACTGAGCCTGCACTCTAGAGCCCGCCAGCCACAACTACTGAGCCCATGTGCCACAACTACTGAAGCCTGCGAGCCTAGAGCCTGTGCTCTGCAGCAGGAGAAGCCACACAATGAGAAGCACGCGCACTGCAACTAGAGAAAGCCCACGCGCAGCAACAAAGACCCAATGCAGCCAAAAATAAATAAATAAATTTATTTTAAAAAATCAACGATCTCTAAATTGCTTGTAAGCACATAAAAAGATGTACAACATTGTTAATCATTAGGGAAATGTAGATTAAATCCCCAGTGAGATGCTGCTACACAGCCACCAGAATGTGTCAGCTTAGGCTGCTATTACAGAATACCGCAGGCTGGGTGACTTCAACAACAGACACGTATGTCTCATGGTTGTAGAGACTGGGAAGTGTAAGATCAAGGTGCCAGCAGATTCAGTTCCTCTCTTCGCTTGCAGAGGGCTGCCCTCTTGCTGTGTCCTCACGTGGCAGAGGGACGGGGAGAGAGAGAGATCTGGCTTCTCTTCCCTTTATCCTGAGGACCCGAATCATGTCATGGGGGTCCCACTCATGACTTCATCTAAACCTAATTACCTACCAGAGGTCCCACCTCCAAATACCATCACACTGGAGGTTAGGGCTCTAACCTGTACATTTTGGGGTGAACAAACATTCAGTCCATAATGGCTGTAATGAAAACCAGACACTATCCAAGTATTGACAGATCGGAGAAACTGGAGCGTTCAAACGCTGCTGCTGGGAATGTAAGATGGTGCATTACGTTGGAAAGCAGTCTTCAGCTTTGCTAAAAAGTTAAACTTACTGTATGATCCAGCTGAACATAATGTCCACATGAAGATGTATGCAAATTCCACAGCAGCTTTTTTCGTAATAGCACAGAACTGGAAAGAATCCACGTGTTTGACAGCTGATGAATATTTAAGTGAAATGTGTTCTGTCCATACAATGGGATGCGTGTTCAGCAATCTGAGTCAGAGATCAGCAACTTGTGGCTTGGCCCACGGGCCCCTAAATCTAGATGCCAATTTGTTTACCTGTTGTCTGTGGCTACTTTCATGCTCTAACATCAGAGTTGAGTGGTTGTGACAGGGATGTATAGGCTGCAAAGCTGAAAATATGATCTGACCGTTTACAGAAAAAAATCTCCCAACCCCTGTGCTTAGTGAAAGAAGCCGGAGACGAAAGACTGCATCTTGTGTAATTACATCTGTATGAAATGTCCAGAAAAGGCAAATCTCTAGAGACAGAAAGCAGATCAGGGGTTGCCTCAAACTGGGGGTTGGAGTGGGATTATTTGCAAACTGGCACAGAGCAGCTTGTCTGAGGTAATGGAAATGTTCTCAGAATGAATCGTGGTGATAGTTACCCAACAGTATACATTTACTAAAAATCATTGAATTGTAGACCTACAATTCGTGCATCTTGTGATATGTAAATTGTATTACAAAGTTGTTGGGAAAAATATTTAATGGGCAAACGTAAGTCAAGAGTAGTACAGAGCTGGATATACGACAGGCTGTCAGCACAGGATAGCTGCTAGTATTATGACTTAAAACTTGAGGGGACTTGCATTATTATGATTTCTTTTTATTTTCTAGAGTTGGAATCTTACCTTAATTTACAGGTGGACAAAAATGAGGCTGAAAAGCTATGAAGTACTAAGGTTTATAAATTGGAATGTGATTCTTTGTATATCACACAGCATGGCTTTCAAGAATAGTCAGGTAGTAATGCTAATTTGCATTATGTCTTTTTTATGTACTGTTATTTCAGCTAATATTTCTATGTATAACTTTGGAGTCAACAGTTAATGATAACAGTCTAGTTATCATTAATTGCCACGCAACTGTGAGTTACACTATAAATTGCTCAGCCTTTCCTCTGACCATGTAGTTTAACAATTTCTTGTTATAAAAATGGCATTGCAGCGTAAACCTTGAAATAAATACCATAGAGAGAGGAAGCAACCAACAAAAATAGTCCTTAAGGTAAAACGACTGTTCTTCAGATGACATATTCTAAATTAAAACCTGTAAACGATTTTATTCTCCAAGTTCTATACTGTCAGATCATGCACCAGAATGTTTTAATCACTTTGCTCTACTGTCAGCAGTGGTACTAGTTATCTATTGTCACGTAACAAATTACCCCCAAATTTAGCAGTTGAAAACAGCAAACATTGTGTCACCATTTCTGTGGGTCAGGAGTCCAGAAGCAGTGTCTCAAGGCTCCGCTAGGGGGGACCTGGCTCCCGAGCTCCCCCTTGTGGGCATGGGCGACCTCAGGTCTTGTCTGTGTGTCCTCAGCAGTGTCACTTCCTGGCCACGTGCACCTTCCATAGAGCAGTTCACAACAGGCCTGCGAGCAAGCTGGAAACCAGTCTTTCAGTAACTTGTTGCCCTCCTTTTGTCATACTATCTTATCAGCAGTGATTTACGGGTCCAGCCCACACTGAAAGGCAGGGCATGAATATTGGAAGTGCTGGCCTCATCAGGAGCATTTTAGAGGCTGCCCACCACAGCTGTCTTGTAAATATTGACAATCTTGATATTTACTCAACACAAAGTACTTTTATACTTGCAAAGTATTTATTAAGCATGCAAAGTTTGAGGTTTGAAGTCAGCATTTTGAAGTTCCCTGTGTGCCTTTCCCTGACACCATCTTCTCCCCAACCCCCTTAGAAATTACCACTACTTAAATTGTCTGTGTTAATTCCTTGCCTGCCTTATAGTGTTACCATCCTGTGTCCTTAGTTTTACATTTTTTGAACTTTATATGAAATTACTTGCTTGTTTTCATTCAACCACATGTTCGGGGAATTCAAACATGTTATTGCATAAAGGGTAGTTTATTTTCATTGTGTATGACTGTATACTGCATGTTGGTCAGTCTGGACATTTGGATTTTTTGCTATTAAAAATTGTGCAATGAACATGTTTGTACACATTTCTTATTGCATGTGTGCAAAATATATACATATAATGGAGTCGATGGGTTGTAAGTTATGTTCATCTTCAACATTCTAAATAATGACAGATCATTTTTCTAAATGTACCAGTTTAAAGTCTTGTTAGGAGGATATAGCCTTCTAGTTGCTATACCCTGAACTTTGACATCACCATGTATTTTTAGTTTTTGCCAGTCTGGCGAGTGTGAAACGATCATTCACTAATTTGCATTTCACTTATTTGGAAATGAAGTGGCATGTCTTTTAAGATTTATTGGCTTTTTCAGTTTTCTGCTTCAAGTGCCTTTTTGCAGTTGGGTCGTATTTTTCTTACTGATACAAGAAATTTTTTAACATACTCTGAGTAGTTCATACAGTGATTCTAAATATTCTCTCTTTTTCCCAGTAGAATTAAGCGATGTGAGAGTAGGGAACTCTGAGTTTTGATTTACCCATGTCTGTGACCCCCTAGAATGATGCCTGGAAAGTACTCAGTAGATGTTTGTTGAATTGAATACATTTGTCAGGGGAGATAATCATATGAAGTTTTTTGGTTTTAGTTCCTCCAAGTGATGTGTTACATGGATAAATTGCTCTTAAACCAACTTTGCATTCCTAGGATAAACCCAGATTGGTCATAACGGTGGCTTTTTGGGTTTGTTTTTAAATCTTCTGCTGGATTTGATTGCTGCTGTCTTGTTTAGGATTCTTTTAAAAATTGATTCAGAGGTGAAACTGGTCTGTAATTTTCCTTTATCTTATTCTCATCAGGTTTGAGTATCAAGACTCTGCTAGCTTCCCAAAATGAATTGAGAAGTGCTCTGTGTGTTAGAGAATGCTGTGAACCACTGAGCACTTACCACATGGTTCTTTTCTCCCATAATCTGTTTACATGTGACTGGTGACTAAGGGGTAGAAGTGAGCATGGCACTTTGTACTAATATTCCTAATGAACCATTCACAAAATTTTTGCTTTTCACCTTGCAGCTGAGCTCCTCTGATTTAGAATTCTTACCAGCCATATGGGAGTACATCCAGCAGGGATGAAACAATGATTTCATTGAATTAGGAGGCGTGATTTCTACCTGACCATTTTGGTCTCCTTATTCCACTGAGTGAACAGGCCGTAATAGTTACTGTATCAGCTGGAGGGACTGGTGTTGATTATTAGGGGAAGGAGGGAGGGAGAAGTATATCTTGAACCCAGGGGACTCTGTGGCACCTCATGATGCTGCCATGTTCAGTGGCAAAAACAAATGGAGATCTATTCCACCCCTCACAGCACCACCAGGCACTCAGGATGGCTCAGGAGTGAATGTTTGGGGTCCCCCATTTCTCCTACAAAATTCTCTCTCAGGAATTACACCTGGCTGCTGTGAACAGATTGGAAATGCATGGCTTAAATAGTATAGTGGTTTTTCGGTCTTACATACAATAAGTCTGGAGAGAGGCTATCCAAGGCTGGTAAGGCATCATCAGGAGGCACCTAAGCTAGCTCCTTTCCTCTCTGCTCTCCATCCTTAGTACCTGATTTCTACTTTAAGGTCACCACAAAGTCCAAGAGAGTAGCTGGAGTTAAGCTGTGATGTGTCCATTTTAGGCAGAACGTCAAAGGAAGGGAGAAAGACAAAAAAGGCAATGGGAGCTGAAAGGAAAATGAGTATTGTGTACGCAGCTAGCGGCCTTGACCCCAGATTGTTTCAGCTGGGACAATGGGATAATTCTAGAAGGCTTTTAGAGTTCCCAGAATATCTTTATGCTTTGACCCTCTAGAACAAAATGCTTTGTAATGATTAACTATACTATTACAATTTTGACTAAGTTATTCTTTGTTTTAGTGTTTTCACTGGTAGTTGGGAGAGATAAAGAATGTCTAAAAATTCAGAAGTCTAATTTATCCAAGTTAATTCTTATGTGAGTTATAATTATGCAGTTTTGAAAAGGTAGATTGTTTGCTTTGCATATATTTCAAAAATCATAAGAATTATCATGTATTCTTTGCTACAGTTTTTGTCTGTGGCCTTTTGAGAGTTGTTGGCTTTCTGTGCACTTGTTTTTTTGTTAGTTTCGTTTTAAAAAAAGAACTTGTTTTATGAGTTTAATTTTTGCCAATTTCTCTGGGCATGAGGTTTTTTAAACTTATTTATTTTTCTTTGTTTTTTTTGTGTGTGTTTCTTTTTTTTTCCTTTCTTTTGGACATGAGGTTTAAAATTTTTTTCTTAGTCTGTTTTCTTGATGTTAGTGGGACTATTAAACGAAGTAGTCTGTTTATCTTTAACGTGCTGGTAGCAGTCTTTTAACAAAAACATTTACAAGTAAATATAAAGACATCAGGATATAAGAGTGTCATCCCTGTTGGAGTTAACAATAATTTTACTTTGAAAATAGCTATCAGTTTGAAGTAGAATTTTATTATTTGTATTTATTTATTTTGCATGGAACAGTGTTTTTCTTTTTTTTAACATCTTTATTGGAGTATAATTGCTTTACGTTGTTGTGTTAGTTTCTGCTGTATAACAAAGTGAATCAGCTACCAGTATACATATATCTCCATATCCCCTCCCTCTTGCGTCTCCCTCCCACCATCCCTATCCCACCCCTCTAGGTGGTCACAAAGCACCAAGCTGATCTCCCTGTGCTATGTGGCTGCTTCCCACTAGCTACCTATTTTACATTTGGTAGTGTATGTAAGTCCATGCCACTCTCTCACTTTGTCCCAGCTTACCCTTCCCCCCTCCCCGTGTCCTCAAGTCCATTCTCTACTTCTGCGTCTTTATTCCTGTCCTGCCCCTAGGTTCTTCAGAGCCATTTTCCTTTTTTTAGATTCCATATGTATGTGTTAGCATATGGTATTCGTTTTTCTCTTTCTGACCTACTTCATTCTGTATGACAGACTCTAGGTCCATCCACCTCACTACAAATAACTCAATTTCATTTCTTTTTATGGCTGAGTAATATTCCATTGTATATATGTGCAACATCTTCTTTATCCATTCATCTGTCGATGGACATTTAGGTTGCTTCCATGTCCCGGCTATTGTAAATAGTGCTGCAGTGAACATTGTGGTACATGTCTCTTTGTGAATTATGGTTTTCTCAGGGTATATGCCCAGTAATGGGATTGCTGGGTCATATGGTAGTTCTATTTTCAGTTTTTTAAGGAACCTCCATACTGTTCTCCATAGTGGCTGTATCAATTTACATTCCCACCAACAGTGCAAGAGGGTTCCCTTTTCTCCACACCCTCTCCAGTATTTATTGTTTGTGGTTTTTTTGATGATGGCCATTCTGACCGGTGTGAGGTGATACCTCATAGTTTTGATTTGCATTTCTCTAATAGTTAGTGATGTTGAGCAGCTTTTTTTTTTTTTTTTTTTTTGCGGTACGTGGGTCTCTCACTGTTGTGGCCTCTCCCGTCGCGGAGCACAGGCTCCGGACGCACAGGCTCAGCGGCCATGGCTCACGGGCCCAGCCGCTCCGCGGCATGTGGGATCTTCCCGGACCGGGGCACGAACCCGCGTCCCCTGCATCGGCAGGTGGACCTTCAACCACTGTGCCACCAGGGAAGCCCTGTTGAGCAGCTTTTCATGTGCGTCTTGGCCATCTGTATGTCTTTGGTGAAATGTCTATTTAGGTCTTCCGCCCATTGTTTAATTGGGTTGTTTGTGGTTTTGATATTGAGCTCTGTGAGCTCTTTGTATATTTTGGAGATTAATCCTTTGTCTGTTGCTTCGTTTGCAAATATTCTCTCCCATTTTGAGGGTTGTTTTTTGGTCTTGTTTATGGTTTCCTTTGCTTTGCAAAAGCTTTGAAGTCTCATTAGGTCCCATTTGTTTATTTTTGTTTTAGTTTCCATTTCTCTAGGAGCTGCGTTAAAAAGGATCTTGCTGTGATTTATGTCATAGAGTGTTTTGCCTATGTTTTCCTCGAAGAGTTTTATAGTGTCTGGTCTTACATTTAGGTCTTTAATCCATTTTGTGTTTATTTTTGTGTATGGTGTTAGGGAGTGTTCTAATTTCATTCTTTTACATGTAGCTGTCTGGTTTTCCCAGCACCACTTATTGAAGAGGCTGTCTTTTCTCCATTGTATATTCTTGCCTCCTTTATCAAAGGTAAAGTGACCATATGTGCATGGGTGTATCTCCAGGCTTTCTGTCCTGTTCCACTGATCTATATTTCTGTTTTTGTGCCAGTACCATACTCTCTTGCTTATTGTAGCTTTGTAGTATAGTCTGAAGTCAGGGAGCCTGATTCCTCCAGCTCCGCTTTTCTTTCTCAAGATTGCTTTGGCTCTTCAGGGTCTTTTATGTTTCCATACAAATTGTGAAATTTTTTGCTCTAGTTCTGTGAAAAATGCCATTGGTAGTTTGATAGGGATTGCATGGAATCTGTAGATTGTTTTGGGTAGTATAGTCATTTTCACAATGTTGATTCTTCCAATTCAAGAGCATGGTATATCTCTCCATCATGTTGGTATCATGGTTAATTTCTTTCATCAGTGTCTTATAGTTTTTTGCATACAGGTCTTTTGTCTCCTTAGGTAGGTTTATTCCTAGGTATTTTATTCTTTTTGTTGCAGTGGTAACTGGGAGTGTTTCCTTAATTTCTCTTTCAGATTTTTCATCATTAGTGTGTAGGAATGCCAGAGATTTCTGTGCATTAATTTTGTATCCTGCTACTTTACCTAATTCATTGATTAGTCCTAGTAGTTTTCTGGTAGCATCTTTAGGATTCTCTATGTATAGTATCATGTCATCTGCAAACAGTGACAGCTTTACTTCTTCTTTTCCCACGTGGATTCCTTTTATTTCTTTTTCTTCTCTGATTGCTTTGGCTAAAACTTCCAAAACTGTGTTCGGTAATAATGGTGAGAGTGGGCAGCCTTGTCTTGTTCCTGATCTTAGTGGAAATGGTTTCAGTGTTTCACCATTGAGAACGATGTTGGCTGTGGGTTTGTCATATGTGGCCTTCATTATGTTGAGGTAAGTTCCCTTTGTGCCTACTTTCTGGAGGGTTTTTATCATCAGTGGGTGTTGAATTTTGTCGAAAGCTTTTTCTGCATCTATTGAGATTACCATATGGTTTTTATCCTTCATTTTGTTAATATGGTGTTTCACATTGATTTGAGTATATTGAAGAATCCTTGCATTCCTGGGATAAACCCCACTTGATCATGGTGTATGATCCTTTAATGTGCTGTTGGATTCTGTTTGCTAGTATTTTGTTGAGGATTTTTGGCATCTGTGTTCATCAGTGGTATTGGACTGGAGTTTTCTTTTTTTTGTGACATCCTTGTCTGGTTTTGGTATCAGTGTGATGGTGGCCTCGTAGAATGAGTTTGGGAGTGTTCCTCCCTCTGCTATATTTTGGAAGAGTTTGAGAAGGATAAGTGTTAGCTCTCCTCTAAATGTTTGATAGAATTAGCCTGTGAAGCCATCTGGTCCTGGGCTTTTGTTTGCTGGAAGATTTTTAATCACAGTTTCAATTTCAGTGCTTGTGATTGGTCTGTTTATATTTTCTGTTTCTTCCTGGTTCAGTCTCGGAAGGTTGTGCTTTTCTGGGAATTTGTCCATTTCTTCCAGGTTGTCCATTGTATTGGCATATAGTTGCTTGTAATAATCTCTCATGATCTTTTGTATTTCTGCAGTGTCAGTTGTTACTTTTCCTTTTGCCTTTCTAATTCTGTTGATTTGAGTCTTCCTTTTTTTCTTGATGAGTCTGGCTAATGGTTTATCAATTTTGTTTATCTTCTCAGAGAACCAGCTTTTAGTTTTATTGATCTTTGCTATTGTTTCCTTATTTCTTTTTCATTTATTTCTGATCTGATCTTTATGATTTCTTTCCTTCTGCTAACTTTGGGTTTTTTTTGTTCTTTCTCTAGTTGCTTTAGGTCTAAGGTTAGGTTGTTTATTTGAGATGTTTCTTGTTTCTTGAGGTAGGATTGTATTGCTATAAACTTCCCTCTTAGAACTGCTTTTGCTGCATCCCATAGGTTTTTGGTTTTTGTGTTTTCATTGTCATTTGTTTGTAGGTATTTTTTAATTTCCTCTTTGATTTCTTCAGTGATCTCTTGGTTATGTAGTAGAGTATTGTTTAGCCTCCATGTGTTTGTATTTTTTACAGATTTCCTATAATTGATATCTAGTCTCAAAACGTTGTGGTCAGAAAAGATACTTGATATGATTTGAATTTTGTTAAATTTTCCAAGGCTTGATTTGTGACCCAAGATATGATCTATCCTGGAGAAATGTTCCATGAGCACTTGAGCAGAAAGTGTGTTTTGTTGTTTTTGGATGTAATGTCCTATAAATATCAACTAGGTCCATCTTGTTTAATGTGTCATTTAAAGCTTGTGTTTCCTTATTTATTTTCATTTTTGTTGATCTGTCCATTGGTGAAAGTGGGGTGTTTAAGTCCCCTACGATGAATGTGTTACTGTGGATTTCCCCTTTTATGGCTGTTAGCATTCGCCTTATGTATTGAGGTGCTCCTCTGTTGGGTTCAAGTATTTACAATTGTTATATCTTCTTCTTGGATTGATCCCTTGATCATTATGTAGTGTCCTTTTTTCTCTCTTGTAATAGTCTTTGTTTTAAAGTCTATTTTGTCTGATATGAGAATTGCTACTCCAGCTTTCTTTTGATTTCCATTTCCATGGAATATCTTTTTCTATCACTTCACTTTCAGTCTCTGTGTGTCCCTAGGTCTGAAGTGGGTCTCTTTTAGACAGCATATATATGGGTCTTGTTTTTGTATCCATTTAGCCAGTCTGTGTCTTTTGGTTGGATCATTTTATCCACTTAAATTTAAGGTAATTATCGATATGTATGTTCCCATTACCATTTTCTTAATTGTTTTGGGTTTGTTTTTGTAGGTCTTTCCCTTCTCTTGTGTTTTTTGTCTAGAGAAGTTCCTGTAGCATTTGTTGTAAAGCTGGTTTGGTGGTGCTGAATTCTCTTAGCTTTTGCTTGTCTGTAAAGGTTTTAATTTCTCTGTCAAATCTGAATGAGATCATTGCTGGGTCGAGTAATCTTGGTTGTAGGTTTTTCCCTTTCATCACTTTAAATATGTTCTGCTAGTCCCTTCTGGCCTGCAGAGTTTCTGCTGAAAGATCAGCTGTTAAACTTATGGGTTATGTTATTTGGGTTTTTTCCCTTGCTGCTTTTAATATTTTTTCTTTGTATTTTATGCTTGATAGTTTGATTAATATGTGTCTTGGCGTGTTTTTCCTTGGATTTATCCTGTGTGGGACTCTGTGCGCTTCCTGGACTTGATTGACTGTTTCCTTTCCCATATTAGGGAAGTCTTCCAGTATAATCTCTTCAAATATTTTCTCAGTCCCTTATTTTTCCTCTTCTTCTTCTGGGACGCCTGTAATTCAATTGTTGGTGCGTTTAATGTTGTCCCAGAGGTCTCTGAGACTCTACTTAATTCTTTTCATTCTTTTTTCTTTATTCTCCTCTGCGGTAGTTATTTCCACCATTTTTTCTTCCAGGTCACTTATCCGTTGTTTTGCCTCAGTTATTTTGCTATTGATTTCCTTGTAGAGAATTTTAAATTTCATTTATTGTGCTGTTCATCATTGTTTGCTCTTTAGGTTTTCTAGGTCCTTGTTCAACGTTTCTTGTATTTTCTCCATTCTCTTTCCAAGATTTTGGATTATCCTTTTTTTTGTGGTACGCGGGCCTCTCACTGTTGTGGCCTCTCCCATTGCGGAGTACAGGCTCTGGACGCGCAGGCTCAGCGGCCATGGCTCACGGGCCCAGCCGCACCGCGGCATGTGGGATCCTCCCGGACTGGGGCACGAACCCGCGTCCCCTGCATCGGCAGGTAAACTCTCAACCACTGGGCCACCAGGGAAGCCCTGGATCATCTTTATTATCATTACTCTGAATTCTTTTTCAGGTAGGCTACCAATTTCCTCTTCATTGTTTGGTCTGGTGGGTTTTTACCTTGCTCCTTCATCTGCTGTGCGCTTCTCTGTGTTCTCATTTTGCTTAAGTTACTGTGTTTGGGGTCTCTTTTTCGCAGGCTGCAGGTTCGTAGTTGCTGTTTTTGTTGTCTGTCCCCAGTGGTTTAGGTTGGTTCAGTGGGTTGTGTAGGCTTCCTGGTGGAGGGGACTGGTGCCTGTGTTCTGATGGATGAGGCTGGATCTTGTCTTTCTGGTGGGCAGGACCGTGTCTGGTGGTGTGTTTTGGGGTGTCTGTGAACTTAATATGATTTTAGGCAGCCTTTCTGCTAATGGGTGGGGTGTGTTCCTGTCTTGCTAGCTGTTTGGCAGGGGCTGTGCAGTACTGGAGCTTGCTGGTCGTTGAGTGGAGCTGGGTCTTAGCGTTGAGATGGAGATCTCTGGGAGAGCTCTCGCCGATTGATATCACTTGGGGCTGGGAGGTCTCCAGTGGTCCAATATCCTGGACTCGCCTGTCCCACCTCGGAGGCTCAGACCTGACACCCAGCCGGAGCACCGAGACCCTGTCAGCCACACGGTAGTTCTGTGATCTTGGACCAGGCAGTGTAGCTCTCTGTGCCTCAGAATTCCTTTTGTGTAGCACCTCCTTACCCTAGAGGCCCAGTCAGGTGCGAGGGGAGGGCTGTCGCTCGCAGGCTCTGCAGGGAGGAAGCCCGTGAGGCTGAAGTAGAGCTTTAAACGAAGCAATTTCTCTGTTTGATGATAGTGGTAGCAGCATTTTTTTTTCCCATTTACAGATATATTGATATAAGTCCAACTTGGCATTAGAACTGATCTGAAACACATAAAAATGTTAATTTAATTCCTTCTTTACAATTTAACATTTACAGGCTAAAGGAAGAAATCTTTCTGAAGGACACTGAGAAAGAACAGTCAGATAAGCAGAAGGTAGCTTAGAATGTGGTGTCAGGGAAACAGAGACTTAGAGCAGTGCCAGGCTGAGGGGATGTTAAGCGTCTCTTCAGAATTGTGTCTTCCCCACTTCCTTCCTCCAGGTGTTGGTTCCTAGGAATTGGCTTTTCTGGATTTTCCTGCCAGCGACATATGAGATTTTTGGTTGCTCTACATCCTCGTGTCTCTTTATAGTCAGGAGCTGCCCCAACCACTTTTTTGGTTTTGCTAGTTCTCGAACTTCCTTAAGTTCAACCGTAGAAGATGTATTCTTGTGTCTGTGCTGCTGTTATTCAGTTTAAGGTCTGAGGTTCATCCTCATCACATGCGTTCATAGTTTATTCTTTCTTATTGCTGTACAGTAGTCATTTGTGTGACTGTACCACTCAGTGTATCCGTTCACCTGTTGGTGGACATTTGGATCGATTCCAGTTTTTGATCACTGTTAGTAATGTTGCTGTCAACTTTCTTGTTGTGAATCAGACCCAATATTGTTTAATTCTCACATATCTTTAGGAGGACTTGCTTGTGTGGCTGACACTTGACCAGTACCTGGCCCTTGGATGTTCCCTAATGTTACTAATTGCTAAATGGTTCTGTACAGCTGAATACGGCATGGAACCACACAGTCCAACTTGTTTAGCTTGTTTGTGTGCATGATTTATGGTGAATACTTGCTTTCCTTCTTGGGGTCTGTATATGGTCATCATAGCTGGTCACTCAGGCAAATGTGCCTATATTCTAAGTCCCCAATAAGAGCCCTGGACTCTGCAACTCAGGCAGGCTTCTCTGGTCAGAAGGACTTTGCATATGTCGCTGCACTTCATTGCTGGGGGAATAGAATTGTTCAGTCATATGGTAGGTATATGTTTAACTTGGTAAGAAACTACTGAACAGTTTTCTACAGTGTTATGCTGTTTTACACTCCCTCTAGCAAAGTAAGGGAATGTCTGTTGTTCTGCATTCTTGGCAACACTTGGTATTGTCAGTTTAATTTTAGCCATCCTAGTGGGTCTGTAGTATCTCATTACAGGTTTAATTTGCATCTTCCTGATGACTAATGTTGATGAGCACCTGTTAAAAGTGCTTATTGGCCATTTTGTATATCTTCTGTGATGAAGTATCTGTCTTTTGTCTACTTTTAAAAGTGGGTTATTTGTATTTTATTTATAGGAGTTAATTTTATACCTTGTTCTGCTAAATGAGTATCATGGTAACTTAGGCATTTACAAGGTCATTGATCACACAAGTTCAGGAGTACCAGGAATGCTTATGAAATAGTCACTAGGCTCTTTGGCTGTGTGAAGGCCTAGGCCACCAAGTAGTAGACACAAAAGATGTACTGAGGCTGAAGCCAAACCTTACTGCATCTGTCAGTTTATCAAAGGTTTTGGCATGTGGTTGTCAGCCCACTATACTCTGTTGTCCTAATTTAGGGTTTTTCCTCTTCTGTACAGATTATTTGATTATTTCAATCATAGTATTGGTACAGTGTTTAGGGTGATTTATAGTACTTTCCCTTTATGTTTAATTTTTGGAAGCTTTTAGAATACTTACTTTGGTTACTTCTTTCAGTACTTGTTTATTTCCACCAGCTCTTAGATTTGTAATAGAAATGTTAATACTGACTACTCTCTGGTTTGTAGTAGAAACACCAATATTCATTACCCTTAAAGATTTTCTGTGATTATTAGTTTTTTATAATATTAAAAGATTGCATAAATTTCACTGAATATCTGTAGTGCCACAATTCAGTATGCTGACAGTCATTTTGTGATTGGTCAGTATAAATTAACTCTGATTTTCCTGTCAGTTATTTAGGGCCCTGTTCTGAGGGTTTTTTCTTAACTGTGTTGCAGCTAGTGGGGGCTGTTTCGTAAGTGGCCTCCAGATAGATGGTGCTAGCAAGTATTTAGATCATGTTTAAAAACAATGTAACTCATACAGTCGTTCCTTCCAAGAGAGTAAGTAATTTGGGGTTTATTATACATTACTAACAAATACTTTTTTTAAAATAAAGGAGTATAATGATTATCATCCTGTGGTTGCTTTATATAATTATGTTGTCACTATTTTCCTTGAACTTATGTATATGCAAATGAATGTAAATACACAGAAGGTTTTAAGGCCAGGTTTCTTAGGTAGGTTTGTTAAGTCTCAAAAAGTTGTTTATGTTGTTTTTATTTTAAATACTGTATCGTTTGCTGTTCAAATTTTAAGTTCTGTATTGAATTAAAAGAAGTATTTTGATTGACTACTGGTTGAAAGTATCTCAAATCTAACGTTATTTTAAAGCAGATAAATAGAAATTCATATTAGTTAACTTTGAATCTGGTTTTACTGTTCTTACTTTTTCTCTATCTTGATTTCTTATAAGATCAGTTTCATAACACTGCATATTTTAAACTTAGATTAGGGAAATTATTTGTGTCAAAAATTTAGCATCAATTATAGTTGTTTCTTTAACTTGAGTGACTGGCAAACGTGTCAGCTGTACTCAGTATTAAGGTGGAAGGAAGACAAAAGTTAAAGTTTATTTAAATGAGATGGTTCACAGAAAGTTCTTAGCACTGGTGAGTACATAGTGAGACCTGAGATGTTAGCTGCCACAATTTATCGGCACAATTACCATCATGATTATTGCTAAAAATTGCCCCATAGTTAACTTGAATTATGATTTGTTATGTTAATAGTGGTGTTGATTTCTTGGAATGGGGGTCAGAAAAGGCTGATTTTGGATATTACATATACATATAGAGTTACGGTTCTAGGGATCAGATGGGGAGTGTGTGTGTGTGTGTGTGTGTGTGTGTGTACATATATGTATGAAACAGTTATTAAGTTCATGTGTTTTATTTTAACTCAGCTTCTTTCTTTCCACAGCCTTATATTCTGTTATATTATTCTGTGTGTTCTTCTGGATCCCTTTTGTCTACTTCTACTATGAAGAAAAGGATGATGATGATACTGGTAAATGCACTGTGAGTAGCTTTAATTTAGAGATCTCAGTTTAGGGGGGAAAGATTATTTCCTTCTTTTTAAGAGAGTGATGTGACTTTGAATTTATTCTAGAGCAGTGTTGTCTAATAGAAATATAATGTAATCCACGTGTGAAATTTTAAATTTTCTGGTAGCCACATGAAAATAAGTAGAAAGAGCAGTTGAAATTATTTCTCATGACACATTGTATTTAATGTACTATGTTGCAAGCATTATTATTGCAAATAGTCAAAAACTTGTTAGTAATGAGACATTACATTTTGTCACACTGTCTTTGAAATTTAGAGTGCATTTGACACTTACAGCACATGCCAGTTCCAGCCAGCCATATTCCAGGCGCTCAGGAACCACATGGGACTTGTGACTGTCGTTTTAGAGCAGTTCTAGAGCAGGGGTCAGCAGGCTTGTTTCTGTAAAAGGTCAGGTTGTAAATATCTTAGGCTTTGTAGGCCGTACAGACTCTATCTCAGCCACTCAGCTCTGTGGTCATAGTGTGAAAGTAGCCAGAGACAGGACTCAGCGAGTGTGATGTGAAGTAGGAGGGGGCTACGTGTGACCCACAGGATGTAGTGTGCTGACCCCAGTTCTAGGGCATAAAGGAGGAACATTTGCAGACTGGTCTTACCAGTCCATGGTAACACCGATACAGGAACCTGATTAGTAGAGCACACGTGCACGCCCAAAACTGCAGATCAAGGTCACTTAAGTCTGGGTAGAAAAATCTTCACTAAAACATTAGCAGATAGAATTCAGGAGCATCTTAAAAGTACATTAATGCAGTATAACTGAGTTGGGCCTATCTCTAGATTGCAGTGGTGGTTTAGAATCGGCACATCTGTTAGTAAATAGTAATTTAATAGGTCCTCGAAGAAATTGTATGTTGAAGCGTATTTGCAAAAATCGAACACTTTATTTCTGATTTCAGGGGAAAAAAGCAGCAGAAAAGGAATAAATTTCTTTTGTCTTTTTATTGAGTTATAGGAGTTTGTTTTATACCTTGTTTTTTTTTTTTGTATTTAAATACACAAATATATTCACTCAAAAGCCAGCATTATGCATAGCCCTGTTTATTAAAACCTTAAAGCATTTGCATTAAGATCATGAGCAAAGTACTTCAACAGTATTTTAAATGATTCCCAGAGTGGTAATCAGTGCAATTTGTTAGAGAAAAAAAATACTATGCTGAAATATTTATAAAGAAAGTCGAATTATTGTTTGCAGATACTATGTAACTCTACATTTGAAATCCCAAGGTATGTAAGGTAAAGTGGCTGGTCACCAGTTTACTGTTGAAAACTGAATGAGATAAATGCTTTCTCTTCTCTTCACTTCTTCTAAAGCACATCTTCCCCATCCCTTTTGGTTGACCCTCCTTACCTTTACTTTAGGTATTTGTGAATAAGAATTCATCATTTAAGCATAAAGTTAATTTCCTTTTTTTTTTTTAATGATACCATCATCCCTCTCGTGACATTTATTTGTTTATTTATTTATTTATTATTTTTTGGCCATGCCTTGTGGCATGTGGGATCTTATATAATAAGTATACATAAGTATATGTTTGTTTTATATATGATATATACATACAAACATATGTAAATTAAATATGTATTGTAATTATTAATTATTACTTAACCCATTTTGGTGAATTGGGGTAGGGGCATTGTGGATTCTGAATGCTCCCTGTTTTGAGAAATATTTTATTAAATATTGTGGTAATTTTACTAAAGTAAATTAATTACTATTAATTCTCCCACTGGAGAGTTAATTATGCTTTAGGTGTTCTGCTTTTCACAAGGTCTAACCATTGAAAAGATTTAAAAAATCTAGTGTAGTTTGATAGATACTTAAGATGTGGTATATACATTGTTTTTCTTTAAATTTTAAGATTTATTTTTCAACAAGGGGAGCTTTACACAGTTGAATATAAATGTGCACAGGATATGAAAGTGCTGTTACACTATAGCCGAGAATATTTTATATTTTAAAAGTCTTACTAAATGGAATATTTTTTCTCCCTTGACATCTAGCAAATTAAAACGGCATTCAAGTATACTTTTGGATTTGCTGTGATTTGTGCACTACTTCTTTTAGTTGGGTAAGTCTTGATTTTTGTTTTCCTGAAAATGGAAATAGCATTATTTTAACAATAATAATAATAATAAGGACTCATTCATAAAAGTCTAGGACAGAAGATTAAGAGAATTTAAAAAAAAAGAACAAACTACCTTTTATATCACCAACAAACAGTAACCATAATTAACCCTTTTTTCTACAGTGTTCTGTCTAGACATTTTTTATGTGCTCAAATATGTGCGGAAAGCCCCTTCTCCCACATAACCTTCCGTGTTGTAATTTTACACAAATGTGATTATGTTTTATGGGATTCTTGGTAATCCACTGGTTGACATCTCTTCAGTATAGTCAGTGTATATCCATCAATGTTGTCTGTATTGCATTTCCTTCTTAGGATACAACAATTTATTTGATCTTCTAGTGATGACTACTTTGATTCTTATGATGTTAGCAGTTTTTCCATTTTTATAAACAACACTTTGATGAAAAATCCTTGTCTGGATATCTTTTCAGATTTGATGCATCAGTCTTTAAATCTTTGAATTAAACTTTGTCAATGAGTTCGTTCTTAATTCTTCTTCCTTAAGTTTTTATAAAGTAATGGCAATAAAATTTTGCATATTTTTTATACACTTAAAGTTTTCTTTTTGGAAAACATTTGTCCCTGTTAATGGAAGACATTTATCTTTGTTAAAATAGATCTTGATAATTTTGTTTTTTATGTTAGGAAATATATGAGGTGCTAATAAGTTTTTTAAAGTTTCTGCTTGTAATTTGGTCTCAGAATTTTCAATAAGTAAAAAAAAATTGTCAAATACAATTTGTGGTGGGAATAAAATTGGTCAGTAACTTTTTGTAGTTCCAGGAGTTCTTAGAATGCACATGTTCTATAGTCAAAGTATATTTTTAGGTTCCTTTCTTGCCTTGATATGTCATGAAAAAGCGTACTTGCTGAAAGGACACATTTTAGTGGTTTTGCTATTTATTTTAGCTCTTAAATATATTTTTTAAAGTCTTTTTTGGCTTTTTAAATTAAGCCAGATATAGTTAGGTGAATTTGCTTTGTCAGTGTTCAGTTCCCTTATCTGTAAATCTAAATAGAGATCAGCAAACTTTTCTTAAAGGGTAGATAGTAAATATTTCAGGTTAGGGGTCCATGTGGCACTGCTCAACTCTCTTCCTGTAGCTCTAATCACAGGCAATACATAAACCAAAGGACGTGACTGAGTGCCAGTAAAACTTTACAAACATGGGTAGTCAATAGTTGGCCAGCTCCTGACTTAGAACATGACTGAGAACCGCCAGTAAAACCACAGATCTTTACAACAGCCAGAATATCTTTCCCAGACAAAAAGGTACCTGAAGTTTCTTCTGAAACTTGTTGGTTCTTTGCATGAAAAATCATCTTCAGTCCTAGAGAGTTTACATTTTGTATGATTTTAATAAGCTTTAACTGATTGTCTACATGATATTTATTTATTTAGAAGCAGTATATTAAAAGTGAAGCAAACAGCTCCTTGCGAATCCACTAATAACGAGAAGTGACGGTTTGACCAGATATTTTGAACAATAAAATACTCACTTATTTTCCAAATACTTACTGTGTCCCAGATACTGTACAAGGCTCTGGGGAAACAGCGATTAATAGAAAAGACAGTTCCTTCTTCTCACGGGCCGTGCGCTCAGTAGGGGTTAGGGGAGCGGACGAAGGAAATAGCCTGTGTTGGGGGCGTGACATTTTCGGGGAAGGCGCTGCTGAGAAGGTGGGGCGAGAAGACGCTTGAAGGAGGTGCAGGAGCCGTGAACACATGTGGAGGAAAGAGCGTTGCAGTCAGAGCAAAAGCAGCTAGAAAGCCCCGAGGCAGGAGAGCGTCTGGCACGTTCGAGACAAAGTGAGGAAAGCAGGGCGGGTGGAGTGGAGGGGCGGAGGCGGGAGTAGCTGAAGGTGCGGGTAGAGGGGCCGGAGCTGCCGAGCTGAGCGGGGCATCAGGGGCCGTTGCCGGGACTCTGGCCTTGATTCTCGAGGAGTGGGAAGCTGTTCTGGGGCTCTGGTCGTGGAGTGACATGATCGACATTTTGCAGAGATCTCCGGGTGGTGTTTTGAGGGTTGACTTTGCGGGGGGTAAGGCAGGAGACATGAGGTCTGCTCAGTAACCCAGGCAAGACAGGATGGCAGCAGCAGTGATTGGATCCTGCCTGTCTTCTGGAGAGAGAACCGCAGGATCTTCTGGTAGGTCAGGTACGGGGCCGGGGTACGAGAGAGAAGGGGATGGAGGATGCACCTGGAGTTAGCCCAGCTGCAGAGACCAGAGGCACTTCTCTCACTTTTGAAACCACCCTCAGCTTTGATAATTCTCTGGAAGGACGCACAGAACTCAGCAAAAGCAGTTATATTCATGGTTACCATCTATTACAGGTAAAGAATACAGACTAAAATCAACCTTTTAAGACATGCATAGGACAGAGTCTGGGAAGATTCCAGATGTGAAGCGTGTGTTGTCCTCGGGACACATTCCCCTTCTGGCTTCCATGTATGACGACGTGCGTGGAGTACAGGTTTCCCCTGCCATCCAAAAGTAGACGGTTCCTTTGAAACCTTTTCTGAGCTGAGAAGGCGTAAAGGGAAGAAGCAATTACCTTAGGACACATCTGGCTCACGGACACACAGATAAATCGGGTAAAGCACAGATGCCCACAGACAAAGGTCAGAGCTGTGGTGGTCGATGCTGAGATGCTGAGTGTGGTCCCCGGGAAGGAGCTTGGCGGGGCCGCGCTCTCTGCTCTGGGCGCACTGCACACCGCGTCTGGAGCAGCTCACTCCAGAACCAGCACTGACGTTGTCTTTGCTTTTGGCCTTTTTCATAAAAGTGACGATCCTTCGGATTTCTTTTGGTTAGTGAAAATAGGTGCTAATGTAGGTCTTTAGTAAAAGTGAAGTGGTATAAAGTGGACTTTCAGAAAGCTGGAGGAATACTTGTATTGACAGCCAGGGAGGCTCACATGAGCCTTGGTGCTTGGCGTTTTTATTGAGACCCTCTCACGCAGGTGTGTCTGATCGCCCGCCTGGTTATATCAGCCCCCACTGATGCCACTGACCCAAAGCCCCACCCTAAACCACAAGTTGGTCTTTCTGGCCACCGCCTAAGGTTGAGTGTGGCCATCCCCTGTCCTAAACACAGACACTCCCATCACGTATGACACGGATGACATCCCAGAATCATGGGCAAAAGTCAGACCTCGTTTTGGGGCAAGGCCGAATTCTTGACTACACAGGAAGGGTGACGTTATCATCACAGGCAGATCTGCAGGAGGAGCCGGTTGGGAGAGGGAACATGAGAAGCTCAGCTTGGTTCGTGGCTGAGTCTTAGGCATGTTCAGGAGGAGATTCGGAGTCAGCCGCCGGGTCAGGCATTAGGAAACTCAAGTTTTAGTCTCTGCTCTTTTCCAGTAGCAACATCCAATGAAGAAAATGAGCTTTGTCCTGTGGCAGTAAGCTAAATGACTGCTGTGCGGTGCTCCCTGTGTCGCCTCCTGCCTTTCTTAGTACTGGGACCCTGTTTTGGTGGAGTTGATGGCGTTGGCTGTCAGGGGTTAACGAGAGCAGGAAGGGCGTCCAAAGCGCTCAGGCAGTGGGAGGCTCCGGTCAGGGGGGAAGGACGTTTCCTCTGTGGTTCTGAGAGGGATAAGAATGGAAAGAGTTCCAGGCAGGTGCAGAGGTTTGGCGGGCAAATGAAGGAGTTCTTCTCTGATCGCCTTTATTTTCTTCTCTGTATTTGAGGTGAAGGCATCTGCCCAGGACACTGACGTAGGGGAGAGTGTGTGGACTCCTCTATTTCACAAGCCAGAAGTTTGCGACTAAAAGACAAGTAGTGTTTGGTTACCGTGTGTGAGTATTTGAATGAGATGCAGTTAGGTTAACTGATTGACTGCATTTCCTGAAACTTTCTTGAAGGTGACACACTTCTAGTTTTTGTTAAGTGATGTATTTTTTTCTGATAAAACAGATAATTTTATGGCAAAAACGTGGTCTAGGTTTAACTAATTCATGCAGCTAACACTTGGAACTCCTGTGGGTTGGGTAGTCTTGGGAATAAGGTTGGAGGGTCGTGATGTTTGTCCTCAAGGTTCACATGGGGAGAGATGCAAATAGATAACGTGAGTTACAATATTTAAGGGCTCTAATAAGAGATAGACGCCAGGTGTTGATGGTGGAGTAGCAGGTTCTGCCTTGCAGAATCAGGTAAGACATAAGAGGAAGTAATCTTGGAATCAAAATTTGATGGAGTGGAAGTTGGTCAGCACACTAGAATAAAGATGAACAGCAGGTGTAATGCATGCTTCACCCCTGAACAACATGGGTTTGAACTGTGCAGGTCCACTTATACGTGGGTGTTTTTCAGCAGTGAACACTACAGTACGGCATGATTGGTGGAGTGTGTGGGTGCTGAGGAACTGTGGACGTGGTGGGACCACGTCTGGGGGGCCGAGTATAAGTCCATGCTCAGAGTTATGACTGCATGGAGGGTTGTTGCCACTAACCCCCGTATTATTCAAGGGAGGGTTGGTGCCACTAACCCCCGTATTGTTCAAGGGTCACCTGTATTAGTCTGCTCACACCGCTGTGAACAGCAGGTGTTTATCTTCTCACAGTTGTAGAGGCTTGAAGTCCTGATTAGGGTGTGGGCAAGTTTGCTTTCTGGTGAGGACTCCCCTCCTGGCTCAGGGACGGTGTCATTCTCACTGTGTCCTCACCTGGTCTTTCCTCTGTGCTTCACGGTGGAGAGAGTATCTCCAGGGTCTCCTCTTCTTCTTGTAGGGTCACCAATCCCGTTGGGCTAGGGTTCCACCGTTATGACCTCATTTAACTTTAATTACCTCCCTGAAGGCCCTGTATCCAAATACCATCCCGTTGGGGGTTCGGGCTTCAGCATTAATTTTGTGAGGGCAAGTTCAGTCTACACTCTGTTCTCTGGCCCCCCAGAATTCATGTTCTTCTCACAGAAAAAATGCATTTACTTCATCCCAACAAGCCCCCAAAGTCTTAACCCAGCATCCAGTCGGAGTCCTAAGTCTCATCTAAACATCATCTAGATCAGGTATGGGTGAGACTGATTCCTCCTGAGTCAGAATTCTTCCCCAGCAGTGAACCTGTGCAACTGGACAAGTTATGTGCTTCCAAGATACAAGGTGGGACAGGCATAGGATAGGCATTTCCATTCTAAAAGGGAGAAATCGGAAAGAAAATGTGATGGGAGCCAAGCAGGTTCAAAACCTAGCAAGGCAGATTCCCTCAGACCCTAAGGCTCAAGACTAAGCATCTTGGATGGATGCTCTGCCCTGCAGGCCCCTGAGGGGCAGGTCACTGCCATGGCCCTAGGCAGCGGCCCCGCCTGCCCCCTTGATTCTGGGTGTGGGTCCTGCCCTCTTGACTCTGCAGCAGCTCCCTGGCAGCTAAAGCTGAGTGGAGGGCGGGGGGTACCCTGTCCTCTGAAGTTGAGGAGGAAACAGCCTTGCCCCCTTGGGGCAGTAGAAGTGGCAGCCCTGGTGATAACTGAATTGCCTTTGGGGTCATTCTTGGGTTTTCTTGAAGGATAAAGCATGTTCTTAGCTAAATAACTATCACCCTGTCCTGTAGAATCCCCAGAGTCTCATAGCCTTCCTTTATTTTGTCTCATCTCTGTTCCCTTAGTTTAAGTTGGCCAGGTCTCTGCTAGTGTCACCCTGTCTCTCTTCCTGTCTTCTGCTGAGATAGCTGATTAAATCCGTGGTTTCCACCTGTACTAATCTCCTTGTCAAATGGTTGTTCAGCCGCACTCTTAGAACATCCTTTCTCATTTTTTGCAATATGGATAGGCTGCTTCCTTTTTGCTTAACCTACCTCTGTGCTCTCTCTCTTCACTATAAATGGTAAGGAGAAACCAATCAGCTTCTTCCAGCACTTTGCTTAGAATTCTCCTCAGCTAAATATCCCATTTTATCTCTTACAGGTTCTGCCTTCCACAAAACACTACAAAACGATTCAACCAAGCTCTCAGTCGCTTTCTAATACGGATCTCCTTTGTTTCAGTTTCCATGAACATGTTCCTCATTTCCAGCTGAGAGCTCCCCAGAATGACCTTTAGTGTCCATATTTCTACCAGCATTGCATTCGTGGTGATGTATGTCTTCTCCAAGATGCTAGACGTGTTCTCTGTAGCACTCCTCTTTTCCTTCTGAGTCCTCAGCAGAATTGCCTTTAACATTCACCTTTTTATCAATAGCCCTTTCAAGGCAGCTTAGGCTTTTTCTGGCACGCAACCTCAGCACTCTTTAGGCCTCTCCCTGTCACTGAGTACCTTTAAAGTCACATGCACATTTTTTAGGTATTTGTTACAAAGTAGCAACCCGCTTCATGGTACCAAAATCGGTATTAGTCTACTTGTGCTACCTTAACAAAATACCACAGGCTGGCTAGCTTAAACAGTGGACCCTGGTTTTCTTAGAGTTCTGGAGGCTAGAAGTCTACAATCAAGGTGTCAGTGAGTTTGGTTTCTGGTGGGAGCTCTCTCCTTGGCTTGTGGATGGCCACCTTCTCACCATGTCCTCACACGGCCTTTCCTCTCTGCTGGCAGCAGGGAGAGAGAGCCCTGATGTCTCTTCCTCTTTTTACAAGGACACCAATCCTGTCGGATCAGAGCCTCACCCTTAGGGCCTTATTTAACCTTAATTACCTTACGAAAGGCCCTGTATCCAAGTACCGTTCCCATTGGGGGTTAGCGCTTCAACATAGCAGTTTTGGGGGAAGGGGACACAGTTGAGTCTGTAACATATGGTAACTGAGAGACTGAAGTTAGCATGGAATAAAGAATGATATGAAAAGTACAATGTAAATTTAAATCCTCCCTCCCTCAGTACAAAAAAAAAATGTAAGATGTGACATTTCAGGTGTTTTCGGTGGCAAGTGACAGACTGTGACCTTAGCCACATAGGTGGACTCTGGGTCTTACTTACAGTGTTTAAGACGTTGCGTTTTATCCTGCTGAGCAACTGAAAGGCAGGGCAGATGCGTATGTGTTGGTGTGTGAACGCGGGAGAGCAAATACGTGTGAATTGGTTCTAACACTGAAGGATGTGTCAAAAGGGGCATTTGGGAGTTGGTCAGGGAGTGAAATATAAATGGTAGCTGGGAAGGCCACTAAGTGACCACTGTCATAGTTCAGGTGAGAGGTGAGGGCCTGAACCAGAGTAGTCACGGAGAGCAGAGGGGAAGAAACAGGCTATTTGGAAGATAAATAGGACTTGGCGTTTGAGTGTAGGAGGTGAAAATCTTATTTTCAGTTCTGCTGAATTCATCATTTCAGTTCCGTATCCACTGAAATTCATTAGCCTTTCCTTTGTCTCTTCCTGAAGAGATAATCTGTATTAAGCTAATTCACTCAGTCAGATGGGATGTAAAATATTTTTTCTAAGCAGTTTTACTATTGTTAAAAGCCTAAGGGAAATTTATAATCTCACGAGATTCTGGTTCTTATCTTGGTCTAGCATTGTGTGTCTTTGAAAGCTGAGGTTCTCTGTATCCAGTTTTTTGAGAGGGACTGAGATGAAGAAAGTATCTGTACCTTTCTACCACACAAATCGCATTACACTCTCGGTTACTTGAGGACCGTCACCATTTGGTAAAGGCCTGAGAATCTTAGAACTGCTGCCTCCCCTTCAAAATGACTCTGGCTGTGGTCCGTCTGGCTGAAGCGGCCTCTGCATCTGTTAGGAGGTGCTCCCGGCAGGTCTTTGTCTGCGGGGCTGGTATTTGGCCGTGAACACTGCTTGGGCCCTTCTGGTTGTTAAAAGGTTGAAATGCTCCACCTTCCTGAGTCTCTTACCTCACCCTCAGCCCAGTCAAAGGGTAAAGCCCGGTTTAGCAGGGTCTTCAGGACCAAGGCCAGTGTTGGTTGATTGGTTAGTGCCTTTGCCATATTGGTTGTTAAATGTTTTGAGTATTATTGCCCACGACATACAGACATGTTTAGTTGTGACTCATTTGAATTCTGCTGCTGGATGTTACTCTTAGCTTATGAGAAAGTACTTTATGTCTGCTTCTTGGATACACAGCACTGGTGGCCAGGTGGCTGAGGAGCCTGCTCTGGGTTTGTGCTTTTGCTCCTCCCTCTAGTTGTACCTAAAATAGTAGTGCTGAGATGTTAGTGCTCTGCTGGATTGCTTCAGAATAAGTATTTTCCTGAAGTCGTTCTGACCATCGTTTGGGCCATTTAACATTTTATTATTATTATTCTTATTTTTAATTTTTTGGTCATGTCAAGTTTCCTCTGGTGTTATTCTTCATTAAATATTTGAACTGCTCAGGAGCCCTGCTCAGCCACTAGAACATGGAAGTGTCAAGACGGAGAGAGCTAATTGCTTTTCTTCTACCACTGGACAGAACGTGTGATTACCTAAAACTGACATAGATACTGAATGTTCTAAGTAGGAATGCTATTTTTAGGTATTTGTGACATGTATTTCTATTTCAATAGACTTTAGGTGATATTTTATACAACATAGAAGTTTTTCCCCATATTCACAGAAGTGGTTATTCCAACTAACAAGTTCAAAATATACTTTTCAAAAAAACAAAAAAATATATATATATATGTCTCTGGAAAAAACTGTTCAAATAAAATAGAGGGATATTACATAGGTAGTTTTTTCTTGCTTGATTTATATTTTTGTTTAAATGCTGATATGTAAGTTAATATCATTGTAGAAGTATAATATGCAAGAGTTTGTTTTTTGATTCCTCCCTCTGCTTTTGTTTAATTGTTTTTGATTTTGTAACCAGGGCGGCAAATAATGAGCCCTTTACATTTGTCGCTCTATCCCTGTGAGTAATCACTTTTCTTTCTAAAAGTAGTGAGGAGTAAATCTCCAAGATTGGGAAGAGTGTAGTAAACTGATGTCAGTGCAGCTAGTTAGAAATTTAAATAACCTCATGACGTGTCTGCTGATCCATCTTTTTATAAGAACAAAAAGTATCGGTAGTACCAAGGAGTAAAGGTTTTTGAAATTTTTAAAAATTAGAATACTTTGTTTTACTTGCTTACATTATCAGGGCAGGTACTTAAATATATTGGTGAACTCATGCAGTATTTCTTCATCACAAAAAAGGATAGATGTTACTGCTTTGCTTACAATTAAAATTAGGTTGGAAAGGAGGTCGTATTAGAGTTCCTTCTTACATTCCTGTTTGATTCTCCATATACACAATCTAAGGGATACTGAGCCCTCTACTTTAGTCTCTTGTCTTCTTGCTTCTGAGCTAGATAATAAAGCACCTGTCTGTCTCTTTCTCTCAGCTGTCGATTGAAAAATAAATAGAAATTACTTACTTTCATTATGTATATTAGGTAGAATCTTGAAGGATACCGAAAAATACTAAGAAGAAAGTAAAAAGCACCCCTGATTCTACAATGAGATATTTACTGCTAATTCTGGTGTATTTCCCTTCTGTTCTTTTTTATGCATATAAATATACTGAAATCATTACTTAATATTTACATTCTGTGCTCCTGATTTAACAAAGGAATTCTTAACCTGTTTTGTGCTGTGGACCTTTTTGACCATCTTGAGCCTGTGGCTCCTTCTCAGAATAGTTTTAAATGCAAAAGATAAAATAAGCAGGATTACAAAGGAAACTATGCTGAATACAGTAATCAAGCCATTAAAACAAATTTGTGATATGGTAAACACATAGATAAGCAACTTCTCAACACCTCTCTGTACTTGGTGCAGATTTGATTTGCTAATTCTTTTGGGGGGAAAGTTGATCTTGGTTTAAAAACTTACTAAAAATTGAGTTTCAGGTCATTTTATTTGACCTTTTGTCCTTAAGACCATTAAAGAGTTATTTTCTCCTTCATAGTGCTTTTGTTCCATTGAATCTTCCCGATAACAAAAATTCTACAGAGTGGGAAAAGGTGAAGTTCCTGTTTGAAGAACTTGGAAGTAGTCGTAAGTATTCTTTTAAAAAATAAAATCCATAATAATTCATATTTCATGACTCTTGAAACTCTTTTCATAAGTAGTCTATTTTTACACTGTTAAAAATTTAACTTCATGATTCTTTTAACCTGTGGTTAAAAGGATGTTAGACAAATTAGGAACTTTGTGTTGCTGAGACTTCTACCCATCTAGCCAGAAGTCTCTTGACTTCTTCATAAAATTACCATGTTGAAAATACAATGTAATCTTCAAAGTATTTTAGCGGTAAAGGTCTTATAATTTCTATGTGGTCTTTAATTCACTTAGGATAATATAGAATAATATGTTAAAGAAATGTGTTAGATATACTGGTGTTTATTTTTAATTTTTAACTGAGAGAACCCTATATTGCTCTTTGATCATGATTAAGTAATCTTTTTGTGGAATATAAATTACAGAGGTTTTATGTGGATGAAATAATAGTTTATTATAAATTTACCTCACCAAAAGATCTAAGTTTTCCTTCTCTTAATCAACATGACCTTGGTTTTTAGAGAGGAACAAAAAAGCAGGTTTAGGAAGTTAGCTTAAGAAAGTTGCTTAGTCATTGAAAAATATAGTTGGTGTTAGAAACTGATACCAAATAAGAGTGTGTATTTTATTACTGAGAATTTCATGTGCCTTTGAACTATTTTCAAAGAAAGCTAGAGAACTTATTTTATAAACATTATGCTGAAAATTCGTATTGCTTTTGTATTTATTCTTTTTATTAGGTACTCTATGTTCTTTGATCAGCACTTTCTCTTTACCCAGATACAATATTAAATGATGGTTAAATTAGGTCTTGGAGTCTTTGCTGTACAACTTCTTAATTTTCTTGCTTTCCACTTAAGATTTCATCTTGTAAATTGTGGTCCATTAATATCTTGCTGATACCAGCAAGAATACGGATAGCGGGTCTGGCATATACTGATACTGCATGTCAGGATTTATGTACCTGAGCCTGTTGCTGAGAAATAAATTGCTTCTTTTCCTGCAGTTAACTCCTTCAGGTCTCTTTAGTAGCTACTCTTCTGCCCTAAACATTATCCTATAAGTTTTGCTAGTCTTTGAGTGTTAGCATAACTTGAATCAATGATTATAATAGGTAGCATTACTGTACTTGCTGTAATCTCCTTAGTCTTAACCTTTAAAAAACCTCACATCTTAAACACCATATTTTATAGTACATTTTGCTTATCACTTTTAGTAATATCAACGTTTAGATTGGCCAGATATCTTAGCAGAACACTCCACTTTATCAGTTCTAAGATGCATATTTGTATACATTTTCATATCTCTGATTCTGTGATGTATTTTATAAGAGGAGGTACCTTAAAATGGCTATCAGCCAAATGCCAGACCTCTCCTAGTTGTATGAATACTTTCTGTTGATACTTCTAGTAAGATCAAGAAAGTAACAGCACCAATGGTCTTTGATTTAATAAAATGTATTACAGTTAAAAAAATTAAGGCTTAAAAATTTGTCTCTGACAAAAAAATTTGTCTCAAGTTTCTGAACTTGTTAATAATATGCTCTCTCTAAGTGTTATATTTTAAAACTGAGACGTGAGTTTTAATAGGATGGGTCATTCTATTATTATTTAGTATTGATATATTAAATTAATTAAAAAATTATGTTTGGTTCCACAGTACCTGCATTTAAACTAGATCAATACAGGTCCAATAGAACCTGTATTAAAACTAGAACAATTAGTATTACTCCAATTTAAGAATATTCCAATTTGCATATGTCATTGTATTATCTGGTATGTTTATTTGGAAGTGTCACTCTCACTACTCACTCATTGGCCTTCCTTTAAAAAGTTTCCTAAATCTAACTTGTTAGCATAGTATTCCTGTTTTGGTATTATGTTTGAATTTATTTTCTGTTTGTTTGCCTCTCCCCCCCTCACTAAGGGAGCATGCTAGCTCCTTTCAAGTTAAAGAGGGAAGTAAACTCTTTACGATTTTAGTTCTAGGCTAAGTTTTAAAAACTTACTTGAAATTTAAGAACAGAGGAACTAGGAGTTTGAGTGGAGAGGGAAGATAGGGCCAAGGTCAGTGGCATTCCTATCATGTTATTTCTCGAGGTCTGCCTTTGAGAAAGGCCAGGGCATTTTTTTGGCCAACTTTTGAGCATCTAGTATTTTGCTGATTTCTTTTGAGGCTCAATAATTAGGCAGTAGTTTCCCTCTTTAATTTTAAGAGGTGAAAGAAAGAAAGTCTTAGTCTGAAAGATCTTTAACAAATCCATTTATGAAGAGCTATTTAAAAGCTCCTTTCCACTTGGAGTTAGCACACAAGAATGGGGTAATGCATATTGGGTTTATTCCTTTGGAATGTGTAAGAAACCCAATTTTTACATTTCTGTTGATTTGTTGAATATAAACATTTGAATAGCTGTACATTTTTAACAGTGTTTTTCCTCTTTTGCAGATGGTTTAGCTGCCTTGTCATTTTCCATTAGTTCTCTGACCCTGATTGGAATGTTGGCAGCTATAATCTACACAGTAAGTATAATGGTAATAATTGAGTTAAAATTAAAGAACCACTTTATGATGCAGTTTTGTTACCTTATTGGTATGTTCAATTTAGCTCTGTTTTCCTGTTTAATATCTAGTACTTTCTTCATTTTTCTTGAGAGGAGGGTAGATTTTTAACTACTTGGTCATAATCATTTTATCTGTATTTGTGAAATTTAACATTCAGAAACAAACTTTATAACTTGTGAACCTTGAAGTGGTTATATACTATGCAATAATAGATTTAGTGATTTATAAGCATATTAGAACTCTGAACCATAGATCAGTACCTGTTATGGATTCAGTAGATTTATCCTATATGGGGATATAGGGCTTTTAAAATCAGATATTTTACATCACTTGATATTTCTCTAGTATAAAGAA
Organism: Aethalodelphis obliquidens; assembly: GCF_003676395.1. NCBI lineage: Eukaryota > Metazoa > Chordata > Mammalia > Artiodactyla > Delphinidae > Aethalodelphis > Aethalodelphis obliquidens. Next base: position 82,056,951 of record NW_020837947.1, read on the forward strand.
CCTAATCTTATACTCTCAGAGACTTTGATTTTTTTTTTTCCGGTCTCTCTGGGAATGGTACGATATGACTTACAATAGCCTGACAAACTTGCGTGCAGAGTGCTTTTTGAGTTTTTTGCTCAAATTATAGAGGAAAAGCAAGTAAAAATGCTTCTTACTTGCCTCCCAAAAGAGAGTTGTGCAGGAAGCTTTAAATTATATGGAACCTTTTTCAGATTAATGGAGTTTATGTTTAGAGCATTCTTGATTGATACAAAGATGAAAAGTGCTGGTTATAAAGAAAACATTTTGGGTATTGTTCCAGTGTCTGCCTTTAAACATAAAAGAAATGGGCTGTTAGTGTGATAGCAGAATCTGGTTTTGTTGCATAATCATTCAAGTGTCATAATGTATAATAAAAGAAGTCTAAACTCATGCATTTTAGTATCTTTCAGGTGCTTGAGTATTCAGTTTTATTATTCATTGCCATTTTTGCTTTTTTCATGTATTACTACACAAGGAGTGTATTGGTGGGTAACTATCTTCCCATCTCAGAGAATATATATACTACCTGTGAACGGTCTTTTAGGAAACATTCACAGGTTAATAACACACGAGGAGTTAGACCTGGACTCTAATTGCTATTCTGTGACTGATATGTATGCTGATCTTGGGTTTGTCTTCTACCCTGCGTGGGTCAGTGTTTTCCCCATTAGATGGGAATAAAAAAATGCCTCTTAGGGATTTTTGAAGGTCAAACGATACTTTTTGTAAAAGTGCTTCGAGAAGTATAGGGAGATGAGGATATAACAGTCAGTGAAAGATGAGTCAGGAGAAAGGAACAGAAAAAGAGGAAACCAACATGTAAGGTCATCCTCAGGAACCATGAAGGGTCTGCGATTTGACCCTGCTTGTAGCTTGTAGTCTGCTGCAGTGCCCTGGATGTTGGTCAGAGGTGCAAGACTTCTGGTCAGATAAGAACCTTCTGTTGCACAGCAACGGCAGCAGCCACGGGAGCGCGTTGTCTTGCGCCCGTCTCCTGAGTCCCGACTCCCATGGGGCGACATGAAGAGCGCCCATCGAGACTGTCACCAAGCTGAGGACCGTTGAGTGCAGGGAGGCCGAGTCTTCATTGACGGACAGGAAGCGTGCCTGCTCTCGCTCCAGAGGAACGCTGTCTTGGTCTTCCCAGGCTGTTTGCTGCACAAGCATTCTTGGAAAGACAGCACAGAAGAGAAAAGGGCAGTTAGTGCCTGGCTTGCAAGATGCGCAGAAATGAGAGGCCCGTGGAGCATTGTCTTCGGACGGCCGAGTGGTGGGCGCTGTGAGCATGCTCACACAGCGCAGTGTAGGGCACAGGCAGTAGTGACAGGTCGGGAGTAGTTCCTCTGACCTTTGAGCAGAGACCTGAGTGAGGTGGAAGGACAGCCAGCCACGAGGGGAGGGGAGTGCAGAAGTCCTGGGGTGAGCACCCTGTGCTGTGCTCAGTTAGCAGGAGGCAAAGCTGGCGTGTGGGAGCTCAGGTAACTGGGGAGGGTGGTGAGCGTGGATGAGGGCATGTTGTATAGTGCCTCGTGGACCGTGGTTAGGGTTTTGGATTTCATTCCGACTGAGATTAGAAGCTACTGGAAGGTTCTAAATGGAAAGTAATAGGATCTGACTAACATTTTAACAGTATTACTCCGGTGGGTCTGAATTCAGTAAGCTCTGGGGCTGATGAGTGGGAGTGGGGAAAATGTGTGAAATTATTAAAACTCTTTGAAAGAGAGCTTCCCTGTAGGAACGATATTGTAAAGATAAATATTTCAAGCTAATATAGTTTATATTCAAATGGAAACAGTGAAAATTATCATTTATGCAATGAAACCAAATATAATAATCATACTGACTTAGTTAAGATAGCCTTAGAAGAGCTTTACTTTTTCTGGAATACAGAGGGCTGGGCTGAAGGCCATTGATAAAACAATCAGAGGACCTGATGGCGGGAACCACCAGAAAGACACGATGCTGAGTAGGTAGGAGGGGTCACCAAAGGCCTGAGCCCAAGGGGCAGGTTCCAGTGTTATAGGCACCAGGTGAGACTGCCTAGGGGTTACCTACCTAGGGGTTACCTACCTAGGGGTTACCTACCTAGGAGTTACCGTGTGTGTTTTCTTTAAGTAGCATAAGCAGTACCGTTAGGATCCTTGGGGGAGAGGCTTAAATGTGGGTCCCTTTTAAGTCAGTGGGTCTCTTGAACTACTTTCCCATCTAAAGTGGGAGTAATATTTAATAAGGTTGTGAGGACTTAATTAAACAATTCATCAGGTCTTGGAATCTGTTGGCCACTCAATCAGTAATCACTAGGAGCTCAAACTGTTGAATATTCAGGTTCATGTGGTTCAAGCTACAGATTCCACCGCTTTCCTCTCACAGTGAAAGTAAGCCAGGTGTTAACAGCAGTTGCGTCATGGTCAGTGAGAATGTGGATTATGAAAAGGTGAGTAAGTCAAAGAGTTACTCTTGGGTGTGTGGATAGACAGATAAACATCATGTAAATAGCACTGCAGAATGTGCTCAGAACTGGGTGGAAGAATGGTTTGCTACCAAACCACAGTCTCGCCAGTTTTACTACCTATGTGGGGTAGAGAAGACCCTGGTTAAGGGGGAGCGTGGTATGCATAGCTGAAGACTAGCCGTGAGTGTGAGTCTTCATGTAAAATGTAATTTCTGAGTCCTAGCTTCCCCATCTGAGAAATGGGCCAATAATACTTATTCAGACTTTATTAAAAACTAATTGAGGGCTTCCCTGGTGGCACAGCGGTTGAGAGTCCGCCTGCCGATGCGGGGGACGCGGGTTCATGCCCCGGTCCGGGAAGATCCCACATGCTGCGGAGCGGCTGGGCCCGTGAGCCATGGCCGCTGAGCCTGCGCGTCCGGAGCCTGTGCTCCGCAACGGGAGAGGCCACAGCAGTGAGAGGCCCCAGCAGTGAGAGGCCCGCATACCGCAAAAGACAAACAAACAAAACAACAAAAATACTAGTTGAAAATCAACTGTTTATTGATAAGTGGTTTTATTATTGGTAGGTGGCTAATGGTACTAATTATCAGTGAAAGCAAAGTTTCCTCCTAAGTAGTTAGGGAAAACTCAAGAATTGGAGCAGAACTTGAATGAGGGTATAATAGGTACGCATGGGGAATAGAAGAGGTTTAGTTTTAATATGTACCGAAAGTGGGAAGTTAATGTTTAGAGAACTTTGACCCTGAGTACAAGGAATTAATTACTAAAGGTAAGATTATGTCTGTTATTGAATCTGTAGCTATCAGTATTGAGACTACAGAAGTTTTTGTAATGTATGTGTCAGTTGAATGTGAATTTCTTAGGTATGCGTTGTTGTTTAGTTTAGAAACTAGTTGATAATTTAAATTTTACCAAGATTATATCCACTGTACCACATCTCAAGGAATAGCCAAATAATTGGGCACTCAATTTTAGGAGAAGAATGTCAAATGACATGTTATCTTGCCTGTTGTTTTCAGCTTAATTGAAAGGGAATCTGCTACTTTTTAAATTAAAAACAAACAAACAAACAAAAAAACCTCTAGACACAAATATTTATGCAGATATTTTAATTTTTTGGTGCCACCAAGTGGGGAAGTGTTGAATAGTGCTATTTTCATACAAAATGTATCATGTGGACCGCTGAAGTGCCTATAAAGACAGCGGCTACTGAACTTTTTATTATGTACACTTACCAGTAAAAAAAACTGAACGTGTCTTCCAGGAGTTTATGAATTATATATATATATTTATGCTAATAAATATATTTACTATAAATGTAGACTAATGTATTAAGGAAAACTAGAGTGCTAAATTAAGGATTTGAAAATAGAAATAAATAGAGCAGTGGTTCTCAATACTCTTTGAAGACAGAACTCCACTTTAAAAATTAAATTTCTCAGCCTTCTATGTGAGTATGCTTCGTTGAGTCTGTGACCTGATTTGTAAGATGCACCTTATGTACCGCTGTAAGGAAAAAGCCCTGCCCATGCTCTCTAGTCATTTATAGTTTTTGTTTTATATTAATGAGAGAAGTGTTTCAGCCTTACCTACGTAAAAAAAAAAAAAGTCGTATCAATCTTCCGCATACAAGATAAGGAAAATATAACTGAAATAAGTTGTAAAGGTATTTCTAAAACTTCGCATTTGGAATGTGAGTCTTCTGAATCACTTTTTTGAATTGGCTGTTCTTGTCCATGTTTCACTCCACAGGGTGGTTTTAGGCTATCAAGAGAATTGATGCTAACAACTTTTCTTGGGTGCTCCATTCTTGTCTCTGGGATGTTCTTTGAAGCTACTAACACACCTGTTTAAGCTGTTTTTGTTGTTGTTTCTTCTTTTGCTACCTAAGTAGCAAAGTACAAAATGTCTTCTACTTTGGTCATCTTCCTTTCTTAAGCTTATAAAGCCTTTGATTATTGCTTTGCAAAAAAATATAGAATCATGCTCATTGTTCCAGTTAATTTTTGCTTCACTGCTTGGTCCTTTGTTCTGTCTTTCCTTACACATTAACTTTTTGCTTCGATGTCAAATCGTAGCACTATCTTATAAGACGTGGTAAGTGGCAGTTAAACTCAAGAGTTGTACCAAGAATGCAGGTAACTCCACTGGAGAAGTAACTATAATGTAACCAGCTATGACCAAATCTGTGAATGTGCAGGTAATGACAACTACGTCATGACTTCTGCCTAGCCAGTGTTTGTAAGATGCATCCAAATTTCACTGATGATAAATGTGAAAAAATACATGTATATTTTAGAATCAATGAATATTTAAAAGGGAAATCTTCATTGAATACACATTAAGTGAGTTGTTTCCTTAGTCATGACAGTATCCGTGTCCTTGAATAATAGGTGTTATAAGTATATGCAGGACATATATTCAGTTTACAGGCAGTGCTTGGCGCTGACCTTTCTAATTCAAGGCTAATAGGTTGGAAACTCATCCTTCACAGAAGAGAGAGGTGCAGGGAAAAGTGCTGTTCTTATAGGGGCAAGAAGGTATTAGAAATGTTTGTAGTTTGTATATATTCTTTCAAAACATTTGGCTTTTAAAATACAGGTGGTGATTTATTCTTGGAAGTTGAAACAAATAAAATTGGAAGCGATTATGGCTGACCTGGAAGCATTTTAAATGATATGATCTCTTTAGCCTTGTTGATTTTCTGGTAATTCACTAGAGGGCAGTAGTAAGCAATAAAAGTTTTGTGTTTCTGAAAAATGATAGCCTTCATACATTTTTTTCAAAGAAATCTGAGGTTAAATTCAAAAGATTCTTGTTTAAAGATCTTAAAGTTGTAGTGATTAAATAGTTTGTGTACTGTGTTATGTCAAGTTTATCTTACTCTAAATACTATACTTAAAATTCCTGATAATCATTGAAATTTAAGCATGTAATCCAAAAATAAGCTAAAAGCTAGGTAACCAAAACAATGATTACTTTCTTGTTCTCTTCAGACAATTAATAATTCACAAAAGGATGTTGTATTCTGGTCCCATGTTACCACAAGGTGTTACCAAGGACATGTTTTTATTTTCTAAAATTTTTGCTTTAAACTGTTTATTTAAGCTATAGGAATGCAGTTTAACTCTTCGAATAAATGTGTAAATTCCATGTAAGGAAATAAGTTCATGTGAATAAAGGGCACTGAAAAAATTTTTTTTGTTTGAATATTATTTTCTTAGAGAAGTTATTTTATTAATTGAACACGTTTGTTCTTGGAATAAAGGTAGGTAAAAGAAGAATTGAGACCTAGTCCTTACATACAAAACAGTCTACTGCAGTTATTACTAGTCTGGCTGAGAAATCTATATTGTTAACGAACTTTCCACATGATTCTGATTAGCTAAGTTTGGCAGATCTAGTGATAAAACAGACATGCAGACAAATAATGTCCAGTGTTCTGTACTATAATTGAGTTATAAGCAAGGTACATTTACAAATCAAGGAAGGTTTCTCAGATGCGGTGTAATTAAGCTGAGACCTGAAGGGCACTGGGCTGGGCTAATGAGGTAGGGTGAGACGTGGGTGTTGCAGATGAGGCACCGCATGTACACAGGTGTGGATGCGGAAACTGCAGTGACTGAGGAGCAGTGAACCATTTAGAGGCATGAGGTTGGGTGGTAGGGATCAGGTCACGAAGGGCTTCGTAGGCCAGGATTAGATAGTGGCGTCTATTCACAGGACTAGTAATTGTACCTCTCATTGGAAAAAAAAAAATTGTAAAGTGACATTTTCAAACAGTCGTTCATGAAATTCTGATACATACAGAAAGAGGTGAACAGAGTAGTGTGGCTCTGGCTGAAGCAGCAGCAGCAGACCGACGCTCCCTGCTTCTTGTCTCCTGTGTGGTCTTGATGGCCCCGATGCAGAATCCTGGGGACTGCCGCCAGAGCACGTGGTCCTGGGGAATCTCAGTGGATGCTAATCAGAGGAATGACATAATCTGACATGAGGGTTAGAGCAAGATCACTTTGGAAACAGTGTAAAGGATGGATTTGTAGGAAGTGAGACCAGCAGACCAGTGAGGAGAATTTAGATGACCTTGTCTTTGACAGTAAACTCTTAAGTAGTGGCCACGTTTTTCGTGCTGACTGGAGTACAGATTCCTTGGGAAATAATTGGACTGTCCAAAAAGTTTGTTCAGGTTTTCCCATAACATCGTATGGAAAAACCCAAACGAACTTTTTGGCCAACCCAATAGTATTGAGTTCTGAGGTTAGTATATTTAGAGACCCAGATCCATCAAGCAGAATAGCAAGATTTGGGATAAAATAAGCCTAGTTCGGAGGTGGTTGGAAGGACAGGAAAATATACTTGGGCATAAACTGGGTTTAGCAAAATCATGTTGCCCTGGCAGTTGGTTGTAAAAAGCAACGTGGACTTGTGGTAAAATGATATGTGCGTGTGGAGAGTCGGTGAATAATCATCATGTAATACTGTATGCTCATCAGAGTCTTAAAGTGCTATGTTACTTTTTTTCATTACCGTTTAAAAGGTGTGGAACTACTAGAACAACAGATAGGTCAGAGTGGTAATAGGGTTAGGACACTCCTACAAGGGAAGGGTAACCGCCTCTGGGACACCTTGGCTTCCATACGCTTTTTTCTTTACATTTTCGGTAGTTTGAGGATATAAAATTTACTGTTAAAAAAAATAAACCTGATTATGTTTTTCCTTTTTATATTTTACCAACGTCATTAGGAGTATAAGTTAGATAAGAATTTAGTTAGTTAGAAGAAAATTATTCTACTCTGTCCAAATTATATTTTCTTCTAATACAAATAGAACCTTTCCCCAACCTCTCCTTGTTGTTTTTGTTTTCGGATGATGGGGAAATCATGAGAACATTAACTTATGTTTTAACAATATTTAAAATGCAAGATTTTAAGTATCTCTCCTTTAGAAAATGCAAGGATTTGCATATTAGGTAATAATTTCAGCTAGTTAATTATCTAAATACAACATGCTATATAGAGTTGATACTACCTGATAGAACTGGTTGATTTCTGGGATTTCCTTTTAATCATGTTCTTTGTTCCTATTCTCCCTTAATTTAAAAACAACCCTGATGTGTCAGAATTTATGCTTCCCTATGTGAATTGTGGTTTAATCAATGTCTAAAGGAGACTCAGTGAGAATATTGAAGTGATTAAAATCGACACTAAACATATTTGAGATCATCCTGGGAGTTGACAGCCAGGTAGCAGAGAGCATGAGAGAAAATATGCAGGATTGCTCAGGATACTTTAGAGTTCAGGGTTAAGCCTAAGAGGTAGCGTTTATCACTTCTGCCCACATTCATTGCTTGAGCTCAATCTCATGGCCCCACCTAACTTCAGGGAGGCTGGCTGAAGTGGTTTGGCTGTGTTCTCAGGAAGAAAATGGAAGGATCTAAATACATGGTGTGTCTACTTTAGAGCCCGTTGCTGCAACCACGAGGTGGTAGTTGTCAGTTTTGCTTCTAAGGATTTAAGGTCAGTAACGATTTTGAATAATGGTCACATGGCAGTTGCCATTGAGTGTTTTTAATAGTTACAATAAAATTTCACATTTGGGACTGGCTAATATGGAATTGGGTAATAGAAAATAATATGTTTATTTTTAATGCCCATTAATATTTTAGAATTTCTTGTAAGAATTATATTTAAAATACTTAGTGAAAAGACTGTAAATACTTAGAACTTACAAATAAACTACATACAGATCATTGGTATGCTAATCAAATAACATGTATGTTAAAATACTTACATTTTACTAAGGGTTTACTATATACACTTGGATAAAATTGGGTTTTTCCATAGAAAATAATTTTATAAATTGTTTCTACTGATTCATACTATCTTAACCCCTGATTAGCCTGAAATTGTGAGTTATTACTTTGATAAAGTATTATATTTCCATTAATTTTATAACTTGTCCTTTGAAAAATAGATATTACCTATTCTAGGAATAGTATTACAGACGTAACTCTATGTAACTAAATATGAAATAAACAGAATTATGAGGCAATATAATCATGATTCACTCCCATATCCTCTGTTCTTCAGTGACTGTCCCCTTCACAACTGCTTACTCATTTTGTTGTTACTTAAAAGGACATTTTTTACCTGAAAATTCTGTATAATATGTTTAAAATAGTATGACTAGGGAATTCCGTGGTGGTTCAGTGGATAGGACTTGGCGCTCTCACTGCCAGGGGACCAGGTTTGATCCCTGGTTGGGGAACTAAGACCCCGCAAGCCTCATGGCACAGCCAAAAAATAAATGAAATAAAACAGTATTACCAGAACGTGTTTTCCTTTGTTCTTTCAGGCCTATGGCATGTCGGCCTTGCCTCTAAATCTGATCAAAGGCACTAGAAGCGCTGCTTACGAACGTCTAGAAAACACTGAAGACATTGAGGAAGTGGAGCAGCACATCCAAACGATTAAATCGAAGGTGACTTGATGTTTTATTGTAACCGGGGAGCGTAAAAGTACTTTGTCTTCGAGCTGCTCTGTGTTGTGACTTAGACATTGCTAAGCCCATATTTTGACATTGTTTGAGTTTTTGTTCAACGTATCCTTAAAGAACCCTATTTTTAAAAAATTGTCTTCTGTGAAATGTAGGACACTGACAGTGTGAGAATTTCTATCAGTGTTCTAACAACTGAAACACAAAAGTTCTACTTGTGTATGATGAAGACCTTGCTAGTTCCCAGGTATGCTGATTCCATGTGTAATATCAGATTTCACTGTATCACTTACGTTAAAGTTTTATGTACTGGTTGAATAAGATAAGATTACGTGTAACCACTTGCCAATTAAATGTACTTCTAAAAACACAATCAAGTTTTTCTTCCTCTGTCACCTTCAAGTAACAGATAAATCTTATTTATAGAACATAGGAAAAAATGGAAAGTTTTCTGAATTATTCTATTAAACTATCATAATCCTGAGACAGAAACCAGATGGTAATAGCACACCCAAAAGAAAACTGTTTACTGGGCTCTCTTATGAAAGTACAGGCAAATAATTTAATATAAATAAAAATGTTAGCAATTCAAAAACTATGCTGTAATAAGAGAATATTTCATAATTATAAGATTAGGTTTATCCCAGGATGGCGAGGATGATATGTTAGAAAATAAAGTAGTTTAATATATTGAGAATAGATGAGAAACATAAACATCTTAATAGATGCCAAAGAGTATTTGGTAAGAGTCAATTTGTAGTTAACGATGTTTAGAGAAAATTCTTACCAAATTGGAAGAAAAGAAGTTGTTTAGCAAAGGAAGCCTACCGTGATCATCGTACCTAATGAAAGAAACATTCTCACTAAAGGCACGTATACGACAGGGATGTTCGTATCCTATTCCTAGTCAGATAGAAAAGAACGTAGTGGTAACTGTGGAAGGGAGAGGAGAGAAGAGGGGAAGTAACTTCTGTTATTTGCAGATAGCCTCTACCAAGAAAATCTAAAAGAACCAACTGGCAAATTAATAGACCTAACAAGAGTTCATCAAGGTGTCCAGATACAGATGTACAGGATCATTCACCAGGTGGAGGATGTAATAGAAAATGACCTCATTTCCAATAACTGTGAACTATAGAATAATAAGAAATGTCAGAATCTTCCTGGTGGAAATTACAAACTTTATTGAAATACATAATAGAAGACTGAAATAAATGGAGAACTTCATCCGTTCCTACTTGGGAAGATTCAATATTGTAGAGACGACAGTTTTCATACGTTTAGGTGGAAATTCAATACAGTCTATAAAAGATAAAAAATGAAATCTTTATAAACCTCCTACCATATACTAAACAAATTCAGAATTTAAATCCAGTATAACATTTACAAAACATTAGGAGAAAGTGAAAATCAAATTTTATTTTGGTATGTAGAAGACCTTTCTAAATAAGACTCAGAACTCGAGTGCAAATTGAGCAACTGGTGAGCTTTAAATTTTTATGTTTTTAAATTTATGTACCAAAAAAAGTGGCACCAAAAAGGAATTTAAAGAACCAACAATAATTTGAGAGGAAATAATCTGCAATATAGCTGATATATGCTGAGCATCTTTAAGTCAAGAAGAAAAAAAGACAAGAAATACATAGAAATGATGAACAAAAGACCTAAATAGACAGTTTACTGAAGGAGAAATTAAACTCTTCAGTGAAAATACGAAGTGATGCTTCAGCTCATTAGTAATGAGTAGGTTGAGTAAGATCCCAGTTTGTGTGGGACCTGAGGAGTTTTCCAGAACATGAGGGGACTTTTATTGCTAAAACCAGGATGGCTGGTAATTTGAGCAAGTCAGTATTTTTTTATCCTTTAGAAGTCTTTAAATTTTTTACCTTCGTCAGGGGTTGATAAGAATTTGGGGATAGGAATACTGTTTGAGGGAATATAAAATATACAGCTTTTAAAAGAAAACTGAATGTTGTCACATGCGCCTGTACACACAAATGCACAAACAATGTACCTTTTAATAATTAAATTTTAATCAACAGATGTCTAGGAGCCTATCTCACTGGATTGTATGTATGCGCTTGTACCCAGGTGAATAAGGATATTCATGTCCCTGCCCCCTCAAAAAAGAAAATAATCTAAATGTTCAAAAATAAGGTATTTGTTAAATTAAAATATCATGGTATAATGTGCTGTGCAATGATGAAAAGGAATGAGGTAGATTTATATATAGCTTAGAGAATGTATCTTATGAAATTAAGTTACACTTTCTCAGTTTAAATTCTGGCTCTCCTGATTATGTAGGTAATATCTGTGGGCCTTATTTTCCTCATCTAATAAATGAATAAAATGCTGTTATCGGGCTTCCCTGGTGGCGCAGTGGTTGGGAGTCCGCCTGCCAATGCAGGGGACGCGGGTTCGTGCCCCGGACCGGGAGGATCCCACATGCCGCAGAGCGGCTGGGTCCGAGCCATGGCCGCTGAGCCTGTGCGTATGGAGCCTGTGCTCCTCAACGGGAGAGGCCACAGCAGTGAGAGGCCCGCGTACCGCAAAAAAAAAAAAAAAAAAAAAAAAAAATGCTGTTATCAACCTCAGAGTTTTATTTGGAAGATTTAAGGAGAATAAGGCACAGGAAATGTTACCTATTATGTAAAACAAAAAACATAAGTATGTTTACACAGAGGGACACATGTAGACACATAGATATGCATGATCTCTGTGACAGTGATAACCACAGAAGAGGAGGTGGTCGTTGGGGACCGTGGGAGGGGCAGTGTCTGTCTGACCACAGTTCTTCTTACTTTGGTTTAGACAGTTGGTACAGCAGAGCGGGCCTCCATTCATCCCACTGATGCTTCCGCAAATGGGCAGATAATTTGAGTGTGTTTTCAGTGGACCCTTAAATCAGCTTACTAAAAAATTATTTTCCTGAAATAGGGAACGCCAGCAGTGAAATAAATCTACCTTGTTGGTATCCTTTTGATATTAGAATGGCAGTTTTGAGAAAAATTGTGTAGTTAAGATATAAAGTACCACACGCTTGAAGTATCGTGGCCTGGATCTGCCTTCTGGAGGGAGATGTCTTATTCCTCTGGTCTTCAGAAAATACCCTTCTGTAAGGGATACAGTTTGATAGTAACCAGTGTCCCTAAAGCAGTGGCGATCGTTAAATAATAATAATGGCCCCACGTATGCGGAGTATGGTTCTGGGCCAGTCGCATCAGCATCTCCTGGGAATTTGGCAGAAATGCAATTCCGGGCCCCACCCGGGACCTAACTAAGTCGTGTTCTCTCGCGGTAGGGTCTAGAAACCTGCGTTGAACAGACCCTCCTGTTGATTGTTATGCATGTGACGTTTGGGAAGCAACACGATCAGGAACAGAGCATTGCAGTGCCGTCTTGTGGAGAGGTCGCTGTGACCCTGACATGCCCTTATGAAAGGGTATCTGGACTGTCTGCCCGGACAAGAAATACATAGAAATAATGAACAATGCGTGTGTCCCTTATTCCACATTGATGCTGCTCTGGGCTGTGCTGCAGAGCACTGGCCGGCGTGTCCCCCAGCATCCTATTTAAACCTTGATAGGGATTTTAACACTCTAATTATTAACGCTTTTACAGTTTAAAAACGTCCCGGGAATTCCCTGGCAGTCCAGTAGTTAGGACTCAACTCTGTCACTGCTGAGGGCCTGGGGGTTCAATCCCTGGTTGGGAAACTAAGATCCCACAAGCCGCATGGCCTGGCCAAAAACTTAAAAAAAAAAAAGAAAGAAAGAAAAATGTTGTCCCGTGTAAATATTTTCTTGGTCCTTCAATAAAAGCAAACAAATTTATATTTCACCTTTTTAGTATTTAGCAGCTGTCTTGTTATTGTGGTTTATTATTGTACCGAGTTGAAGACACTTATGGGCAGGGGTGAGTTCGAGTGGGAAAGTGTCACTTGGACGCCACAGAAAGGTACTGCTCATGGTTATGGTAAATATCATATGAAAATAGATGAGAATTATCTGTCAGGTAGGCCAGCCGAAGAAAACATAACTCATTTGCAAATGTAAATAGAGAATAAGAAAGCGCTGGCTCTTAGCGATTGTTATAAAAACCTGTGCACACCACATACGAGTACTGCATCACTCTGCTGGTGTTTGAGTCAGGGGCTGAGAAGCCTCAGCTCAGATACACTGTAACACAGTCTCTCGACCAAAAGAGAGAACGCAGGACCGGATATGTTAAGACAAGGGATAGGATGAGGAATTTGGAGATGAAGGAGGATAACTGAGCAAAGAACATAAAGTGCCTCATAAAAAGGATGTTTATAAAAGTATTTATCTGTCTCCACATGACTTTACCATATACGGTATTTGGAAAACGGGGATCAAGAGGACGTTCAGCATTAAACGTACACACATTCACATCGCATTCTGACACTGATCTGGGTTCAGAGATGTGTATTGTCACATAGAAGTTGTTGGGTTCTTTTTTTTTTTTTTCCAATTTGTAAATTTGCCAAAGGAGTCAAATCGAGCCAAAAAAATTTGTGTTGCCTGATCTGCTAAATCTGGTGGGTACTTTATAAAGACCTTAATGGTAAAAAAAAAACTGTTTTATTTTGTTCTGTTATTTGCAGAGCAAAGATGGTCGACCTTTGCCAGCAAGGGATAAACGCGCCTTAAAACAACTTGAAGAAAGGTTACGAACACTTAGGAAAAGAGAGAGGCACTTAGAATTCATAGAAAATAGCTGGTGGACTAAATTCTGTGGTGCCCTGCGTCCCCTGAAGGTAAGTGGGGTTTTACAAAATTATGCTGTCACTCTTCCAAGTTTCTGTAGTACCTCTCAGAGAGGCTGAGTTCTCCTTGTGAGGCATTGCAGCGTGGAACTTAAGAGTATGGGTTTCGCAGTTGAAATAATCTGGTTTTAAATCACAGCTCTGATATTGGTAGTTTGGGCAAGGTACGTAACCTCTCTGAGCTTCATTTACTCATGTGTCATGTAAGTATTATAACAGAGGTTTGGGGGGACTTAAATTAAAATGTAGGTAAGTAATGTGGTATTCTCCTGGTTTTACAAGGTTGTACTTTTCTGTAGGAGATCTGGGACCCATATTAGACCTTTCTCAGATAGGCAGATTTCAATATTCAGATTGAAAATTTCAATAGAATTTGCTTCATTGTGAGGTGGCATGTTTCTGAAAGTATGTAAAAGTATTATTTAAGATGGAAAACCATTAATTTCCCTTTTTTTTTAAACCATCATTAGCTAGCCTTGAATTCTTCAGATTGTGGTCTTCCTCTTATAATTCAAAAGGAAATGAGGAAATGCACTGACTGCTTACCCTAAAAAGCTTCTCTTTTGAAAGACTTCTTCAAAAACATACCATAATCAGTTAGATCTACTGTGTATCACTTTTAAACCTTAAGTCTCACCTCGGTCCCTTTTGCCAAGGTGATTGTCTTCATAGCACCAAAGGTATGAAGAAACCCTGCTCACCCCTTAACTTAATTCTAAATTGTTTATATAGCTTCTTTATAAATATTTATAACTTGGTCACTAACATTAGCTGCCTTGTTTCAAAAGTGCTTTGTGCCATTTCACTGTACCTGTGTTTAGAGGGACTTTCAAATCAGCTTTATTAAGTGTGCAGATTGATTTCGCCAAATGTAGGCATGTAGGTATAGAAGATCTACATCACTACAGAAAGCTACTTTATGTCTTCCCCTGTGCCACTGAGCTCAGACTCCAGCCACCCACTGATGGCCTTCTGTCATTGAGGTTTACTTCTCTGTGTTCTGGGGAGTCATGGCATATATAGGCTTTTGTCTGGCTTCTTTGCTCAGCACAGTGCTTTTGAGATACCATGCATGTTACTGCATTTCTTTTCAGTGGTTCCTTTTGTTTTCTTGCTGAGTAGTATTCCAGTGTGTCTGTATCACAATTTGTTTATCCACTCACCTGTTAGTGGGGATTCGAGTTGTTTCCAGTTTGAGGCTATTATGATTAATGCTGATGTGAACATTGTGTACAAATCTTTGTGTAGACATCTACACATTCATTCATTTTTCTTGAGTAAATGCCTAGGAGTAGAATTGCTGGGTCTAATGTTTAATATACATTTCACTTTATAATAAGTGAAGTATTTTTCAAAGTGGTTGCACCATTCTGCATTCCCACAGCAGCATGAGATTTCCAGTTGCTTCACATCCTTGTCAACTCATATTATAACTGTGATGTGATAGTTGTTCTAATGGGTGTATGATCTTACCTCATGGTTTTGATTTGCATTTCCCTGGTGACTAATGATATTAAGCATCTTTTTGTATTCTTATTGGCCATTTGTTTATCTTTTCTCAAAGGCCTGTTTAAATCTTTGGCCACTTTGAAAGTTAGGTTTTTGTTTTATGAGCGAGTAATGAGACTTCTTTGTATATTCTGAATCAAGTACTTGGTCAAATTTGTGTATTCTTAATGTTGACCCCTAGTTTATGCCTTGCTTTTATGTTGTCTCAACACTGTCATTCAAAGAGATGTTTCTTAAGTTTTTATAGAGAGCATTTTCTCCTGAGTTTCTTCTAGATGATAGTTTTAGTTCTTATATTTTAGGTTTGTGGTCCATTTTAAGTTAATTTTGTGGAATGATGTGACTTAGGGGTCAAAGTTTATTTTATTTTCCATATGGATAGCTAGTTGTTTCAGCACCTTTTTTTTTTCTTTTGACAAGACTATCCTTTGCTCATTGAATTTCCTTGGTACTTTTGTCAAATCGATTGTATATATGTGTGGCTCTGTTTGTGGACTTTCTTCTGTTCCGTTGATCTACATGTTCTTATGCTAAAACTTGATTACTAGAGCTTTATAATCAGTCATGAAATCAAGCATGTCAGTTCTTCAGTTTTGTTTTCCTTTTTCAATATTGTTTCGGCTCTGCTAGATCCTTTGCATTTCCATATAAATTTAGAATTGACTCGTAACTCCGCAAAACACCCAGTGGAATTTCTATTGGGATTACTTTGAATCAGTAGGTGAATTTGGGGAGAATTGTTACCTTAATATTGACTCTTCTAATCCATGAACGTGATATCTTTCCGTTTATTTATGTTATCGTAATTTTCTCTCAGCAGTGTTTTGTAGTTCTCAGTATAGAGGTCTTGCAGGTATTTTGATAAATTTATCTATATCTTCATTTATAATATTACACATTATTTTGTTTAATTTCAGTTCTCAATTACTTGTTGCTAGTATGTAGAAATTCGTTTCTGTACATTGGCCTTGTATCATGCAGCCTGGCTAAATTATTAGTTCTAGTAGCTTTATTATAGATTCCCAAGGAATTTTTATATACATGATTATGTCAGTGCTAGAAGACAGTTGTACTTCTTCCTTTCAAATATAAGATTTCCGATTTTTTTTCTCCTTACTGCACGGGCTAAAACTTCCAGTACCGTCAGTTTACCATTTATTCCTTTTGTTATATAAATAAATCAGTATTCTCGAATACTGATTGGAATTCTTACCTATTATCTGGTTTTAAGTTAGGAATAATAGGAAACACTTAGGATTAGTTAGTAGTAGTCATGCCTGATGGAAAAATCTGAGGATGCAAACTTACTGTTATGTAATTGAGGCTTTAACATGAGTTTTTCTCACATGAAGTATGAAAATGATTTATTATACAGATGTAACTCAGAAAATGGGAAGCTGTGCTGTTCGTGCTTCTCATACATTAGCATCCCGGTGGTCCCAGTGGGAGCAGGCAGACAGGGCCGCTCCCCGCTCTGCACTGCTCAGCCATGCTGGAGGTCGTTTGACACCTCTGAGAAGCTCCTGGTGCAGAATTTCTTTAAAGTTATGTCTGTCTCAAAATATATACACTACCAAACGTAAGGTAGATAGCTAGTGGGAAGCAGCCGCATAGCACAGGGAGATCAGCTCGGTGCTTTGTGACCGCCTGGAGGGGTGGGATAGGGAGGGTGGGAGGGAGGGAGACGCAAGCGGGAAGAGATATGGGAATATATGTATATATATAACTGATTCATTTTGTTGTGAAGCTGAAACTAACATACCATTGTAAAGCAATTATACTCCAATAAAGATGTTAAAAAAAAAAAAAAAAATTTGGTGGTAGTGTTCGGTGCTGTATGTAATCCAGGTTTGCTTTATTATAAAGTGTATTAAATTACACCACAATTTGCCATTTTTTATAAGAAAATGTTATAATTATTTTTCATAAGAGTAGCTCCCCCCACCCCCCCCAAGATGCAACTGATCTTGTGATTTCACACTTCCATGATTGCCTAGCATATGTGTGTCTCATGTCAGAGGCACAGGGGTTCAGAGCATGGCTTTTCTGTCACATACATGTAGTGTTGAGTCCTTGCTCTGCTCCTCACCAGCCGTATAAATTCTTGTTACTTCACCTTGCTACACCTCATCTTTCTCATTCATGTAATGGAGTTATGTACTTATTTTTGTTATGGGAATTAAATGAAATAATGTATGCTGTGCCTTTTGATGTAAGCAGCTCAGAAAATTGCAGCTGCTATTGTTACAGTTCTATATATAGATTTTTCAACTTCTTGAATACTGCCATGGAACTCAAGGAAGAAAATTAGTTTTGAGTTGAAGGCACTTACAAAAATAAGCATCTAATTAGAATAAGTTAATGGGTCCTTAAAAGAGCATTTATATATAATACCGAGCACATTTCTAAGCATACAGTCTCTTCATTAGACACTTGATTAAACTTGCCCCTGACAGATGGGCATTCTTCGAGTGTGTACAGCTAGATTGGCCTGGGTAACCTACAGATCCATTAGGTTTTAAATAAAACTTGAGATTTTACTATATATACACCTATTATTGTATATTTATACCTCTTATATTTATAAAGAGATATTATAAATTCATGTCCATAATTTTATCACTTATTTTTTCAGACTTTTTTTTTATTGTAAAACATACATAACATACAATTTACCATTTAAACTATTTGTTGGTGTGGCATTACTTACATTCACAGTCTTGTGCAACTGTCACCACTCTCCATTTCCAGAACCTTTCATCGTCCCAAACAGAACATTCAAAAATAACTCTCCATTCTGCACCTCCACCCCCCATACCCGTGAAACCACCTGACTCAGACTGGGACTTGAACTCACTGTCTTTTAGTTGAGATCACATACCTGGTCTCAGGACTTAATGAAGCTCAGGTTCTTGATGTCTCGTCACAGAAAGAATTCAGTGAGCGACAAAGTGATAGGTAAGAAGTGCATTTATTTAGAGAGATACACGGTCCATAGACAGAATGCAGTCCATCTTAAGGCAAGCATCGTCCTGGGAGAAACACACTCCACAGACAGAGTGTGGGCCATCTCAGAAGGTGAGAGGCCCTGAAATATGGCATGGTTAGTTTTTATGGGCTGGGTAATTTCATAAGGAAAGGAGTGGGGGTATTATTCCAACTATCTTGGAGAAGGGGCGGAGATTTCCAGGAATTGGGCCCCGCCCACTTGTTGACATTTTTTTGGTCAGCCTCAGAACCATCATGGCACCTGTGGATATGTCATTTAGCTAATGTATTATGTTGAGCGTATAATGAGGCTCAGTGTCACTGGAATTTGAATCTTCCGCCATCTTGAACCTAGTTGGTTCTAACCAGGTTATGTCATATCCAACAGCTCTGTCATTCTTTTAAAGGTTGTGCCCTGCCCCGTTCCCTCCTGTTTCACCCCTGCCCAGCTTATATCCCCGAATGACCTCTATTCTCTTTTCTGTCTCTCTGAATTTTCCTATTCTAGTTACCTCATATAAGTGAATTATATGTCCTTTTCTGTCTGGCTTATTTGACTTCACATAATGTCTTCAAAGATCATCTGTTATTTTGGTTTTTTTTGTTTTTTTTTTTTTTGCGGTACTCGGGCCTCTCACTGTTGTGGCCTCTCCCGTTGCGGAGCACAGGCTCCGGACGCGCAGGCTCAGCGGCCATGGCTCATGGGCCCAGCTGCTCCGCGGCATGTGGGATCTTCCCGGACCGGGGCATGAACCCGCGTCCCCTGCATCGGCAGGCGGACTCTCAACCACTGCACCACCAGGGAAGCCCCATCCATATTTTTGATGTATCAAAATTTCATTCCTTTTTAAGGATGAATAATATCAATTTTGTTTTTCCATTCATCTTTTTGTTTATCCATCCATCTGTTGGTGGACATTTGGGTTATTTCCAGCTTTTGGCTATTGTGAATAATGCTTCCAAGGTAATTGGTATACAAGTATCTGTTTGAGTCCCTGCTTTCAGTTCTTTTGAGTATATACCTAGAAATGGAATTGAGAGATCTTGTGTCAGTCCTGGTATAACTTTTTGAAGAACCTACAAATTGTTTTCCACAGTGGCTGCACCATTTTACATGCCCACCAGTAAGGCACAGGGTTCCCGTTTATCCATACCATTGTCAACACTTATTTTCCTTTGTTTTGATAATAGCCAACCTTATTGTTGTGAAGTGATATCTCATTGTGGTTTTCATTTCCTTAACGATTAGTGACATTGAGCATCTTTTCACTTGATTGTTGGCTTTGTATCTTTACTTTGGAGAAATGTTTATTTGGGTTTTTTTGTTTGTTTGTTCTTAATATTCTTGTTGCCAAAATATTGGCCCTCTGTGCTCTGGTGCTGACTAGAAATTCAGAGACAGAGTTTTGGAGGAAAGAGAAAGAGTAGCTTTATCTCTTTGACAGGCAAAGAAGGAACACAGCAGCCTAGCGCTAGTGCCCCCTCCCTGGGGAATAGGGAGAGGTCTTATAGTCAGGGCTCCTGCTTTCGGGTAGGTGATAAGGATCAAGGCAGTGATGGGCTTGCATTCTTCTGATGGGTTGGTGGTGAGGTAAGCCCGAGTCAGCATCATCAGCCTTCAGGTTCCAACTGGTCTGGGGTCTGCATGCTTGTGGGCAGCATACTATCATTAATCATTAACTTCTCCCACTTGGAGGGGATTTCAGTATCTACAGAACAGCCCAAAGATACGTGCGCGCGCGCGCGCGCGAGCATTGATTGGGACACCAGGACCTTGCCCCGAGGCTGCACTATTGTTTCTCTTGACTGTTTGTTTCTCCCTTGTCTCCCATCCCCTCCCTTCCCTAATTACCAACTGCTTGAATCTGCCCATTGGAAGTCGGGGAAGGTCATGGAGGCTGAATGAAGCCTATTTCCTGTAATCAGAGAAATGGGGGGCACAGAAAGGCTTTGTTCCCTGGAGACCCACAGGGCCTTGCTCAGTATCATTCTGAATGTTACTCCTTATCAGATACATGATTTGTAAATATTCTCCTATTCTTGGCTTGTCTTTTCATTCTGTTGATAATGTCCTTTGATAAAGTTTTTTTAATTTTGATGATGTCCAGTTCATTTTTGCTATTGTTACCTATATTTTTTGTGTCATATACAAAAAATAATTGCCAAATACAATGCCATGAAGGTTTTTTCCCTAAGAGTTTAATAGTTTTACCCCTTACATTTAGATCTTTGATCTATTTGGAGTTAATTTTTATATATAGTGAAGGACAAGGGTCTGTTTTCATTCTTTATGTCTGTCTTTAGGCCAGTACCATACTGTTTTATATATATATATATATATATATATATATATATATATATACACACACATATATATATTTATTTATTTATTTATTAATTTTTGGCTGCGTTGGATCTTTGTTGCTGCGCATGGGCTTTCTCTAGTTGCAGCGAGCGGGGGCTACTCTTCGTTGCGGTGCGAGGGCTTCTCATTGCGGTGGCTTCTCTTGTTGTGGAGCATGGGCTCTAGGTGCGTGAGCTTCAGTAGTTGTGGCACACAGACTTAGTTGCTCTGTGGCATGTGGGATCTTCCCGGACCAGGGCTCAAACCCGTGTCCCCTGCATTGACAGGTGGATTCTTAACCACTGCACCACCAGGGAAGCCCACCATACTGTTTTGATCGCTGTGGCTTTGTAGTAAATTTTGAAATAAGGGAGTGTGAGTCCTGTAACTTTGTTCTTCTTTTTCAAGATTGTTTTGGCTATTCGGGGTTCCTTGAAATTCCACATGAATTTCATGATGGATTTTCTTGTTTCTGCAAAGAACATCATTGTGATTTTCATAGGGATTGCATTGAATCTGTAGATCATTTTCAGTAGTATTGTCATTTTTAACGTATTAAGTCTTTCAAACCGTAAATATGGGATGTCTTTCCATTTATTTATGTCTCCTTTAATTTCTGTCAGCAGTGTCTTATAGTTTTCAGCTGTAGGGGAGGAAGAAATTTTCTTCTTCCCTTCTGGGTTCTTCTGTCTGGTCTAAGAATTAAATTGACATGAGACAGATGAACAGGAGAAATTCAAACAAAAGTTTGATAACATGTACACATGGGAGAGACCCAGGAGAACTGAATAACTCACCAAAACAGCCGAAACCGGCTCCTTAAATACCACCTTCAGCGAAAGACAAAGGAGGATGTTGGGGGTAGTGGTTTGAGACTTCAAAGGGGAGGAAGGCAACTCATATGGAGATGGAAAAGCCAATGTTTGGTAGACAAGTGTTTGCTAGACCAGGAGAGACAAAGGAACAGAGTGGACTCAGAGCTCCGGGCCCTGCCAAGTTTCCTGCCACGCCTGGCCCTTATTCCTTGCAGACATGTCTGGTGACAACTCTATTCTGGGAACAGGCCCTTTATCTAAGTTCTTTAGGCAGCTGCGGGGTGGGGTGGGCGTGGTGGTAATAAGAAAGACTCTGAGTCTTCTGTTTCCTAAAAATAATCAACCGAGATTAATTCTCATGCCAGAGGGACACATTTTCTGGTGGCAAACTTCCCCCCCAGTACTGTATGTAAGTAGAGTATATCAGTCATTTGCCTCCTTGTTTAAATTTCTCCCTAGGTGTTTTATTCTTCTAGATACTTGTTTACAGGACGGGCTTTAAGTAGTTGCCTTCTGCATTGATAGGAATTTCTGAAGATTTGGGCATCACCCTCTTCCACCTTTACAAATGGAGATTTCCCTTATAAATGTAAATATCTCTTAAAAAGGGTAACTGTCAGTGTCAGTTTTCAGAGCTTCTGTTTCTACTGTTTCTTAAAAATAGCTTAAAATAATCTTTATGCCAAAGAGGCATATTTTAGGGTGGAGCATTCTGCTCCTCTTTACCAGTAACATTATGGTATGGATATTGAAGTTCACGTAAGGGTAATGACCTATCCCATCTTTACACTGGCATAGCAGTAAGCCTCAAGCGCGTAGAAAAGCTTGGACTGGGTCTTGGATATCAGTGACTGATCAATACATAACCTTGTTTGTTATGTGTTTGTGTTTAAGAACAACTGACATAATGTGGGTTCATTAACATTGAACTTAGGACCAACAGCAGTATAACTCATGCCTGAACAAAACTAACACATGTGTTTTCTCAGTAAGCATAGCCTTCTTAGTCTTAGGAACCAAACGGCACTTCAGCACTATGCTTGGGGGCCATTTTAAACAACAAAGTTACCAACAAAGAGCACAAAAAATGCAAAGAATGTAGCACTAAGTAGACCACTTACAGGGTGCTTGTTTACAGTGTGAGAGCTGAAACAAGAAAGCAGAGTGTGGCCTGGTTCAGCCTCAGCTAGGAACTTGAGCATCCGGTGACTTAGAATTTTTACTCTGCATGTATCTGCAAAAGACTGCCAAGAGCCACATGTATTGATTTAAGGTCATAAATAAATTTTAGTGAGCAGTGGGCTTGCAAATGCCAAATCTGCAAACGAGAATCAACTGTACTTATAAGTAAAAACAACAACAAAAATCCCCAAGTCCAGCAAGTTTTCTCTCCAGCTCTTACTGCAAAACTTTGTGTTAAGCAAAGACAATCTGGGAAAAATTGCATGGTAGAGAGAAGAGAAGATTTGGAGGTGGGCCTAAGATTGATCTTAAACCCCCCAAAATTAGGTGAGATAAGCCAGTCACAAAAAGACAAATACTGTATATGAGGTACCTAGAGCAATCAGATTCATAGAGACAGGAAGTAGAGTGGTTGTCTCCAGGGGTTGGGGGCAGGAGGTACGGGGGAGTTGTTGTTTAATGGGTACAGAGTTTCAGTTTTGCAAGATGAAAATAATTCTGGAGATTGGTTGCACAACAGCGTGAATGTATTTAACACAACTAAACTGTACACTTAAAAATGGTTACGATGGTAATTTTATGTTATTTGTATTTTACCACTATTTAAAAAAACCAAAAACAGAAGTGGTCAAAAAGCAGGTAGAAATGAAGAGAGTTGAACTCAGAGGGGAAAATAGGAGGAAAATACACTTAATTTCAGAAATGAAAACAAAATTCCAAGGTGTCCAAAGGAGAATAGAATCAAATAAAATTTAGTAAGGGGAGGCTTTGAAGAAAGCCAGAAAGATAACCAAGAGAAGGAAAACAAGATGAAGTAAAAAGGATCAGAAAAGGAGTGTTGAAATGACAGAGAAAGAAAAACTACCTGTGTGTAGTGGTTTCCATGCAGTAGCAAAACAAAACAAATTAGCAGAATATTGAAATGCATAATCTCCTGCAAAACACCGAAAAATAAATAGACCTGAATCCGCGTGTCATGAATATTCTGTCGTGGTCCGAAAGCTGGTTGGAAAAGAATTTCCAGACACAAGGCAGAATGTAAAGGCAGGATTTATTAGAGGGAAGGGTCGTGCCAGAACAGCAGGCCAAATTCCTAGTAGTCTGGGAGAGTTGAGCCCAAACTTGTGCTGTTGATCAGTTTTTATAGCCAGAAAACAAAGGAATGGTCCGAGGTAAAAATTTCATTTACTGATTGGTCGAGGCACATATACCTTCCTTCTATAGGGTGGGAGTGGGGCAGGGCAGATGCCTTTCCTTATTTGGGACAGGTCCCGTTGCCCAGGTGGGTGTCACCCAGGCAGGCTCAGAATTTCATAACCATGGCAACATGGGGGGGAGGGCGAGTAAGAGTCCAGTAGGGGGTGTAACATTGACACTTTTTCAAGCAGGGTCGTCCTTTGTCCTTGAGGCACCATTGTCCTTGGAGCACCACATATTCTATTTCATGAATAGACATGAAATAGACACTTTGTACCTGGGAAAGTTTATGTTCAATTTTCCTAGTAAAATTAAAGAAAAATCCTCAGGATTTCTAAGAAAAAAAAAATCAACTCACAAGGGCAACATTGTTAGACTTTTTAAAAAACATACAAAGCAAGGCAGGAATGGAGGAACATTAAAAGCAAACAAACAAAAAAACTCAATGAAAATGTATGAACTGTCGACTGAAAAAAAAAACACACACACACAACGTGAGAGTTGTGAGTTAAGTTTTATTTGGGGCAAAATGCGGACTATAGCCCTGGAGACAGTCTCTCGGGTAGCTCTGAGGAACCGCTCGCAGGAGCTGGGGGGAAGGGCGGTATTCTATACGATGTCAGTGAAGGAGGCACGTGCAGTCAAGCACACACTGAGGCAGAGGCTGGCTGTTGGTCCTGAGGAGCAGACGTCACCAGTGATGATGTTAGTGCTTTTCTAGATACGAGGAGATGCAGGAATCGGGCTCATCACATTGTCTCCTGAAAATATCTAACCATCTGAAGACCTGTTCTGCCCGTTTTTCCCAGGGCACAGAGGGCCTCACTCCTGATCTCCACCCTGAGCTCCTTTCAGGCAGTTGAAGGTCAGTGGCTGCAGCGGTTTGTGACCTAGTCCTTGTAGAGGCAGGTGGCAAGTGCCAGTTTGTAGTTGGCAGAACCAAGGAATTTATATTTAGCCAAAATAGCCTTTAGAAAAACAGTTACGGAATCTGTACCCTGAGCTCTTTTGAGAAATCCACTCGTTGCCAAGCTTTGACCAATTAAGAGGTGAGAACGTAACATCAGCGAAGGGAAAAATGGTGAACATGTAATATTGTAGGTCTGTGGAGAGAAGGTGTGGGCCAGGGCAGAGAATAAGGCACAAACGTGCTGATGAATAGAAATAATGTAATTAAGAAGGGAGAGAAAGAAAAGTAGAATTTCTCATAGATTACTGCGTAGGCAATAGGTTGGACCCGTAAAAACTAATAAATTGTTTAGTGAAGGAATGAATAAGGAAATGGGGGCTAAGGGCACTTGAAAATTTAAGTACACTAGAACAAAAGTATAAACGCTCTTAACAAAAGAACTAAAAATCAAAGAGCAAGGAATTCACATTAACTGGAGAAAGAAACACGGGAAATATACACACGGTTATCAAACAACAAGATATTTTTGAGACGAAACGTGTTAGTCATATCAATAAATGTGAATGGATCTAACTCACTATTAAAAGAAAAAATTTTAATTTTCCTCAGAAAGCAGGATATAACTGTATCCTAAAACAGTGATTCACAAAGGCTAACAATGTGTATTGAAAGATATACTGAGCAAATGGAAACAATAAAAAAGCAGATAATGATCGTGCTATTAGACAAAGTAGGATTCGTGCCAGAAAACATTAAATCCAACAAAGAATCACTATCACTTTTTGTGACAGACAGAATGCCTGTCTTCCCCCAGTGATGTCCACGCCCTAATCCCTGAAACCTGTGAGTATAATATACACGAAATGTCAAAAGCGACTTTGCAGATGCAATTAATGTTATAGACTTTAAAATATGGAGCTGACCCTGGATTATCTTGATGGGCCCAATCTAGTAGCAGAAGTCCTTAAAAGCAGAGAACTTCCATGGCTAGAGTCAGAGAGATGTGCTAAAGTAAAGTGTAAGGAAGAGACATTCAGAATGTAAGACTTGAGCTGCCATTACTGACTTGAGGATGGAGGGGATGTGAAAAGGAATGCAGGAAATGAATGCCCTCAAGGAACTGAGAGGCTCCCAGCTGATAGCCAGCAAAGAGATGAAGACCTCAGTCCTGTGACCTCAAGGAGCTGTATTCTGTTCCTCAGCCTTGATCATCTCAATCGATTTATCTTCAGGTTTAATGATCCTTTTCTCCTGACTGATCAAATCTGCTGAACTTTTCACTTTGTTTTCTAGTGAGCTTTTTGTTTCAGTTTTTATATTTTTCATCTTGAGAATTTCAATTCACTTCCTTTTTTAAAATTTCCATTTCTTTGTTGATATTCTGTATTTGGTGAGAAATTGTTCTCATAATTTGTTTTAGTTCTTAAGACATGCTTTTCGTTAGTTCCTTGAACATATTTAAAATAGTGGCTTTAAAGTTTTTGTCGAGTAAGTTCAGCATCCTCAAGGACTTCCTCAAGGACAGTGCCTATTGATTTTTTTCTTCTATTAGTCATACTTTCTTGCTGCTTTGCATGTCTCTTTAATTTTTTTTTTGGTTGTTGTTAAAACCTGGGAAGTTTTAAATAATATAATGTGGTAACTCTGGAGATCAGAGTCTCCCCTGGATTTGCTGTTATTACTCTTTGTTGTTGTTTGTTTAGTGACTTCTGTGAATTATTCTGTGGAGTCTGTATTCTTTGTTGTGTGTAGTCACCCAAGTTTCTGCTTGGTTACTTTAGTTAATAACTGGACGACGATTTTCTTAAACACCTGGAACCAGCAAGTCTCCCAGTCTTTGCTGAGGGGCTGTGTGTGAGTGGAGACATGAGTTCAGCACCCAGGCTGGCACTGCAGTGCTGCCTTCTCCTGCACTTCCTGCTCGTGCAGACAGAGCTTCAGGGTCAACCACAAGTGGACATTTAGGCCTCTCCTGTCTTTCCTGAGCATGCACAGGGCCTTCTTCATTCCCAGGAATATGTGGAAACTTTTCAGAGCACCTGTGGACATCTCATTCCCTAGGTTACCGTTTTAATCTTTTTAGTTAGTTTATTTCTTGCCTGGTATTGACTAGCTCTTGTGGCCATGAAGTTCATTGGTTGCCTGTAATTTTTTGACAGACACTCCTGCGGAAAAGGTATTTTTGCACTGTGTGAACTCCAGTTCAGGCCGAACACAGACAGTCTTGCAAATGGGCTCTTCCATGCCATTACCAGGCGGGTCGAGTAATGGCAGTTCTCTGGGAAGGAGACTCTGAAAGAACTTCAGCCCCTTTCTGCTTTCGCAGGTGGCTACCAGGCTTATGACTTTTACAGGCCATCTACCATGCTCGAGAGAGGAGGGATTGGTACTAGAGCAAGTCGGAATGCCACAGTGCTCTGTGCTCTTACTGACATTCAGCCGTTTTTCCTGAATAAATGCTCCTAGATTGTTGCATGCCTCTGGTTAATTTCCAGAGTGTTGAAAAAGTTGATTCTGACCATTTATGCCAGTTTTCTCATTGCTTTTAGGGGGGAAAGGATTTTCAGAGGTTCTTATTCTGTTACCTTTACTGATGTCATCTCTTTGGCTTAATTTTTATTTTAAAACTGACACTATAGCTAGTGTGGAATATGTAGCATTTAGGTCAGCCCAGGGTGGTCACCACTGACATGATTCTGGAAGTACTAACTTAAGTTCTTATATATAAATATATACAGTTTCCTTGGTCTTTATAAACCATTTATCTTTTTAATATTTTTTCTTTGTTTTGTAAGTAGCTGTGATTAAATAGTCTAACTCTGGGTCATGCATCTCAACAGGGTGGGAAAGTGGTTAAGGATTTTCTTTTCTTTTCCTCCCCCAAAATGGGGATCAGGGGAGGGGAATGTTAATTTCTCCTGCTGTCTCTGGGTCATGTTCCTCTACTGCTCATTGGTAGTTGGCAGCTGTACTACCTCATGCTACAAGCTATTTCTTATCAACAGGCTACTGGGAAGTAATATGTTTCCTCAGTGTAAGGATATTGTCTCCAGTTCACTTAGGCATCAAGTACCATGCTCAAACCTAGTAGAAAAAGATTGTGTACGCTCCTTTACCTGCTACTAATAAACTTCTGTTACTATGAAGGAGTCACTTCAAACTTACTTAGCAATGAAACTTTTTTTAAATAAATGAATGCTCATGTGAAACCCCATATGTAAAATGGATACATGCAGGGGTTTTTATTTCAAATGATGCCTATAGTCGTTTTTTGTGTTTTTTTTAAAATAAGTTTATTTATTTATTTGTTTGTTTTTGGCTGCATTGGGTCTTTGTTGCTGCACCCAGGCTTTCTCTAGTTGCAGCAAGCAGGGGCTACTCTTTGTTGCGGCTTGCAGTCTCTAGAAAACAGGTTCAGTAGTTGTGGTGCACGGGCTTAGTTGCTCCGCGGCATGTGGGATCTTCCTGGACCAGGGCTCGAGCCCGTGTCCCCTGCATTGGCCGGTGGATTCTTAACCACTGCGCCACCAGGAAGCCTGTAGTCTTTTTGGTCCTCTCTTGCCAAGCTGCTTCTTCCAGTGAGCTCTAAAGGCACTCTTTCAGAACTGAAGAGTTCCCTAGAACACAGTCCTAAAGTTTATTTCCAGATTCATCTTTATATGCTGGGTAGGATAATGGGTTGTTATTCTACTTTTTTTATCCTGTCAGAATTCTAAAATATACTCAACGATCATGTGAAATAAGATGAAAAATCTCCTTAACATTCATGATGTTTCCCATCTATTCCTATCAATTCCAGGCAAAGGACAAACTGAAACACTTAACTGTACTAATAGGAATCTTCCTTTTGGGTCTCGCCAAACATTAGATTTCATCCCTTTTTTTATTCTGAAATTTTATTCCTTAGAGACCCAGTTCCAATCATTGTTTTCCTTGTTTTCTGTGGTCCTACTATAAAGTTCGTATGCTATCCTTTCATATTTAATACATATCCTTTCATACTATAAAGTTCATACTTGAGTACAAGGAAGTGTACGATGTTTATTACCACATCCTTCCACAGAGAGAGTTTTATATGACAGTTTCTTCAGTGCTGTTAGTACTCTATTTCAAGAATATTATCAGTTATATAGACTTTTCTAGGCTGTGGTATAATCTATTTATAAGATATACACAGCTGACCCGTGAACAGCATGGTGTGAACTGCTCAGGTCCACTTACACATGGATAATTTTCAGTAGCACATATTACAGCACCATGCCATCCGCAGTAGGTTGAATCTGGATATCGCAATGGGCCGACTGTAAGTTCTATGCAGATTTTTGGCTGGGCAGAGGGTCAGTGCCTCTAACCCCTGCGTTGTCCAAGGGTCAGCTATATAGTATCTCATTACTTCTGTGAGAAAATGTTCCAAGTTCTCTGTTTTAACAACAGGTTAACATAACCTGATGAGTTTCTTGGTTTTGGTTTTTGTGTATGTATATTAGTCTTAATGTAGTTTTCAGTTAACTTTTTATATTTGAGTATAACTGAATATAAACCTTTTATTGGACCTAGCAAAGAGTCTCATTTGTTTACTTACCAATGAAAACTTTCAAATGCATTGTCTCTTTCGTGTTTTTGTTCTCAAATAGTCTCATAATGAAAATTTAGATGATGTGTGCCTAGGATTATATACTATATGATTACATATTAAATTAAAATTTATCTTAGGTCATTTTTTTTAGATCATTGTCATACGCTAGTAACCCATTGAGCATAATGGTTCTGTGCTTTTAATATCAACTTCAGAAGTATATTTTAACGATGTATTTTTATTTTTGCTTTTAGATCATTTGGGGAATATTTTTCATCTTAGTTGCATTGCTGTTTATAATTTCTCTCTTCCTGTCCAAGTAAGTACAGTAGACACATTTTCTAAAGCACTAACACACATCCTATGATCTTATACATTTTCCACGCTGAATTCCATTAGTGTAGCCTATTCATCTTAAGTAGCTATTTTACTTGAAGTGTTCTATAGCATTAACTCAAAGAATGACTAAAAAGCCCCAATAATAGACAGTATTTCTTTATTCTGTATCAATTGAACAATATCTGTAAGATATTTAAGTGAGGTTTAATTTGTTATCTGTGGTTTTCTTTGACTCCATTGAGTCTGCATGCTTAAGTTATGATGATATTCTTTCTAAAGTAACTGAAAGTGTGGTGCAATATATAAATTCACTCTTTACACGTTTTTTTGTTATAGTTTGGATAAAGCTCTTCATTCAGCTGGAATAGATTCTGGTTTCATAATTTTTGGAGCTAACCTGAGTAATCCACTGAATATGCTTTTGCCTTTACTACAAACAGTAAGTAAAAAAATCATCCATTTTATACTCTAGCAAACATTGTCACACTCTGTCAGATTATTATGTTGACAAACCTACTAGTACTTGGAAGTATATGTTTGTGCCCTCTGCTGATTTGGCTTTTTATTTACATATAACTTCTATGTTGATATGTTGCTTTAAAAATTATTATATTGATGTATTACTGAACTCTCATGTTATACATAACTTGATTTGGGGATACGTGATAAGACTGAGGGGTGAACTTTTCCAAGCACTTCCCGTTTTTACTTTTTAACGAAGTCTTTTATTCCATATATAAATGTAATTTTTTTTTTTTTTTTTTTGTTTTGCGATACGCGGGCCTCTCACTGTTGTGGCCTCTCCCGTCGCGGAGCACAGGCTCCGGACGCGCAGGCTCAGCGGCCATGGCTCACGGGCCCAGCCGCTCCACGGCACGTGGGATCTTCCTGGACCGGGGCACGAACCCATGTCCCCTGCATCGGCAGGCGGACTCTCAACCACTGCGCCACCAGGGAAGCCCTAAATGTAATTCTTAGTTTAATTTGTTATAGGATTTTTCTTAGGATAATGATACTGAGCAATTTGGTAATAGTTTGGTAGTTTGGTAATTGTTTCTTGGAGGTTTTCTTTTTTTTTTTTTTTGCATTATCATAGTAACCTGATCAGGGTTGATATTTTAAACATTGCCAAATATGAACAATGAATTTTCAGTTAATTTTACATGACTTCTAAAACCCTTATTGTTTGTGTATTAAGTTTAATTTTATCTTTTTTCAGGTGTTTCCTCTTGATTATATTCTTATAACAACTATTGTTATGTACTTTATTTTTACTTCAATGGCAGGGATTCGAAATATTGGCATATGGTTCTTTTGGATTAGAGTGAGTATATGTTACAATATCATTTTGATTTTTTCATCATTTTGTGCATAATCTCCATTATTGCAAATTGTCTTAGATTTATAATATAGAAGTTGTAAATATCTTGATACCAAAAATGGAAATACTAGCTTTTTCACTTCATGTTAACATAAAAGTGCTCTTCGTCTACAGGGCCGATTTTACCCTCCCGGATACATTTGGCAAAGTCTGGAGATGTTTTCAGTTGTTATAACTAGGAGGCGCTACTGGCATCTGTTGGTTAGAGTACAGGGATTCAGTTAAACATCTTGCATTGCACAGGGCAGCCTCCCACAGCAAAGACTTATCCAGCCGAAAACATCAGTAGTACCGAGGTGGAGAAGTCCTGGGCTAGAAGTTCTATTATTTTCCTTAGTGTTCGGCTGCATGGGAACACACTGAAGCACAACTGGACTCATGGTAGCTCAAAAGATGGCCCTTACTACTGGGAGTGAAAGATTACTGTATGTTTGGAGAAAGGGTCATTTTCCTCTTAGAGTCATCTTGATATAAATTAATTTTAAAACGAGATACATCATCTTCATACTTCCAGCTGTGGGTAAAATTCAGTTAAATAGTGGCTTGAACTAATGGAAGACTTCTTGCTGTGGAACATTTTTAAAATCTAGCATTGCTTCATTAGCTCAAAAATCAAGTCTAATATCTCTGGATTCCTCTTGGCTTCTCCCTCATGATTGTGATATGGCTGCTTCAACCCCATTTATTCTGTCCGTGTTCCGTAAGGAAAAGGTAGCTAGGAGAAGTGGTGATACCTATATCAAAAAGCAAGACTTTCCCAGAAGTCCCCAACAGACTGCTTTCCTTTTGATATTTAATGTTTTATCACTATCAGCCACTACTAGGAGTAGGGAAGCTGGGAAACGTACATTTTTAGGTGATCATATCCCGTCCAGTATTGGAGTCCTATTACTCTATACTGTACTACAATCTAGTAATAAAACAGGGAGGTGCTATTTTAGTTGCTAGAATAAAAGTGTGCTCTGCCGTTGAAATGAAGCCCGTCACCAGGCTCCTTCTATCTGTTACCACATGTTTTAGTTTCCCTCCTATAAGGATACATGTGAAAATAGCTGTAGTCAGATGAACATAAATTACCATAAACTATATTATAGTTTTATAGTAGAGTATAATATGAGGATATCATATTTCATAGAAATGAGTATTTAAAACATGTGGCATGTCTATCCTTGGGAAGTAATATTATATAAAACTCAAATATATTACTAATACTCACAGTTGAAACTCCTCTAATCTTTAGATAGAAGTAGTTCTCAGTTCCTCTTAGCTCTAGGAACTTCTAACAGATGCTATTACATAATAAGTTTAGAAGATTTTTCTGAAACAGACCGTGTGAGTACAAATATATTCTCTAGATCTTGAGTTTTTAAAATAAACATGAATCTAAACCTAAAAGCTTTTCAGGGAAAGTGTTGTTATTCTTTGTTATTCTTATAATTATCTGGAAAGATTAAGAATTCTTAGCATTTATTTTGGGAAAAAGAAACAGTGGATTGAACTGTGTTCGTTACCCCCTAACAAAGGAGTGGGACTCAGTCCCTTCACATGAAACTTGTTGCTGGAATATCATCCCTGTGTTCTTTCGTTCCAGTTGTATAAAATCAGAAGGGGGAGAACCAGGCCCCAGGCGCTCTTATTTCTCTGCATGATACTTCTGCTTATTGTGCTTCACACTAGCTACATGATTTACAGCCTCGCCCCCCAGTATGTTATGTACGGAAGCCAAAACTACCTGATAGAGGTAAGTGCAAACTTTAAACAGTCAGTATTTTGATATTTTAAACATAGTGAAATCTAAAATCAAATTCTCATTTGTGAAAGCTAACACACAATATTAGCTCATCAGGTTAAACTTAATATTGCTAAAACTAGTTTTTCATTCCCTTTTTCAGCATGTTTATATTTGTTTCAAACAAGTTCTTTTTAAAAATAACACTGAATTTCGTTACAGTAGTTCCTTAAATGGATCCCATGGTGCCAAGCTACTGAGCTGTGTCTCAGCACTTTGCTAAAACTCATAATATTTACTCTAAAATAATATTTTAAGTAAGTTTATTAATATGGCTCCCCAAAAAGTTTTGGTGTGTGGCAAGTTATGTCTGCTCATTGGTACCATGAATCCCACAGGAGAGACTTTATTTTATTTGTACGTAACTATGCTTTCTCCTAACATGACAAGGATCCTCTTACCTGTTACAGTGATTCCCTGGTGTTGATCTTTCAAAAGCCAGCTGTGATTCCTAGTTGTACCTGGAGAGCTAGTTGGAATATTTTGACAGCTTAACATATTTTGACCATATCTAATTCAGCCTTTGTTTAGTTTCCTTTTCCTAAAATATCTCTTGCTCTGCCTTCTAACAAATCAAATCAAATCCATGTTTCAGGGCCCAGTTCAAGCCTTACTTTAATGGAGTTTTTCATTATTAATCCAGTCTCCCCGGGTCACTCCTTTATCCTGTACTTCTTCCTCCATTCTTTCTTTACTCTAATATATAATTAGGAACAAACAAACAAGGTCTAGTAAGCACATCAGACCTTTAATACCATCCATAATATTGCTAAGGATTGAAAAGTTAGTTCATTGAAAAATATTAAGTAACAATGCCATTGGATCAAAGATAAGGCACGATCATAATGGAGGTAACGAATGACACAAGTTTGGGAAACAATGCTAGAAGGTCACCTTAGTCACTTTTTTCATTTCTTATACCTTTTATTCTCTTCTTGCCTTATCTCCTGCACCTGGTTCACTAGGTCATGCTTATATAAAACATTCTTCTATGAATGAATGAAATAACGTCATGCTTTTGCATGGATGAATGATATTCTTTTCTTGTTCCACAGTGGAAAAATAAGTAGGCCGTTTCTCTGGGCAGAAGCTCTGTTGTTCAACACAGGGCCTAATGATTGTTATAGGAAAGCCCTAATGTTAAATTTACCCTAAATCTTTTTCTTCTAGTTGCAATTTTATGTAATTTACCTTTTAGACTATTAGCTAGATGTAGTTTAATAGAAAACAGTATAAAGTTCATAAAGTGATTACTTTTTAATCGAAATATATTAATATACTATTTATATTTTAACTATATTTTCATCTTTCAGAGCAATATAACTTATGATGCCCATAAAGGCAATTCAACCCTTTCTGTGCCAAAGAGATGTGATGCAGATGCCCCTGAAGGTAAAGTAGCTTTTATCACCCATCTTAGAATTTATAGCTCTGTAAGAAAAGATGTGTCTTGCATTTTGGTGTCTTAATCATTTGATGCATTTGTTTTAATATGTGGTGACAAAGGAAATTCTAGCAAGAAGACCTTGGTGTCTTCAGTAGAATATCTTGGTAATTTACTGATTTCCATTAGGGAAAGTATCATTACAAAGTGTTTACTTTTGAAGAACAAAACATAGTTATTATTTATCACGTGTACTAGTATAATGAGAAACATTCTAAATGTCTTTTTTCATTGTTCTTAAAAATTTCAGGAGAGTTTTGGTGGTATCTGCAATTTTTAGGACTGAGACCTAAAGTACCTATGACCTAGAACAACTTTTGAACCATCCAACTCTAGTTATTTAGTTAATAATAATAATGTTAATGATGACAGCGATTAACTATTAAGAACATGTAATTGTGTTTCAGACACTGTGCTAAGTACTTTGTGTGTATTCTGACAAAAGCTCTGAGATCCTCTGCTCTTAACCTCTGTGAATTTTGAGACAATCTTTTTTTTTCTGTTTTCTGTGTGCTAAGATGAGGCTTTTTTTCCCTTTGAATATTATAGTATGCTTTTATTTCAGGGTAAAATAATATGTCAAATATAGTATATTTCTTGATAAATCATTCAGGGGTACCGTTATGGAAAAGATAAATTTGGAGTTTTTGACCAGGGTCAACTCTGGAATGTGGTAGAGTAACAGGAATAGGTACAGAGTCCAGGGTAGCCCAGTGGAAGAAGTACAGAGCTCTACGTGGAGGTCACTGTGCGGTGGTGGGCTTCAGAAAAGGGAGAGCAGAGCTGCCTCTCAAGGTGAATGAAGAATTTACCTGGTATGTGCATCAAGGGGAGGCTGTTCTAGGCAGAGGAACAAAATGCTCAGACGTAATTCGCTTAAACTGTAAAGTTTTGTGTTCCAGCGAGTGTAAAGCACTGTTATTGTTTTGTTGTTTTAATTCTGGAGGGGTGTGGGTTAGAGGGAGGGAGAAAATGGGATTGCAGAGTTAGGACTCAAGCCCCGGAAGGCCTTGGAAGAGTTCTAAGCAAGGAAGTTGAAACTGTGGTCTGGTTTGTTTTCAGTAACTTTATTATAACAGAGAGAACGGGTTGGAGAAGTTGAGAGCTGAGCGTAGAAATCGGCTGGGAGAGGCTGCCGGCAGGGGCTGTGTGCAGTCATGCAGGAGAGATGGTGAGAGCCTGGAGTAAACAGTGGTCTGGAGGGTGTGAGATGAAGAGAGAAGCAAGAGGATTTCTGCTTGCTTGGGTCTGAAGCAGTGGCAAGGCAACAGAATATTCTAGAATGGCCCTCCAGTTACTGAGTAATGGGGTAAATTTTGGTATCAGCAAGCTGAGTTAAAAATGGATACTAAGATTGGAGAAGAAATGTAAGAAATGCTTCGTTGACTTGAGATGTCTCACAGACCTTGAGGCGGAGATTTCGTGGGCACTTGGATATTTGCATAATGAACTCAGAAGGTGGAGAGAGAGGAGCGTGGAGACCAGGGCTCGGAGGAGCACGGCTACCCAGGGGCAGGCGGGTGAAGCAGGTGTGGGGAAGGGGACTGCACAGAGGCGGTGGAGGCGAAAGCTAAGTGCAGTGAATAAAAAGCGATATGAAGCCGTGACTGAGTTTATGTTCTTCACAGAAATTGTTTGTGGAGATTGAGAGGGATTGGATGGAAACTAGAGCAGGCGTGCAGGGTCGGGGAGAATCTTTGTTTTTTTCTTTTTAAATGAGGAGAGACTTCAGGGAAGATGGAATGGAATTAATGGAGCAGGAAAAGTTGAAGAAAAATGTCACAAAGGTTAAATGATGGGCCAGTACCATCCAGTTCTGGAGGAGATGGTATTTAGAACATCAAAGACTGAATGCTTTAGCTAGAAGGAGGGATGCCTCTTTCTCTAGAGCAAGGAAGGAAGCAACAACATGGACTCAGATAGTAATTTCTTAGGGTGAACAGGAAGTTCTGTATGATTGTCTCATTTTGCTGTGAAGTTTAAGTTCAGTCATCTGCTGAGAATTGTGTGGGCCATTGGGCACAGAACCGAAGAAAGTGGTAAAAGTTTGGATCGGTGAACAGAAGAAGGATCTGACTGAAGATAAGTTAGTGATATATAAATATGTCAAGGACCAGAGAGGGAATTATCTATCTGTATTTTTGCTGAACAAATCTGTGTAGCTGGCACCATTCTCCATCATTGCCTAGGCTGTCGGGGAAGGTGGGTTGAAGGACTGAAGTAGAATGGTAAGCCAAGGACAAGCTAAGAGTGAGAGAATGAGACCTACCGCAGAGTCCAGGGTGTAAGGGAAGGAAGGGAAGCGACTAAAGCTGGGAGAAAAGAATAAATCAAGAGATGAGACGGGGAAACAGACATGAAGAAGAAATAATAGGAAAAGGTTTCTTTTTTTTTTTTTAACATCTTTATTGGAGTATGATTGCTTTACAATTGTTTGTTAGTTTCCGCTCTACAACAAAGTGAATCAGCTGTACATATACATACATCCCCATATCTATCTCCTCCCTCTGGTGTCTCCCTCCCACCCTCCCTATCCCACCCCTCTAGGGGGTCACAAAGCAGCGAGCTGATCTCCCTGTGCTATGCGGCTGCTTCCCGCTAGCTATCTAGTCTACATTTGGTAGTGTATATATGTCCATGCCACTCTCTCGCTTTGTCCCAGCTTACCCTTCCCCCTCCCCATGTCCTCAAGTCCATTCTCTATGTCTGCATCTTTATTCCTGTCCTGCCCCCAGGTTCATCAGAACCATTTTTTCTTTAGATTCTATTATGGGTTTCTATTATAAATAAATGTGACTTGATTTTCCAGCTCTACTTTTGTAATGAGTTTAGTCCCAGGTTTTTTACTTTGAAATGTACATACACATGTCACACTAGAGTTGATAGTTGAAATGCTTTGGGTTGTCATTTTTAGCTCAGTGAAAGTAGAATGAAAAATTACTCTTGAGTTGATTTGTAATTTTTTTTTAAGAAGGCACTGATCTTGAAGATCTAAAATAGGTTCTGTTTCTTAAATTCTTATAGTAGTATTGAAACCTTAGCAGAAAAACATCAAAATTTCAAAATTAAGTTGCACTGGTAAAGGTGTTTAAAATGCCCTTATATTGCTGAACTGAGTGAATTTTTATGTTATAGATCAGTAAGTTTAGTTAAATCATACCCTTGGCCATAACTCTTTTATGAATCACATTCAGTATTTTTGTTTATCAGTCTAATCTAATTTATAGTGGCTTAAATCAGGGGTCCCTAGCCCCCAGGCCACGGACTGGTATCGGTTCGTGGCCTGTTAGTAACCAGGCACACAGCAGGAGGTGAGCGGCAGGCAAGCAGAGCGAAGCTTCGTCTGTATTTGCAGCCGCTCCCCATGGCTTGCATTACCGCCTGAGCTCCACCTCCTATCAGACCAGCGATGGCATTAGATTCTCATAGGAGCACAAACCCTACTGTGAACTGCACATTCGAGCGATCTAGGTCGCATGCTCCTTGTGAGAATCTAATGCCTGATGATCTGAGGTGGAGCTGAGGCAGTGATGCTAGCACTGGGGAGCAGCTGCAAATACAGATTATCATGAGCAGAGAGGTTTGACTGCACAGAGACCCTAATAAATCAATTGCTTGCAGACTCATATCAAAACCTTACCAGTGAGTGGTAAGTGACAATTAAGCTGCATCTGGTGGCAGGCTTTAAGTTGGAATCCAACACTTATTTTAGTCTGTGCCTGGCCTGCCCATTATTTTATTTACCACTTCCATCCATGCCTCTTTCCTGCACTGTGTCCTTGTCTCATTCACAGTTTTTGGTAAGCCCACAAGATAACCCTAGGCAAAATGAGTAAAAAACAAACGTCGCTGGGCAGCTTCTTTGTCACTGGGGAGCTTCTTTGAAAAGGGAGAAAGAAAGACCCAATGATGAGACAGAAGACTCTTAAGACTGCCAACAAAAAGAAAGTTGCATTTGAAAGAAAATACCAAGAGTCCTACGTAAGTTACCAGTTCATTGCAGCAGGTGATTCATATTCTCCAAGCCTGCTTTGTATAATATGTGGTGACTGGCTATCCAACAAAGCCATGAAACCTTCAAAACTGCTTTGCCACACGGAGACCAAGCACCCTGCATTAAAAGACAAGGCTTTGGAGTTTTTCAAAAGGAAAAATCATGAACATGAATTAAAGCAATTATTGAAGGCCACCACTTCATCAAACGTGTCTGCACTGAGAGCATCCTTCTTAGTGGCTAACCGCATTGCTGAAGCTAAGAAGCCCTGTATATTGGGTGAAGAGTCGATCTTGCCAGCTGCTAAGGACATTTGTCATGAACTTTCAGGAGAAGCTGCAGTTCAAAAGGTGGCACGTGTTCCTCTTTCGGCTAGCACCATAACTAGACGAATTGATGAAATAGCAGAGGTTATTGAGGCGCAATTGTCAGGATTAATGAGTCACTGTGGTACGCAGTCCAGGTTGACGAGTCTACTGCTGTTGACAACAAGGCAACAATGCTTGTTTTTGTGTGATATATTTTTCAGTAGGGTGTGCATGAGAATATGTTATGTGCACTTTTGTTACCAACCAACACCACAGCTGCAGAGCTCTTCAAGTCTTTGAATGATTACATATCAGGAAAACTGAATTGGTCATTTTGTATCGGTATATGCACAGACAGCGGCTGCCATGACTGGATGGCTTTCTGGTTTCGCTCCTCGGGTCAAAGAGGTCGCTTCTGAATGTGAGTCCACACACTGTGTCATCCATAGAGAAGTGCTGGCTAGCCGAAAAATGTCACCTGAACTTAACGTTTTGCAGGATGTGATTAAAATTATCAACCACATTAAAGTACATGCCCTTAACTCACATCTGTTTGTGCAGCTCTGTGAGGAGACGGACCCAGAGCACACACGTCTTCTCTTATACACAGAAGTGAGATGGCTTTCCAAAGGGAGATCACTGGCCAGAGTTCATAAGTTACGAGAGCCTCTCCAGAGATTTCTTTTAGAAAAACAGTCACCAGTGGCAGCACATTTCAGTGACACAGAATGGGTCGCAAAACTTGCTTACTTGTGTGACATATTCAACCTGCTCAACGAACTCAATATGTCACTTCAGGGGAGAACAACATCTGTGTTCAAGTCTGCAGGTAAAGTGGCTGCATTCAAAGCCAAACTGGAATTATGGGGCGACGAGCGAACATTGGGATTTTTGACATGTTTCAAACATTAGCAGAGATTTTGAAAGACTGAGCCAGGGCCTTCTTTCTCCCAGCTGGTGCATGATCACCTATCTCAGCTTTCAGAAGAGTTTGAGCATTACTTCCCAACCACAAAGACCCCCAAACTGGGAAGGAATGGATCCACGACCCATTTGTGAATAAGCCAGGTGAACTGACTTTGTATTGGAAGAGGATCAACTGCTTGAGATCGCAAATGACGGTGCCCTCAAAAGTATGTTTGAGACAACTTCAAATCTCCATACGCTCTGGATTAAAGCCAGGGCGCAATATCCTGAGATTGCCACGAAAGCACTGAGAAGCCTGCCTCCATTTCCAACATCCCATCTTTGTGAAGCAGGGTTTTCTGCAGTGACAGCAACCAAAACGAGATCACAGAGTAGACTGGACCTAGCTACACACGTCGGGGGTCACTGTCCCCCATCAACCCCAGATGGGACCATCTAGTTGCAGGAAAACAAGCTCAGGGCTCCCACTGATTCTGCATTATGGTGTGTTGTATAATTATTTCATTATATACTACAGTGTAATAATAATAGAAACAAAGTGCACAACAAATGTAATGCGCTTGAATCATCCCCAAACCATCCCCTCTCCCCCACTAGTCCATGGAAAAATTGTCTTCTACAAAACCGGTCCTTGGTGCCAAAAAGGTTGGGGACCACTGGTTAAAATGACCTCCTTTGAACTGCCGAATATTTTTGTAAAACATTTTAGTTGACTTATTCTTTGAAATGTTGCTTTGCAGTACAAAAACATACCCTTTAGGTTTATGGCTTTATTTTTCCCAGTATTTTTTTGGTTCTCCAGCTAATCTCTGAATGTCAAATTTGCCTGTGCATACTTGGAAGAGGATGGTAGAAATATGACCATTGAATTTGGGGTGGCAGGGTAGATTTTTTTAAGAGAATACTTTAAATAAAAATGGTGAGGGGCTCTAAGAGAACTCTCCTCCGCCAGATTCAAAATTAAGATGGCTTTGGGGACGGCTGCTCATAAAGAAAATATTAATCCTTCTAATTCATATATAAGGAGATGAAAATTGTTGAGTTTTAAATGTTAAAAATTTTTTGAAATGATGGAGAAAGATGAAGGAGCAGGTTAGAACGTGAGATTTGACGCATACGGGTGGGGATGGGGTGTTAAGTGTGGTGACAGAGTCCAGTTACTGCACACTAGGAAATGTCAGCATGAAGAGGAGAAACGCAACACTATTACTTGTAACATTTTAGTGGGCACTTTGACTAGAGTAGATGATACTGTAATATAAATACTCCATAAGGTACTTGATGTCACCTTCGTTATGTACCTTTTGCAAGTAACAGAATTTTGGAGAATGATTTTTAGATTATGAAACAAAAATTATAATTTAGAGTGTTATACTTAAAATTATTTTTGAGGAAAGGTAATCTCCCTAGAAAGATGTTAAAGCAGTGATTTCTAAAAATACATATATTGACCTCTTACCATTATTAAGTGCATTTCACAGACTTGTTTTTCTTAAGTAATATTGCATTCATACATGAGGTGGTCTGACATTTATTAAATGTTGTAATGTTTGAGGGTCATCTAAAAATAGTTAAGGTTTTGTTGTGTTTAAAATGATCCCTTAAAGAATAGGGTGATTTAACAGATTTATAAAGAATGCCTATCATACTATGTTCACAAAGTTACCTTAAAACAACAGTATTACTTAATTTACCCTTACAGGTAATGCATTGTTTATAAGTTCAAAATGAGTCAGCTGAGCAAATTAGAAATCAAGTTTTAAATTTTATATGCTAATATGACAAAAGGACTTTATTTACATTCTTAGTTTCACATTCTTTAATTGCTGCTTAATCTAATAAGCATTAATACACAGACAACGTATATGTTAGTGTGAATAAAATAGTTAAAACAGGCACAGAATTATGAAGAGTAACATAAATATACAGAAATATTTGAGCCCAAAGAGGAAGATGGATGATCAGTTTCCCTTTGTGGACAAACAGAATAGAGTACTGGGGTAGATTCTGGGAAGGAGAGAAAGCATCAGAGGAGACACATATACCACAGTCCCTGCCTTTGGAAAGCAAACAGCCTAATGGATTTGGATATGAAAATGAATAATTGTAATAGAGAAGTAAATGGCAAGCTATAATGAAGTTACAGACAAAATGCTATGGGAAGGCAAAAGGGGCTAATGGTTTTCTCTGCAGTGTAACTTTTGAACTGGGCCCCAAAGCATGAGTTAAATCCAAATGAACAAACAAACAAACAACACCGGAGGCTATTCCAAGCAGAGAAGGAGCCTGCATTAACAAGGCATAAAAACAAATCTACTTGGCATCTTACAGAAAAAGTAAATTGTGGCAGGAGCATTGAATATTTGGGGAGTACAGTGAGGGATGAAGCAAGAAAATATATTTCCAAATGATCATTTTTAAAAATCTATGAACCCAAAGTCTTATTTCTGTCATCCTATTTAATTACTTTATCTTTCCTTGGAGTAAACTTGTGTTGTCTTATTTGGACATTAAAGCAACTGGAAATGCGATGATCTGCATAAATCAAACTGGATTTTTGTGGATTATTCTGGTTAAGTATATTTGTTAATATATATAGCCAGCCTTAAAAAATCATCGAACGATCTATGGCTTTAGATTTTAGCTTTAGGATATAATGTTACTAGGACAAATGGTTAAGATGACTCAAGTTAGCTGATGATGCTAAAATAGAAACTGATGTGTTAAACTTTAAACTACGTGAATTAAAAAAACTGACTTGAACTTAAAGAGCTAAAGCAGGGTTAAAATTATATATATTAAGTACAGAGGGAAAAGTAAGAATTATTTTGAATAACTAAAGATAATGTTAGAGGAAAATTAATAAAGTAAAATGTGCATTGATATCTTACTTTAGAAAGTAGTTGAACACTAAGTTCTGGAGTAAACAAGCCCATTATCAAGGAGTGGCTCAAAATACATTCTCTATAAATAAAACGTGTTTACCAAGCTGTTTTGCTTTTGTCAGTGATAAAAGCAGGTTGACTTGTTTTCTCAGAACCTCAAGTACCTATCCTTCTGCAAACTTTTATCTAAGATATTATGTCAGTTAGATATAGAAAATCTTTTCCCCCTCATTTTCTGTATAACAAGTATAGAAATAGAAATACAGGCTACAAAGAGACACTTAAGTTGTAGACAATTTTTAAAATATAAACTAGAATGTTAAAGCAAAAAAAGGGGACTTCAGTGAGGCCATCCATCTAACTGGTTTAATACCCCTTTTTTGCAGATACAGATACTAAGGCCCTAAGAGATAAGTTAAAAGTTGATAGTATGAGACTTGGGACTATAATGCAAGTGTCTGGATTCCAAGTCTCTTTTTTTTCTACATTTCACATTTTTGTGTTCTGTTTGCATCATCTGCCCTTTAATTTTAAAAACAAAAGGGTGTTACTGCTTTTTTAGTATAATGGAGACAGTCATTTGAAGTCCGAGGAAATCAAAGCCACAGACGATATAAAAGAAAATCAGAGGTCAAAGAGCTTAAACCTAGGTTATGTGAGAAGGAAACATGAGTCTGGACAATGAGAGATGAACAGAATACTAAAGCATTACAGGATCCAAGGTACCGCTGTGTGCAGAGATCATTCATGTGGATGCTTCAGAGAGATATTTACCAACTAGCCAGTCTTAAACCTTTGAGAGTGCAGTTTCAGTTAGGGTAGTATGGGCTGAAGTATTAGAGAATTAAGTGAAAAGGTTTAACTATGAAGAAAATTCCTTTCTGCATTTGTTTTTGGTTTGGGATTTTTTACCATGCTTTCTAAATAGCCTTAAAAATCCCACATATAAGTGGCACGTGGACTGAAAGCATGAGGATATTGCTGAAAGTTGTATATGAATCTAATTTTTAGTATGATACCATACAGAAGTGCATTCAGGAGCTTGCTGTTTGGCTAATGCCTCTTGACTCTTTTTGCAAAGTGAGTATATTCTTAATTCCACAGATCTGTTTCCCTCATTCATGCATTGAGGGAGAACATGGGGTTCTGGTTTGATTATTTTGGGTCGAGTCCTTTGTTGAACATCCAAGTACAGATCTTGAGTTGGCAGTTGAGTTGGGTCTGGAGATCTGGAGAAGTTTATGCCGGGTTGGCTGGGGCAGGTGGGAAGGAAAGCTGTGAGGTTGGATGTGAGATCACCTAGAGGGTGAACTCAAACAGAGAAGAGGTGCGAGGGTGGAGCTCTGTGGCCGTCCCGTTGCAAGAAGAGCAACCAGCAACGGAGAACTAAGAAGGAAGATTAGGTGACATAAGCCAAGGGAAGAGTGATCCACCATTTCAAGCAGTCAAAAGGAGAGACATATTTAAACAGATTATTACAGTAGGAAGAGGGGATGCCACAAAAAGAGGAGCTGACCGTGAGCTATTTGCAGGTGTTTCAGACGCCAGGCAGGAGAGGGCTTTTCTTTTCTAGGGAGGAGTAAGCAAGGCTAGAAGGAACCACCTGTAAGAGTGGGATGATCATGGGATGTTTTTCCTGAGGTCAGCCAGGAGGGCTTGCTTAGGAAGGGCTGTCTGCTGGCTCAGGCTGAGGGTAGGGCAGAAGGAGCCCCTTTGGGGGCCTGGAGAAGGAGGGAAATCTAAATAAAGGTTACTCAGGTCAACTCAACAAGCCTCTTGTTCTGATTGATCAGTGGGGACAAACAGCTTAGCAGATCTTTCGTGAAGGAGAGACAGAGTATAGAGGGCTGCTGTCTGGCTTCGTCCCAGGTAAACAAGGGAGGTGTCCAAGAGCCTTCTCTGTGTCACACATTATATCCTTTTTCATACTAAGTTCTCAAAACCTGGTGTGTATTTTATACTTAAGGAACATCTTAATTCAAACACTAAATTTTCATTATCTAAATGAGAACGTTTATTGGTTAAAGTGAAGTATAGTTCTACCAAAGCACTAAAGTTGTTTAATGAAAAAATATTTTACACTGCTTCAGTTTTTAGTTTAAGTTAATTAAAATTAAATACAATTAGAAATTCAGTTCCCTAGTTTCAGTCTCGGCCGCGTTACCAGTGGCTGTTATATTGGACAACGCAGGTCTAGAGCCCACGTGAGTGGTTGGCATCTCATAGGAAATGCAGCCTCTTACAAAGCTAAGCCCCTCCGTCTCCCAAGGATGGCACCATCGTGTGAGGGCGAACCACAAGTAAAGTTAAACATATTACTTGCAGAAAACCGAAAGCAAAGTTGGCCTTAGTGTCAAGAACA
Source organism: Aethalodelphis obliquidens (assembly GCF_003676395.1). Lineage (NCBI taxonomy): Eukaryota > Metazoa > Chordata > Mammalia > Artiodactyla > Delphinidae > Aethalodelphis > Aethalodelphis obliquidens. The sequence goes on from NW_020837947.1 coordinate 82,101,661, forward strand.
GGAAGGAAGGAATCACATTCCTAAGAAATTGTAGCCGCAGACTAGCTCTTTGCAGATTTGCAGGCCAAATGCACATCACCAGAGTGAATTTGTTTCATTGAAATTTCTGGCAGTGTGGTAGGCACATGGTGCAAGTAAATGTAATCCTCCCTGGAGGAAAGAACCATGATTCTTGGCTTCACGGAATTCCCACAGAGGAGTGCACGTGAAGACACCGGAGTCAAATACACAAGCACACACGGAATCAAAGCAGCATGTAAGAGAGCTAGGAGAGACAGCAGGCAGCGGAGCGCGGCTTGCAAAGCCCTGATACTGGAATTAGCAGCGCGGATTGGAACAGCCCACTGTGATGAAAGGAATAAGACCAGATATCGGCAGGGAACAACAAGGTATTAAAGAAAGAAAGAATGAAACCCTAGCAGATTTGTAAGTGAACCAAATACAATGTTTAAAAATGAAGATACAGTAATTGAAATTAAACTCAGTTTAGAAAACTGCAGATTAAAACCACAACGAGGCGTCTCCACTTACCCTTTGTTAGCTGTAAGAGGAAAGGTAGTAGGTGTCATAGCACATCTCAGAGGAAAATGGGCACACGCCGTACCGGGTGAACAAAATTAACATCATCCAGGGGCAGCGCGGCCTGTGCCTCAGGATGTGACACCCTGGGAAGAACGGGGAACAAGAATCAGATCCCGAGGAAACAGGAGACAAACCCAGACTGACGACTGACAAACACGGTATAAAGGAACTGGCTGTGTGCTTCAGAACTGTCATTGTCGTCAAAGACCAGAGGCTCAGGAACTCACGGATTCAGGGTAGTCAAGGAACAGCAGAACACAATGTAATACGTGGTCCTGGATTGGATCTTGCGCTAGAGGGTAAATGCACTGTGAAAACTACACTGGGATAAATGACATGTTAAAGAACGGACTGTAGAGCACATTTTAAAAAATAGAATCATTATTAAAATTCCTAAATTGAATAGCTGTTCTCTGGTTATGTAAGAGAACATCCAGCTATTAAAAGGTGCTCTGTTGTTAAGAGGTTAAATCACATGATATGTGGTTCAGAAAACATAAGTGTATATATTTTGAGAAAATGATAAAAGGGAGGGAAAAAAAACACATGAGAACTACTGTACACCACCAGATGGCTACTATTTTAATAACTGACAGTACCAAGTGCAGGCCACGATATGGAATTACTAAAGATAACCACTTCTAATTACCATTTTGGGGGTATTATAATTACATTATTTATATAATTATACATTATTTATATCCTTTTAAAAATTTACACTTCTATGTATTATTTTTCTTAAATTCCAAAAAATTTAAATTGATCTGCCCAGTGGTTCAACATGATAAATTTTGCCCCACAAAATGACAGAACATATTTTGAACATAAGAATTAGTGAATACAGTGTATGCTATCTGGTAATTCCCTAAGCAATTTAGATTAAAAAGTATACCTTCTTGTGCAAGTGAGTTGATCTTTTGTGTTTACGTTCAGTTTTGAATCTGCTACAGAATAATTTGTCTCTCACATTTTCCTGTCATTTCTGGTATAAATTTCTAGCATCAAATATACCTTGGTTTAATTATAGGAATATTAAGCTGTGGAAAATGAGTCATTCTTTGGCTAGGTTTACAGAATGTATTCCTTTTGAGGCTCTGCAAAAGGACAGTTTAAATCCACAAAGAGGGTAAATGCACTGTGAAAAATACACTGGGATAAATGACATGTTGAAGAATGAGGCTTTAGAGGCTCTGCAAAAGGACAGTTTAAATCCACAAAGAACATAATGAAAACTCTTCAGAAATTAAACCTCTGAGGACACATAATACTTGAAAACTTGTTGAAGAATTTTTTCATATATTTAAATAACCCACCAATTTAAATGCAAAGATGGTATTCTATGTTTGGTTATGTAATCCAACTTACTTAAACAATTTAAGATATTTCTATAAATTTCTCACCTATTTTTAAAGATAGAGCAATTTTTACACTTTCTTATGTTAAGCATTTGCTCAGAAAGCTGTGAGTGAAACAGGAGGATTTTCTATTCAAAGTCACTTCTTAGGATAGTGTCAGAAACCTAGTGCCTTCTTTCTGGATATTTTCCATACGTACTCCAACTCTAGCATCTTATCCATTCCAGGGCACTCTCTTGTTAACAACTCATAGTAGACTAAAGTCTAAACCATTCCCAGATGCTGCTCTGTAAGTTTTAAAAGCTTCTTAATCCCATAAGATGTGGGGAACTGACACCAACATTGTGTTGCTAATGATCAACAGTTCTGGGCACTGACGCATTTCCCTGCCCCTGCCTTAAGTACCACCGAGAACAAACACAAACGGTTGACAACTCCTACTGTGAAACAACTCCAATAGCTTACTTACCAAGATGAATTGCCCAAGAAGACTTGCTTCGGGATTTCTCATTTCACTGCGTCCACCAACCCAAAACCTATGTCATAAACGTAGCCCAATTCTAGCCTGTTCCCCACAGTGTCTAAGACCTTGATAAAAGTGGTCCAACCCAGCCCCTTAAACCTTATAAATACCCTTTGCCTTTGCCCTCCTTGATCTCCCTCACTGCAGTTAGTCCAATAAATGTAGCTTTACTAGATCAATGAGGTTTTCTAAGTCATGTTTTGGAGACTTGACAGTTGACAATAAATAAACCTAGTTATTCTGGATAATTTAAGGGGTATTAATAATTTAATCAATAAATTCAGAATCTTAGATTTCCATTCCTATCTTCTAACCACTATCTGGTTTATCTATACCAAAATACATGTCCTGCCAACCCCTCAAACCTCAATTCCAAGGTTGAACTCCTTTCCTTCCCTCTTCCACTTAGTTTCCACCTGTCACCCTCATCTCATAGGGTAGCAGGAGTTGTCCTCTGCCTTTTGTGTGCCCTAAGCTGTTTACTCAGAGGGAAATCTTGAAATCATGTTTGCATTTTCTTGCTCCTCCAATACTAACCAGTTTCCACTTCCCACCGAGGTTAGATAAGAAATAGCAAACAAAAAGAAACAACTTGGGTATTTACCCATCAATGAGGATACTTGAAATAACGTTACATACAATGTAATGATACAGCTTTATATGTTTTGACAGAAAAATATTCACCATATTTTTGATGATAGATGGAAGAATGTATATATTATCTCATGCTTTATGCTTTTGTGCATAAACAGTGTAGAAGTCAGGCTGCAAGTTCACAAGGATAGTTCAGCATACTTACATCAATCAATGTGATACACCACATAAACAAAAGATGAAACTACATGAACATCTCAGTAGATGCAGGAAAAGAAATTCAACGCCCATTCATGATAAAAACTCTTACCAAAGTGGGTATAGAGGGAACATATCTCAACCTAATAAAAACTATTTATGACAAACTCACAGCCGAAATAATGCTCAACAGTGAAAAGCTGGAAGCCTTCCCACTAAAATCTGGCACAAGACTGGTATGCCCACTCTCACCTCTTCTATTCAACATAGTATTGGAAATCCTAGCCACAGCAATCAGACAAGAAAAAGAAATAAAAGTTATCCACATTGGTAGGTAAGAGGTAAAGTTGTCATTATATGCAGATGACGCGATACTATATTTAGAAAACCCTAGAGACTCCACACAAAAACAACTAGAACTGACAAATGAATTTAGCAAGGTAGCAGGATACAATATTAACATACAGAAATAGGTTGCATTTCTTTACACTAACAATGAAATATCAGAAAGGGAATGTAAAAAAACAATACCTTAAAAATCACATCCAAAAAAATAAAATACTTAGGAAGACCTGACCAAGGAGGTGAAAGACTTATGTGCTGAAAACCGTAAAACATGAATAAAGGAAACTGAAGATGATTCAAAGAAATGGAAAAATATCCCATGCTCTTCGATTGGCAGAATTAATAATGTTAAAATGGGCATACTACCCAAAGAAATCTACAGATTTAATGCAATCCCTATCAAATTACCCATGACATTTTTCACATAACTAAAACAAATAATCCTAAAATTTATATGGAACCATAAAAGACCCAGAATTGCCAAAGCAATCCTGAAGAGAAAGAACAAAGCAGGAGGTGTAACCCTCCCAGACTTCAGACAGTACTACAAAGCTACAATAATCAAAATGGTGTGGTATTGGCACAAAAACAGAATATGGATCAATGGAGCAGAATAGAGAGCCCAGAAATAAACCCACCACACCTACAATCAGTTAATCTTCATCAGGAACATACAGTGGAGAAAAGACAGTCTGTTCAGCAAGTGGTGTTGGGAAAGCTGGACAGCTGCATGTAAATCAGTGAAGTTAGAACATTCCCTCACATCACACAAAAACTCAAAATGGCTTAAACACTTGAACATAAGACATGACACCATATAACTCCTAAAAGAGATCATAGGCAAAACATCCTCTGGCATAAATTGTACCAGTGTTTTCTTAGGTCAGTCTCCTAAGGCAGTAGAAGTAAAAATAAACAAATGGGGCCTAATCAAACTTACAAGCTTTTGCTCAGCAAAGGAAACCGTAGACAAAACGAAAAGACAGCCTACAGAATGGGAGAAAATATTTGCAAATGATGCGACCAACAAGAGATTATTTTCCAACATATACAAACAGCTCATACAATTCAACAACAAAAAACAAGCCAATTGAAAAATGGGCAGAAGACCTTAACAGACATTTCTCCAAAGAAGACATACAGACCATAAAAAGATGCTCAATGTTGCTAATTACTAGAGAAATGCAAATCAAAACTACAAGGAAGTTCCACCTCACACAGGTCAGAATGACCATCATTAAAATGTCTACGAATAACAAATGTTGGAGGGCATGTGGAGGAAAGGGAACCCTCCTACACTGTTGGTGGAAATGTAAACTGGTGCAGCCACTATGGAGAACAGTATGGAGGTTCCTCAGAAAACTAAAAATAGAATTACCATATGATCCAGCAATCCCACTCCTGGGCATATATTCAGATAAAACTATAATTTAGAAAGATACATGCACCCCTATGTTCATAGCAGCACTGTACAATAGCCAAGACATGGGAACAATCTAAATGTCCATCAACAGATGAATAGATAAAGATGTGGTACATATATACAATGGAATACTACTCAGCCATAAAGGAGAATGAAATAATGCCATTTGCACCAGCATGGATGGACCTAGAGATTATCACGCTATGTGAAGATAAGTCAGAAATAGCAAGACAAATACCATATGATATCACTTACATGTGGAATCTAAAATACGACACAAGTGAACTTATCTATGAAACAGAAACAGACTCACAGACTAGAGATCAGACCTGTGGTTGCCAAGGGGAGGGGGTGGGGGAGGGATGGGGTGGGAGTTTGGGGTGAGCAGATGTAAACTATTAGACACAGGATGGCTAAACAACAAGGTCCTACTGTACAGCACAGGGAACTACATTCAATATCCTGTGATAAACCATAATGGAAAAGAATGTAAGAAAAGAATGTTTATATATGCATAACTGAATCACTTTGCTGTACAGCAGTAATTAACACAACTTTGTAGATCAACTCTACTTCAATAAGAAAAAAATGTGTGGGGCTTCCCTGGTGGTGCAGTGGTTGAGAGTCTGCCTGCCGATGCAGGGGACACGGGTTCGTGCCCCGGTCCGGGAAGATCCCACATGCCGTGGAGCGGCTGGTCCCGTGAGCCATGGCCGCTGAGCCTGTGCATCCGGAGCCTGTGCTCCGCAACGGGAGAGGCCACAACAGTGAGAGGCCCGCGTACAGCAAAAAGAAAAAAAAAAAATGTGTGTGTGTGTATATATATATATACACACACATATGTATATAATATATATTATATATATATAATATATATATTAAAAAAGTCGGGCTGTATCTCCAGGAAACAAGATGTGGAATAAAGAAATAAATATTCACTGTTTTTTGTTGTTGATAAATAGCTTTTATTCTGTAACTAAAGAAAAAACACCGTTAAGCCTTTTAAAGGATGAAAACAGTGAGAGACCAGATAGTGGCATGCGTCTGCTCAGTAGCTATTGATTATAGAGAAGACTTTTTTCCTTCCAGTTTGTTGAAAGGTAGCAGTGGGGGGAGGGTAGTTACTGAGACTTTGAAAAAATGTATTTCCTTTTTTTTTCTTTTGGCCATGCCGCATGGCTTTGTGGGATCTTAGTTCCCCAACCAGGGAGTGAACCCACACTCTCAGCAGCGAAAGCGCGGAGTCCTAACCACTAGACTGCCAAGGAATTCCCTGAGAAAATGTAATTCTCGAATTCTTGGTAACATCTTTTTCCCAGAATATGAAATATTTCTTTCTACTTGAACTTCTGAGTTTCCAGGAGATTTTATAAGTCAAGGTAACTAAGCAGTAGTACTCAAGTACTTACATAATCACTAACAATGGATTCAGGTGATTTTTTTTTTTTACCTACCAATACTTTCGCCTGTAAGCAAAATTAAAAAATAAAAAAAAATTTTTTAATTGAAAAATGTATTTTGCAGGAGAGACTACTGTTTAAAACTAGTTTTATTAAAGGCTACTCCACTAGTTTACATTTGATGTTTGGTATACAGTTATAAATAAAAAGCTCATTTTAAGGAAAGCCAATTTTAAGAGGCTGAAAATGAAGCTGGTCAAGGGATTTCATTAGAAACTCAGCTGTATGGCCTGAGGTTAAAAAGGAACACTGATGCTTTGTGATGACAGTATTTGTTAATGTCTCCTGTGGTGCTGTGTGCCCAAGTGGGTGGTCCATAAATGTAATTTGAAATGAAAATGGTACCAGACTTTTTCTGTGTGGATTTAAAAGACAGGTTTGAATATGGACTTCAAATTTAATACTTCCTACCCCATGTTAAGTGAAGCTAATTAATTTTAGCTTTCTGGAATTTTGTAGCAAGAAGATCCACTTCAGGAGAATATATGTAATCCTTTCGCTCAGACTCAAGCACATGGGGCCTTTAAAAAAAACACTATATGGTCTTTTTGTCTTATAGTCTGTAAATTTGGAGGTGGGGATGGGAAAGTTAAGGACAGTTAGATTTAGTCTAAAGATGAGGAGAAGTCAGGTCACCTAGAATTGTGATAATTTTGATAGCCTTATTTAGAAAGTTATCCTGTTTATTTGAGGAATACAACAATAATAACAGCCTTTGCAATTTGAACACCTTTGGAAGATATTGACATAATCATTTTTTCTAATACTGAGAATCAAAGCCTGTGTGTCTTGAAATTCTAAAATAAATTTATAAACGTCTTAATTTCCAGGATTCCATATGATCATTTAGTTTTTCTTATCTATTCTTCCTTGCTTTTTCATGTAATAAATGTTTATATTGATATCTGGTATGTGCCAGGCACTCTTCCAGGTACTAGTGACACAACAGTGAACAAAGCTCAAATATTCCTGTCCCCATGGAGCTTACTTAGTAGAAGGAGACAAATAAGTATGTCAGGCGGTAAGCATTATGGAGAAGAATAAAGTGCCAAGGGAGAAGCCCTGCAGACCAAGGTGACAGCAGGTGCAGAGTGGGGTGGGGGAGGGGGACTGGAAGTGGAAGAGGAAGGGCATGTCATCAAGGTTAAGGACTTCAGGTTTTACGCTCAGATGCAAAGTCTAGAAGGTTGCGAGCAGATGACTTGATATGATATGTAGACCAGGGCCTGGCAACCTTTTTTTCTAAAGGACTGGATAGTCAGTATTTTAGGTTCCGTGAGACCTACAGTAGGGTCCACACTGCTCAGCTCTGCCTCTGCAGCACAGAAGCTGCAGTACATGGTACGTTACAGATGCCGTGGCCGTGTTCCAGCAAAACTTACAAAAACAAGGAACGGTCTAAATGTATCCTTTTGGGGTAAAGTTTACCAGCCCCTGAGATAGACCATAATAAACCAAGGGCAAAGGCAAGTTGAGAGAACTTTTGCAGGAATCCAAGGCAGAGCTTATGGTGGTGGTGGAAGTGGCAGAAAGTGGTCAGATTCTGGATAGATTTTGAAGGTAGAGCCAGTGGGATTTGCTGAGGAGTCGAGTATAGCATATGAGAAAGGGGTTATGTGTGTGTTTTTAAAGAGTTTTAATTAGAAAACAGTGCTTAATATTTTATATTCTATATTTGATAATATCTAGAATAATTGTCTTTTAAAATCTATTTGCAACTTTCAAGGCTGTCCTTTTTTTCCCTTTGAACCTGTTTGACTTTGTTCTTGGTATTCCATCATAAACTGAGAACTAATAAGAAACCTAATAACTTCTCAGTCTACCGTTGTTTACCGCACATTTTTTCATTAGGTTTCCCTTATGGCTGAAAGCACGTGTGTATTTGTGGTGTGGTGTGCAGGGTCAAGGGAGAAAGCGAAATTAAGATGTTAGCATTTTAGCTTAATCTGTGGGTAGTCCTAAGTGAGACTTATCAACCATATGAAAATAATATACAGAGCCTTCTTATTTTGGTAACGTGCTTTTATAAAAATGTTTAAAATGAATAATTATTGGGGAAGTACAAACTATTAGATAAGGTCTTGGACCGTATGTCCTGACTTCACTATTTCTTTTACTACCATCATTTTTCAATGATGGCACAGTTATCTTCTCTCACTTTCTCTTCAGCTAATCAGTTGCTAAGGGATGCAGAGTCTGTTGCCATAGTGACCCTCACGTCTCACCTAAATGACATGTCAGATGAATTGCTGAGCCTTTTATTTAACTAGTGGTCCACTCTGATCCACACTACACAGTGCTGTTAGCCTAATTGTTCTGAAGCAGTGGTTATCGAAGTTTCGTGTGCAGCAGAATCACTTGGAACGCTTGCGAAATACATCACAAAATTTTTGATTCAGTGGATCTGAGGAGGGGCCCTAGAATTTTCTGACAGTTTTGGTCTGCAAACCACACTCTGGAAACCGCTGTTCTCAAGTCCTCTGACAATGTCATTCCTCCACCAGGAACCTTAAGTGCTGCCCTGTACCATCTGATAACTTCAGCCGAGGACTGAAGGATTCCACTCTCTAACCCGTCCTGCGTGTTTCCAGCCTTTTTTCATACACTTCCTGAACGTGGCCATCTTTTCCGTCTTTGCTTTTCTACTGTTTGTTCTTGGAATGTCACAGCCAATTTCTACCCATCTCCTCCCATCTTTGTCAGTCAGAATCCTGGCCATTTTACAAGGCTTCTTTCAAACCTGACTTTCTTTTTTGAATCTCCAAACATGTGTGCCGTTTCTCTTTTTTTCATATGAATCCCCATAGCATTTATACTTCTGATGACATGACCTTACTCTGTCTTAATCTATCTTCATCTATGTATCTTATCTCTGTCCTACCCTTTTATAGGAACATGTAAGCTCCTTGAGGATAAGAAAACATATAGATATATATGAGTATATTTTTCTGCCTTGTTCAACCAGCATTTGTAGAATTGAACCACCTTTAAAATTTGTTCCTTTTTTTCTTTCTCTTGTTAAAAAATGTTCTTAAAGTAACATAAGATTGATATCTACCTAGTGTCTTGTCGCTTCCTGCTCACTTTATCTGTTGGAGGAAACCCATCATATTTACTTCCTTCTAAGTACATACTGACCCCTTTTCTTTGGATTAATTGCTTTCTAATTGTGCTGTTCAGCTCTAATGTTATAATTTCTGTTCATTGGACTTCTGATGCATTAGAAACCATATCTTCTTTCTTGATTTCCTTCCCAAAGCTCTTAGTTTACCTAGAGTTAAAGAAAAGAAATGCTCTGCGTAAAATGTATATCTGAAAAGTATTATATCCTCCCAATTGATAGAATTGATGGGTTTGTGCTTAGAATTCTACGGAAGGCTTCATTTCTTTTAGAACTTTAAAGGCATTACACCATCTGTGTTTCATTTTTGACTGGTGAGAAATCCAGCGCCAGTCTATTTCTTCTTTTGAAGTTAACTTGATAGTTTCTGTTTTCCCCATGTTCCCCTTGGGGAGCTCTTGTTCACTAGTTGCTGGATATCTTCAGTTCATCATCTGTCTCCTCTCATATCTGGTATTTTCAGCCTACCATTTTGCTCTAGATTCTTGGATATGTATTCAGCTTTATCTTCAAACTATACCCTGAATTCTTTATTTCATGTAACAGATTTGTACTTTCCTTGAGTTACTTTATGTGTCTCATTTTTCTTTTTCAAGCATCTTTGTTTTATGGATGTAATATCCTCGTCAATATGTGAAGATACTAAACATTTTTCTTAATCGTTTCCTTGTTTCCTTTAAGTAAATTACATTTCAGTTCATCGTGGAGCATTTCTGTTTATCTTGTTCTTTCCCCTCATGCTGATCGTTTTCTGTATATATCTGATGATTCATTCATATTTATGCTAGTTTGTATTTAAGTATCAGGAACCTGGGAACCCTCATCACTGGGGACTTTATGACTGGGGTTTCTTGATCCTTAAGTTATATTTTAAAGTAAATGAGAAGAAAACCAGCTGTTTTACTGGAGACCTTTTAAATGTGGCATTCCATCGTCCAGAATATTGCTGAGGTCTCCCATCACTGGGTGGCCTTCCTCCCATTCTCTTTGCTGTTAAAAGTTTGCTCCTGGGGCTCCCCTGGTGGCGCAGTGGTTGAGAATCTGCCTGCCAATGCAGGGGACACGGGTTCGAGCCCTGGTCTGGGAGGATCCCACATGCCGCGGAGCAACTAAGCCCGTGCGCCACAACTACTGAGCCTGCATGTCTGGAGCGTGTGCTCCGCAACAAGAGAGGCCGCGATGGTAAGAGGCCTGCGCACCACGACGAAGAGTGGCCCCCGCTTGCCGCAACTAGAGAAAGCCCTCGCACAGAAACGAAGACGCAACGCAACAAAAATAAATAAATTAGGAAAAAAAAAAAGTTTGCTCCTGGCTTTATTCCTGCTCCATAAATTTAATGAGGTCCTGGGAAACAGGACAGGAAACAAATGACTGTGCCCAGTCTATTCTCTTGAACCAGAAGGCTTTGTGTTCAACAAGTTAAAGTAGTCCTTCATGGTTAAGTACTGTGAACTTATAATCTTTCACTTGACAAATAATAACTGTGTTGATAGCCTCATTCCACTTAATTCTACCCGTCAAATGGGCAGAGCAATATTGAAGTTAGAGTGATGAGATAGAATTATTATTTAAGAATCCTGCTTGATCTCCAGCATGTGTATTTGACTCCAGATATGTGGAGAGGAAACTAAACTTTTAGCCAGATGGAAGTTTATTAATTTACCGTAGGAAGTATAACCATTAAGGAAACTAGAGGCTCGGGGCTAGTGAATTCTCCATGGAGGAAGGAATCTGGAAAACCAGATTTATAGTCACGTAGTTTCTAGGTGGGCCTGGAGTCAGAAGAGGGCCTCACTGACATTGGCTGGTATCATCCAGCTGAGAAAGCCTTATGTATTGTGTCTGTTGTCAAGTGAGGTTGCCCTGCAGACCAGAAAATTAAGTATTGATCAGAGCATATTTTTCTTGGGTTTTGCTTGAGATCCAGAAAGTCTCTTACTGTCGAAGTTCTTTTTCTAGGTGACATTTTGATTGTGTTGATGACAGTTCATCTAGGACAGTACACTGAAGTGAACTAGGTGTAAGGTTTCTCAGTTCTTCGGAGACCACTCTGAAGACAGCCCAGGTGATTTTGTAAAACTTCTCAGCCACTTTTTATAGATCCTTGCTTAAGGATGCTGTCTCCTAAAACATCAACCTTTTTTTTTTTTTAAGCACATGTAGAATTCTCTCTAATTTAATTCTCAGAAGTTCAGTTTATCTTATCACTATCCATCAGAAGTAGATATTATCTCAGTGACACTTAGAAAGAAACTGATACTTAGAAGTTAAATGATTCTAGAATCTCACAGTAAATATAAGTGCCAGACTCAAGAACCAAATCTCAATTTTCTATCTCTAATATTTTCTGCTATACCCCTTAAATTACTATCATTTTATGAAAAAGATAAAGTAATAGAAAGCAGTTGTTTTATATTTTACTATCTTGGACAATTAAGAGTCATAGTAGGGCTTCCCTGGTGGCACAGTGGTTGAGAGTCCGCCTGCCGATTCAGGGGACACGGGTTCGTGCCCCGGTCTGGGAAGATCCCATATGCCGCTCCGTGAGCCATGGCCGCTGAGCCTGCGCGTCCGGAGCCTGTGCTCCGCAACGGGAGAGGCCACAACAGTGAGAGGCCCGCGTACCGAAAACAAAAACAAACAAAAAAAACTAAAAAAAAAAGAGTAATAGTAAATGTAATTAATTTAGAGTTTACTAATACAGTTTAAGATTGTGTCTACATGTTATGCTCATGCTTACCTTTGTAACTCTCTTTTATAAGTTGGGTATAGCCAATTATTTTTATATGGTCAAGACAAATGAAATTAGGTGCATTCTCTCTTAAAGGAGCAATACATATTTTAGCATCTTTGAAATACATTAAACTTACTTAAATGTAATCAGAGCTCAACACAGATGATACTGGTTCTTAAAATAGTCACTATAAAAAGTTACTCTTTAGTACAAAACATGTGGCAAGTGCTATCTTTATTAGCCCAGTGCAATTTATATATCCATAAAATATAATAAATCAATTTCCTTTAGAATTTCTGTGATTTTTGATGTTCACCAATTCTTTCTTTCCCTTTTACTCAGCTCCTGCAGTGAGATTTAACAAAACATTATTAAACTGTATGCCATTTGTTAAGTTTCAGATGAGGATACAATTTTGGTTTTTATTACATATTTAATTTTTTTCTGCCCTCCCTTATTTGGATATATGTTGCTGGTTGCTCATATCTTTTTGTGCATATATATTTTACATGCTGTAAATCCATTTGACAGTAATTCACTGGCATTTTACTCCCCAGAAGCTCAGATCCAGCCTTCCTTTCATCCCGACAGCTCGTGTTTTCACTTGGATTGTTTCCTGGTTTGATGAACCTCTTCCTAAGCTCAGTTCCCTCTGCCAGCCTGCAGTGCACTCATGTTATCCCCTTTGTTAAAACCATTTGGTAAATAATTCCTAATCAGGGGCTTCCCTGGTGGCGCAGAGGTTGAGAGTCCGCCTGCCGATGCAGAGGACACAGGTTCGTGCCCTGGTCCGGGAGGATCCCACATGCCGCGGAGCGGCTGAGCCCGTGAGCCATGGCCGCTGAGCCTGCGCATCCGGGGCCTGTGCTCCACAACGGGAGAGGCCACAACAGAGAGAGGCCCGCATACCGCAAAAAAACAAAAACAAACAAATAATTCCTAATCATATCACAATAAAGCCTGAGATCCGCAGCCTGTTTCCAGTTAAGATTTGTATGTCTATTGTATTCAATAGTAGCAAGACCCTAATCAGAAACCAAAGTTAGCACGATCACGGGCAACCATGAGAAAGGAAGTGGTGTTCCAAATAGTCCAATCTTCTCAGAGTTTTTTTGTCACTAGTCAAACAAAGAAATTGCTTTAAAATTCTCTGTGGTACATGAATTTTCCCAAATGCCCTCTCTCTGTATGCACATGTAACATAAGGATTTGTTTTATAAGTAAAGTACAAATATAGAGTTAATTAATTCTAAGCTGATTTCAAGTGAAGGTGTAACATGGTGATGATATAGTGGTGGCTTAAATCAGCGCTAAGTATTGTTTTTCAAAATATATTTAAAGTAGAAGGTGCTATTTATTATAGTTAATGAGCAAAGTTATGTTAGTGGCAGTCAGCATACATTAACAATGACATAACCAGTGGTCTAAAAAGAAACAAGAAGTAAGTAGTATAAAATCTATCAGGTATATTTATAAAGGCGGCTGTTACATGAGAAACAAGTTTAATTGCACTTTCTGTTAGTTACGCATCTAGTTTGATGATGCGTGAGAACAGATGGGGGGAGGATGGTAGAAGTGGGATTTTGATTCTATTCATACGCTCCAGGTGCTTTCTTGGCTCTTTTAATCCTGATCTTTACTGTATGGCCACTTTGTCTGAAGAAAAAATTTTGTCTGAACCCCTGTTTTTAGCTTTTCATTGTAAACATGCACTCTTTGGTGTAATTGGAAGTTTATGTGTCCCTGTGAGGAATAACAGCCAGCAATCTCCTGAACAATGCCGGATTTAGAATGTACTCCCTAAATTGAGGGATTCACATTTACTTTGAAGGCCGAACCAAGTTCGAAATACTTACTGTAGTTTTTTAGATAGTAGTAGAAACACCTCTCTAGATCTCCTAGATATGTATGATTCAGGTGGGCAGCTGGGAGGTGGCAGATGGTGTATTCAGTGTGGAGTTAACACTCAAACATAAAATATATGCATGGGGATTATTAACTAAAATTCCTCTGTGGACATATGCCCCTTTATACACATATAAATATAATGACACATATACATATAAAGATAACTATAAAAGCCGTTACATAGTTTTTCAACAACAAAGCAGAACACTAACGATGTACATTTTTTTCTTATTTTAGAAGGCTTGCGTCAAATCTCCAGCCTTTGAAAGTGGTAAACATGTAAAATAATGTGATAGGAAAAATATTTAAGATATGGTTTTTTGTGGTGGGGAAAATAATCAGCAGGTATAGCCAATTTGAAATGTCACTGAGTGGATTATTAGCCCCCCTGGGAAAAGTGATTTGATTCTACCTGCTTTTGCCAGCTCAGCCTTTGTCCTGTAATCCCTGTTCTGGCCTTGAAATTTCTGCTTCGCTCAAGTTCTGACCCCCCAAATACCTTTAGGTATGGAAACGGGTAATAGAACTTTTTATTTTTTAAGTTTAGAGCATTAGCAATGTTGAGAAGGTTGAATAACTTTTTAAAAACAGGTTTGTGGGCTTCCCTGGTGGCGCAGTGGTTAAGAATCCACCTGCCAATGCAGGGGACGCGGGTTCAAGCCCTGGTCTGGGAAGATCCTACATGCCGTGGAGCAGCTAAGCCCGTGCGCCACAACTACTGAGCCTGTGCTCTAGAGCCCGCGAGCCACAACTACTGAGCCCACACACGCCACAACTACTGAAGCCCACGCGCCTAGAGGCCGTGGTCCGCATCAAGAGAAGCCACTGCAATGAGAAGCCCGCACATCGCAACAAAGAGTAACCCCCTCTTGCTGCAACTAGAGAAAGCCCTTGGCGCAGCAACAAAGACCCAACTCAGCCAAAAATAAATGAATAAATGAATAAATAAATTTATTTAAAAAAAACAGGTTTGTACTTGTACAGTAGAGCTCATGTAATGCTTAAGCCATGAAAGATACTGTTGATGTTTTTAAAATAACTGTGAACAGGCATTTTTTACAGCCCGTTCCGTTCTTCATTTCAAATTGGTTATTTTTATTTAAAGGTATATGGCTGTGCAGCAGGTATCCTTTTACTGAATTATACACATTTAAATTTCGCCAGATTCATTTGTATCTGTTTTGACTGTAGAGACAGAAGAATAATGAACACGTACAGAGTAGTCGTGATGCTAATACCTAAGCGAGTATTTTCCTCACTGCTGGTGTGCACATCATCTTCTGAAATCTTAGGATGAGTTTTCATTGGCACCATTTGAGCAGGTCTTGAAAATTTTATTCTTTATCGTGGTCTTAGTATATCTTGAAGAAGAAAATGGACATTAACGGCCACTCTGCAACCCTCGCTTGGTCTTCAGGATAAGCCTATCAGGAAGTGTGATGACAAGCAGAGTCTCGTGGTTCAGACTTGCCCGTTCACATGGCAGAGAAGTGACCAAATGATACCTGACGTCAAGTCTGTCAGGACCAGGGCCTGGACTTGCTTTGTCGTGCTGGATGTTAAAGTTATACTTTAATTTTTGAGGCATATTCAGAGCATCTTGTTTTGACATCCTTGGAATCTTCTCAGATTTTAGTCAAACGAAATTAGAAAATGTATTATTTAGCAATATGATTTTAAAGTAAAATATCCCCTTTTTAGAAAGCTTAGTTTTTCAGCAGTCACACTGAATATGAATGCCAGGTCTTCTGATGGGTACTGTGGAATATTCAGGCCAATCCAGTGGAAAAAGTGGCAAATTGAGTGTGTTGTATTACTGTGAAGCACCTTCTGTGATCGAGGGGAGAATTTGCTCTGGGGCAGAGTGGCTGACCAGTGGCTTTCCTGCAGGGAGGCGTCTCTGCTGCCTGAGCTCTGGCGCCTGGTGTGAGGCCGTGATCTGGGGGGCAGGGACTGTAGGACAGGAGAGAAACATTTGTCCCTCCCCTGCTGCTTGATACCTTTTTGGTTTTTCTTAGGAAGCTTGGAATATTCCTCTTAGACTTTTGTGTTGAGAAAGAGAACGAGGAATACAAAGGGGGCCCTTGGGGATCAGAGGATCCACATTAAATTGCTGTCCTGCTTGTGAGAGGAAGGTGCTTCTCTGTTAAATGCCATGTTTTCCTGCCAGAAGCAGAGGCTGTCTGTCCAGCTGGGCATTGAGCCATCCGGAGGGACATGCTTGAACTGTAGGGGAAGGGAGGGGAGGGTTGGGATAAAATAGAACCTAATGCTACTTTTCAGAAATCCATGGGACAAGTGGTTTTCATAAACAAGTATTTCCTTAGACTTCCTTTACTAGATATATGTATAAAGGACTTCGTAAACTAATGGAAACAATGTATTTGGATAAAATAGTATGGAGTCTCACACAAGTGACTAGTCTGCCGATTTCTCTTTAAAAGTTACTTTTTTTGTTTTTTTGAAGGAGAAAAGTAAGTGATTTCTTTTTAAATTCAAGCTATAATGCTGTCTAAAATTCAGACAGTAAGCAAATCAGTAAATAATGATTTTTCTGTATTTCTTTATAAGCAGCGGCCATTTTTTCAATAGCATTCTTAAAAAGAAAAAAAATCTCAAAAAAATCTCTCAGTTGGATTCTTAGAAAAGAATGCTAACCACATCTGATTACTTTCTTCATTCTTCATCAGGAAAACTTTGTCTGTTTTGTTTTAGGATGTTTCTGGCATTCCAGGTTAAAATGCTTTTTCTATTTCAATTACACTGAACTAGCCAATATAATTTTTTACACCTAAGAGCTGGGGTTACATTGGTGGCATTCACTTTTAAAAATATGTCATATTAGTTGATAATTTAAACTATATTAAGGTGATTGCAAGAGTGGGCTTTGGAGATAGGCCTAGATTTCAATCTTGTCTCTAACACTGATAATTAGTCTTGGTTAATGACCTTTTAGGTCAAGTATTAATAGTCTATTTCAAGAGAGAAACTACCTCACCCTAGTCCTTTATTTGCTTTTATAGATCAGTGTACTGTCACCCGGACCTACCTGTTCCTTCACAAGTTCTGGTTCTTTAGTGCCGCCTACTACTTTGGTAACTGGGCCTTTCTTGGGGTAAGTACAGGTGTCCCAGGGATGCTGTGACCATTAGTGGCCTGTTTTGGTCACAGCAATGCTATTGGGTTTTAAATTTGGTGCTTTCTGGATGACTTCAGGTTTGAGAAATAACATACAGCTCGTTTACATTTGCAGGTGTTCGTGATTGGGTTGATTGTCTCCTGCTGTAAAGGGAAGAAGTCGGTCATTGAGGGGGTAGATGAGGCTGACTCAGACCTGAGTGATGAGGAACCCTCTGTCTGACGGCTTCTGTTGCACAGGTTTACTAAGCTGACTCTGCATCTCTTGTGCATTTGTAAAGTGTCAAGCTAACCTTAGGATGTGAACTGACTAGCTTTCATCAAAAATGGGAGCATGGCTATTAAAAAACAAACTATATTTTTTATGTTTTCTGAAGTAACATTATTGTATCATAGATTAACATTTTAAATTGCTATAATAATACTATGTAAATATAAAAGTACCAGCCTTGTGAGGGAATGTTTGTGGAAATTTTTTTTTCCTCTAGTGTATGATAGTGTTAAATTGATTAAAAATCTTCCAGAATTAATATTCCCTTTGGTCACTTTTTTAAAACATAATAAATCACTTGTATCTGTGCCTTTGGGTCTCTAGAGTACTGTGGAATTTTCAAGTGTCTCTATCTGATTGTTGAAAAATAATATTCACAGTATAGCTGATAAATAAATGTTATTCCACTATGCAGCTTGTTTTCTATTTTCTACATTAAATCACTAGCACCATTGAAGTAGATTTCATGAACAGATTTCAGGCTGCTTGGTGTGCCAAGGTGTATTATATTGTTCAGACATTAGTCCATTAGATATCTTATCACCTCTACAGTATTTAAGGCATATACATTGTTACAAATAACCTCAAAAGTTGTATTCCAACATAAATGGGAATATTGTCAAGAATAAGTAATCCTGAAAAAAATCAGTGTACTGATCAGTTTAAGATATATGACATCATATTTTAGCTTTAAAGATATTTTCTCATTCTAAAGATTTAGAATTTGCAAAAGATATAGGGAAAGCTATGTACTATCAATAGGGTATTTTGAAGGCATTCTGGATACTGAGATCCTAGTTTACTAACACAGGCAAATTAGAACTCATGAAAAGCACATATTTTGATCCTTGAAGTAGAATACCATTAAGTTTCTGAAAAAGACTTAGGAATTAACAACCATCTCCCATTCAGTTCATCTCTCTCTTAATTTTTGTGTCACTTTGCTCTCATTCTTTGTCTCTGGATAGACCTCCACACCCTTCGTGTTTGGCACCTTTGATGTTATTCACCAAGATTCCATTCCCTTCTGTTCTTATTTCACATTTTCTTTTTGGACAATCTCATACACCCTCAGTTTCCAAACTTTTACTTACCTGTTAACTAGAAATTACTACTTCAATTACAGCATGTTGATAATTGAACTCCTCGTTTTTCTGGTCATACCAAACCTCCTTCTTTATTCATTTTTTTGACAGATGGCACTGGCACATACCTGGTTGCCAAAACCAAAACTCAAGCAGACCTCCTTATCTCCTGTGTGTACCTGGCCCATCACTAATCAGGCCATGTTGATCTCTGCTTAACTGTCCTTCCATTTTCCCTCTTCTCCATTCTTACTGTGTTACAGACTGAGTTGTGTTCCCCTCTGCCGCCACAGAAAAACTTCCCTATTGAAGTCCTAACCCCTAGTAACTGAGACTCTGACTGTATCTGGAGATTGGGTCTTTAAAGAGGTAATTAGGTGGCGCCCTGATCCAGTATGACGGGTGCCCTTATAAGAAGAGGAGGAGACACCGGGGATGTGTGTGCATAGAGAAAAGGCCACGTGAGGACCTGCAGGCCAAGGGGAGAGGCCTCTGGAAAACCCGACCCTGCCGGCACCTTGATCGTGGACTTCCAGCCACCAGAACTGTGAGAAAATAGGTTTCAGTTGTTTATGCCCCCCAGTCTGTGGTATTTTGTTATAGCAGCCCAAGCCTTCTAACGCACACTGCTTCTTAATTTCCTCACTGGGCTTTCTGCTGAGTCCCAACTCCTTTCAATCTTTCCTCGACAGTGAAAGCACAAATCAGATGATGACATTTCTTTGCTGTGAAAAGCTTTCCGTTATTTCAGAATGAAATTCATAGCTTTCATGTGACATCTAAGACCGTTCTGGTGTGTGTCCTACCTACCTATCCAGTTTTCACTGCCATCCCCACAGATGTGTCACCATTATCCAAATGGCTCTGATTTCTCACATCCCCACTCTGCTGAACTGTCCCTTCTGCCTATGACACACTTCCCCTCCTCTTGTCTCCTAAGAGAATCCTTACTCTTCAGATCTCAGCCGTGACGTTATCTGGTCAGTTACCCACCCTAGTCTCCTAGGCACAGTTAGGTGCTGTCTTTTCCCTGCTCACAGGGCTCCCTGTACAGTGTGTTGTGACTGTTACCTTCAGGGCTGCTTCCTCTGGGCTGCAAGTCCTTGAACACATATCTGGTCATTCAACTTTGACCCTGGTGTCAGAGCAGCTCCCTGCACTTGGAAAGTACTCAGTTGGCAGGCGAATTTGCTAATTCAAAGCTTTATGGGAAAAGAATCAAGATGCCGGAATAGAAGGACATGGAGTTCACCTCCTCCCACAAATACATCAAAAATACTCATACATGTGGACAGTTCTCACAGAATACCTACTGAACGGTGGTAGAATATCAGGCACCCAAAATTGCAAGAAAGATCTCCACATAACTGGGTAGGACGAAAAAGAAAAGAAATTGGGATGGGACCTGCGCCCCTAGGTGGGAGCTGTGAAAGAGCAGAAGTTCCCACATCCTGGGAAGCCCCTTCACTGGCAGAGAGATCAGCCATGACAGAAAGGGAGCTTCAGAGGCTTGGAGGAGAGCGCAACAGCAAGTTGACAGCAGGCAGAACAGAAAGAGAGCTGCATGGATGGTCCATGCCGTTGCCCTGCACATGCCAGCCTGAGACTTGTTCACTGTTGCGTGTGGGTCCGAGTGCTAAACTCGGACTTTAGAGGACAGACCCAGGGAGAGGGCTGGTGTTGGCTGTGCAGAGACAGCTTGAAGGGGCTGGCGTGTGGTATGGCTGCAACCAGGGGTGTACACGGAAGAAGCTTGGGCCTGCCATAGAAGTGAAGCGCTTTCATTAAGTGGTGCATGAAGGGAGGGGCCATACAGGCTACAAAGGGATGTTCCCTCATAAAAACAACCCTCCAAGAACACAGTTTCTCCTAAACTCATAGAATCAGAAATATAAGTAAAATGAAGAAGCAGAGGAACCACTCTCAATTAAAAGATCAGGAGAATTCCCCTGAAAGAACAATGAAACAGACCTCTTCAGACACCAAGTTTAAAAAAGATAACGAAAATACAGAAGGAATTAAAGTTTATTGAGGGAATTCCCTGGTGGTCCAGTGGTTAGGACTCTGCATGCTTTCACTGCTGAGGGCCCACGTTCAATGCAGGGATCTAAGATCCCACAAGCTACGTGGTGCGGCCAAAAAAAAAAAAAAATTATCAATAGAAATGCAAATTACTGTAAAAAGGAACTAGAAACCATAAAGAGGAGCCTAGAAAAATTAGAAAACTCATTTCCGACACAAAAGCTGAGCTAAAGGCAATGAATAGCAGATTGAATAATGCAGAAGAACGAATAAGTGATCTGGAAGATAGAATAATGGAAATCACCCAATCAAAATAACAGAAAGAGGGCTTCCCTGGTGGCACAGTGGTTGAGAGTCCGCCTGCCGATGCAGGGGACACGGGTTCGTGCCCTGGTCCGGGAAGATCCCATGTGCCACGGAGCGGCTGGGCCCATGAGCCATGGCTGCTGAGCCTGTGCATCCAGAGCCTGTGCTCCGCAATGGGAGAGGCCACAACAGTAAGAGGCCCACGTATCGCAAAACAAACAAACAAACAAAAAAACAAAGACAAATGGGAAAGAAAATGAAAGCAATATAAGAGACCTATGGAATAATATAAAGTGAACCAATCTATGCATAATAGGGATCCCAGGAGAAGAAAGAGAAAAGGGGTTCAAAAATGTATTTGAAGACATGGCTGAAAACTTCCCAAACCTAAAGAAGGAAATATGTCCAAGTACAAGGCGTACAGAGGGTCCCAAACACCAAGACATACTGTGATCAAAATGGCAAAAGTTTAAAGATGAAGAGAGGATTCTAAAGGCAGAAAGAGAAAAACAGAGTTAACTGCGAGGGAACCCCTATAAGGCTACCAGCTGATTTCTCTACAGAAACTTTGCAGGCCAGAAGGGAGTGGCATGATATAGGGAAAAATCTGCAACCTAGGATACCCTACCCAGCAAGATTATCATTTAGAATAGAAAAAGAGACAAAGAATTTCTCAGACGAGCAAAAGCTAAAAGAATACAGCAATACTAAACCTATCCTAAAATAAATCTTGAAAGGTCTTTTCTAAATAAAAAGGAGCAAGAATCTATAGCAAAGAGAAAAATCACAATTGGAAAGTAAATCACTTAAGTAAGCCAGTACACAGATTAAAAAGTAAAAAATCAAAACATTTTTGCTAAAGTGATGATAACCGCAATGAAGAAGGATAAACATGAAGATGTAAAAGAGGACGTCTAAATCATAAATTGTGGGAGAGGAGAGTAAGAACCTGTAGATTTTTTTTTTTAGAATGTGTTTGAGCCTATATGACTACCAGTCTAAAGCAAGTAGATATAAGAAGGGCTTGACATACTTGAAAAACAGTAATCAGAAATCAAAGGCCTACAATAGAATCATAAAAATCAAAAAGAAGAAAACAAGCATAATACAAAAGAAAATCATCAAACCACAATAGGAATAACAAAAAGAAAAAGAAAGGAAGAAGAAATACAAAATCAACTGGTAAACAAGATTTAAAATGGCAATAAATACATATAGAATAAGTACAATAATTACTTTAAATGTCAGTGGACTAAATGTTCCAATCAAAAGTCATAGAGTGACAGATAAAAAAAACTAGAGCCTACAATATGCTACCTACATGAGACCCATTTTAGGGCAAAGCACACACATAGGTTGAAAGTATCAGAATAGAAAAAGATCTTTCATGGAAATGGAAATGACAAGAAAACGGGGATCGCAATACTCATATAAGACAAAAGAGACTTTAAAACAAAGGCCATAAAGATAAAGAAGGACAGTATATAATGATAACAGGATCAATAGAAGAAGAGGATATTACACTCATTAATATATATGCACCCAAATACATAAAACAAACACTAACAGACATAAAGAAATTGACGGAATACAATAATAGTAGGAGACTTTAACACCCCACTCACATCAATTGACAGATCTTCTAGACAGAAAATCAATAAAGCAACAGAGATCCTAAATTATTTAATAGAACAGCTAGACTTAATTGATATTTTCAGCACATTACATCCCCCCAAAACAGAATACACATTCTCTTCAAGTGTACATGGAACATTCTCTAAGATTGACCACATAACAGAGCACAAAACAAGCCTCAACAAATTTAAGAGGATAGAAATTATTTCAAGCATCTTTTCTGACCACAATTGCATGAAACTAGAAATCAATGACATAGAAATGAGAAAAAAACAATTACAAAGAGTCTAAACAATATGCTACTAAAAAACCAATGGGTAAACGATGAAATCAAAGAGGAAATTTAAAAATACCTTGAGACTAATGGCAATGAAAACAACCATACAAAAATCTATGGGATGCAGCAAAAGCAGTTCTTAGAGGGAAGTTCATAGCCATACAGGCCTTTTTCAAGAAACAAGAAAAACCTCAAATAAACAAACTAACCTACCACCTAAAAGAATTAGAAAAAGACGAACAAACAAAACGTAAAATCAGAAGGAAGGAAATAATAACAATCAGAGAAGAAATAAATAAATAGAGATTTTTTTAAAATAGAAAAAAATCAGTAAAATCCGGATCTGGTTCTTTGAAAGGGTAAACAAAATCGACAACTTCTGGCCAGGCTCACCAAGAGAAAAGAGACAAGACCCAAATAAACAAAATAAGAATGAAAGAAGAGAAATAACAACTGATACCACAAAAAAACCAAAAGAAAATACTATGAACAATTATATACCAACAAATTAGACAACCTAGAAGAAATGGACAAGTTTCTAGAAACATATGCTCCACCAAAACTGAATAAAGAAAAAAAAATAGTAGTTTGAACAGATCGATAACTAGAAGTGAAATAGAATCTGTTAAAAAAAAAAAAAAAAAAACCCCAAAGCAAACAAACAAAAAATCAAATGCCTACAAACAAAAGTCCAGGACCAGATGGCTTCACAGACCAATCCTACCAAAAATACAAAGAAGAACTTATACCAATCCTTCTCAAACTCTTCCAAAAGATTGAGGAGGAAGGAACACTCCCAAAGACATTCTATGACGCCACCACCACCCTGATACCAAAACCAGACAAAAACACTACCAAAAAAGAAAATTACAGGCCAATATCTTTGATGAATGTAGATGCAAAAATTCTCAACAAAATATTAGTAAACTGAATCCAACAACACATAAAAGAGATCATATACCATGAGCAAGTTAGATTTATCCCAGGGTCACAGGATGGTTCAACATATGCAATTCAATCAGTGTGATACACCACATCAACAAAAGAAAAGACAAAAACCACATGATCATCTCAATAGATTCAGAAAAAGTATTCGATAAAATTCAACATCCATTCATGATAGAAACTCTTACCAAAGTAGGCATAGAGGGAACATATCTCAACATAATAAAAGCTATTTATGACAAACCCACTGCCAACATAATACTCAGTGGTGAAAAGCTGAAAGCCTTCTTGCTAAAATCTGGAAAAAGACAAGATGCCCACACTCACCACTTTTATTCAACATAGTTTTGGAAGTCCTAGCCACAGCAATCAGACAAGAAAAAGAAACAAAAGGAATCCAAATTGGAAAAGAAGAAGTAAAACTGTCACTGTTTGCAGATGATGTGATGCAATACATAGGAAATCCTAAAGACACGACCAGATAAATACTAGAGCTCATCAATGAACTTGTTAAAGTTACTGGATACAAAATTAATATACAGAAGTCTGTGGCATTTGTATAAACTGCCAATTTCTGTTATCAGAAAGAGAAATTAAGGAAAAAATCCCATTTACCATTTCATGAAAAAGAATAAAATAACTAGTAATAAACCTACCTAATGAGGCAAAAGACCTGTACTCCAAAAACTATAAGTCACTTATGAAAGAATTTGAAGATGACCCAAACAGATGGTTTGATATACCATGTTCTTGGATTAGAAGAATCAATATTATTAAGATGACTATAATACCCAAGGCAGTCTACAGATTCAGTGCAATCCCCATCAAATTACCAATGGCATTTTTCACAGAACTAGAGCAAAAAATTTTTTCATTTGTCTGGAAACACAAAAGACCCCAAATCACCAAAACAATCTTGAGAAAGAAGAACAGAGCTGGAGGAATCATGCTTGCTGACTTCAGACTACAGTATAAAGCTACAGTCATCAAAACTGTATGGTACTGGCACAAACAGACACATAGATAATGGAACAGGATAGGAAGCCCAGAAATAAACCCACACACTTATGGTCAATTAATCTATGACAAAGGAGGCAAGAATATACAATGGAGAAAAGACAGTCTCTTCAGTAATGGTGCTGGGAAAACTGGACAGCTTCATGTAAAAACATGAAATTACAACATTCTCTAACACCATACAGAAAAATAAACACAACGTGGATTAAAGACTTACGTTTGTAAGACTGGATACTGTAAAACTGCTAGAGGCAGAACACTCTTTGACATAAATTGCAACAATTTTTTTTTCTGGATCCGTCTCCTAGAGTAATGAAAATAAAAGCAAAAATAAAGAAATGGGACCTAATTAAACCTAAAAGCTTTTGCACAGCAAAGGAAACCATAAACAAAACAAAAAGACAACCCACAGAATGGGAGAAAATATTTGCAAATCATGCTACAAACAAGGGATTAATTTCGAATATATATAAATAGCTCATACAGCTTAATGTCAAAAAAACAAACAACCCAATCAAAAAATGGACAGCAGGGCTAAATATACATTTCTCCAAAGAATACACACTGATGGCCAACAGGCACATGAAAAGATGCTCAATATCGCTTACTATTAGAGAAATGCAAATCAAAACTACCATGAGGTACCACCTCACAGCAGTCAGAATGGCCATCATTAAAAAATATAGAAATAATAAATGCTGCAGAGGATGTGGAGAAAAAGGAACTCTACCACACTGTTGGTGGGAATGTAAATTGGTGCAGCCACTATGGAGAACGGTATGGAAGTTACTTAACAAAAACCTAAAAGTAGAGTTACCCTATGATCCAGCACTCCCACTCCTGGGCATATTCTGGAGAAAACTCTAATTTGAAAGATACAGGCACCCCAGTGTTCATAGCAGCATTATTTACAATAGCCAACACATGGAAGCAACCCAAGTGTCCATAGACAGATGAATGGATTAAGATGTGGTACATATATACAATGGAATATTATTCAGCCCTAAAAAAGAATAAAATAATGCAATTTACAGGAACATGGATGGACTTAGAGATTATCATATTAAGTGAAGTAAATCGGGCAAAGACAAATATATGATATAACATATGTGGAATCTAAAAAAAATGATATCAATGAACAAATTTATAAAACAGAAATATTATCATAGACATAGAAAGCAAACTTATGGTTACCAAACAGGATAGTGAGAGGGGGAGGAGATAAATTAGGAGTTTGCGATTAACAGATACACACTACTATATATAATATAGGTAAACAACAAGGTCCTACTATATAGCACAGGGAGCCATATTCAGTATCTTGTAATAACCTATAATGGAAAAGAATCCGAAAAAAAATATGCATATGTTTAACTGAATTACTTTGCTGTACACCTGAAACTAACACAACATTGTAAGTCAACTGTATACTTCAATAAAAAAAAAAACATTTTGCTAAAGGTGGTTTTACTAAACGAAATGTTGGCTAATGACATAAAATTTATAAAACTACAGAAGGGGGACTGGTAAACTATGTGAAAAAGAATTTTCTTCAAATGCTTTTAGCATGTTGTTTCATAGTTTTTTCATGATTAAATATAACTTTTTCAGTTTAAAGGTGATATGAACTTGTAAAAGAATTCAGAGGTTTTAACTGACCTAGAGAAATAATAAATACAATATGCAGTGATCTCTGAATTTATTTGATCAAGGATTTGTTTGTCCTGTATCTTCTCATATGGAGCCCAGTGGGAGAAATTATGGACAATATTATGTCTACATTACCTTCCACTTCCAATGTTTGTGTCCTATTTCTCTGTTTTGGTCAAAGAGAATTATAAATGTGACTCCAGAGTTGAAAATTGTGAATACAGTTGTCGCTTGGTATCTGCAGGGGATTGGATCCAGGACACCCCCAGTGGATACCAAAATTTATGGATGTTCAAGTCCCATGTGTAAAATGGTGGAATGTTTGAATATAACCTACCCACATCCTTCCATTTCCTTTAAATCTTCTCTGGATTACTTATAATACGTAATACAATGTAAATGTTATGTAAACAGTTGCTAGTGCACTGGAAGTTCAAGTTTTGCTTTTTTGGAACTTTCTGGAATATTTTCTTTCTGAACATTTTTAACCCCTGGTTAGTTGAATCTGTGGATGTGAGACCCTTGGATATGGAGGACCAACTCTACTAGTGATTATTCCTCTCTGTGTCACAGTTTCTTCATTTGTAAAATTGGAATAATAATATTATCCCCTTCATGGGATTACTGGAGACACAAAATCAGTATAAAATTCTTAGTTTAGTGTCTGTTAGGTGATAAATTCTCAATATTTATTAGCTATTTTTGTTTTTATTTCTAAGGTGCTTTCCTTTATTTAATAATGCTCTTTAATAATCAGGGCTCCAAAAACTTTATATTTAAGAAATATTCCTGTAATCCCACCTCTAGTTTAAGTACCTAGTAGATTCAAAAACAAACATTTAATCATATTATGAGAGCTCAGAGTGTAAGAAACCCTAAAGAGGAAATATCCTTGAGATGTAAACTTTTGTAATGTAAATCATGGCTATTAATGTCTTTGTTTTTTCTGCTGAGAGACCTCACTTTCTCAAATTGTATTTCAAGACTCCAAATAATGAAATGCAAGAGTGAAACATCCCAATTACTTCAAGCAAAGGAGCAGTGAGTTATAGTCAGAGCACTAATTATGAAGCACAGCCATTGTGTTTCTCCTTCCTTACAGGCTCCCTTGCTGAGTGGCTAGGAAAAGACTACAGTACACTCTTTGTCTTCTAGGTTTTTGTGTTTCTGTTTACTTAAATGTACAGAGTGGAGAATTTCTCTTCAGTTCCTCCTGGGAACATTGTGAATTGAAAAAACAACATTTGTAAAGCTTTTTTCTCTTTCAGAGTGAATAAAAATTGTACAGGTACCATCATTGTGGAGTTCAAAAACAAAGTAAAATTAAGTGAAACATTTGTCACTTTAGAGGCTAGAATTTGCAATTTATTACCTAAGCTTCTGTTTCCTCATACACCTCCACCAAGCTTGCTTCCATCAGCAGTGTGATAAAAGCACAAAGAGAAGAAAGACCTAGATCAAAATCTGACCTGAGGTGCTTAGTAGCTGGGTGAATTTAGGCAAGTTAATTTTACTTCTGTAAAATGGGCTCGCATTGCCTACCCTGTTATCAAAGCACTCAGAACATAGCAGGCACTCAGGCACTTATCACCAAGGACCAGTCTACATACGTACAAGCCTTAGGAAGGCACATGGTTTCAAACCAGAATGGATTTGAGTGCTTTGGGTGGGGTGTTTATTCTCCAGGGGGCCACACTTCCAATCCAGTAGCGTCACGCATTTGCAAATACGTGCTCCAAGAAGACTTCTGAGTTGGGCCCTCGGCAGTGGATTCTGTCCCTAGAGTTCAAATGGATAAGCTTCCCAAAGGAGTAAACTGAAAACACGGGTTTCTCTTCCCATTCATTTCACAACTATTCCTGTGGGCTGACTGAGCCAAAGTGGAGACCTACAAAGATGTATAAAGCATAGCCCCTGTTGGGGCCCAGGGCAGGCTGCCCTAAAATGTGCCTCAATGGTATATTGATTCTTTTGAATGAAATTTACTTAAGAAATGGCCAGTGCAAAAAAGGACACTGACTCTCCTGTTTGTCTCCCTGAAAACAGGAAATAAATCTCTCATGTGAAAAGTATGCTTCCTGCGTCTGGAAGTAGAGGGACACGCGTCACCAGGGACAGGGAATTTGGGCTGAGAAGCCTGTATAAAGAAAGCTTGCTGCTTCCATTTAGTACCCCAAGCCCACACTCTTGTTTAGATTCTTCGCTAATTAAGCACCCAAAGCCTAAGTTTCTTTATCCTGTCAATTCCTCCCAAGTTTATTGTTTCTTTGTCTAAAAAGTATAAAAGCTGCCTGCTTTTGGTCAGTCTCTGAGCGTCATTTTATGATCTCCTGTGCACACAAAATTAAATTGTTTTTTCTCCTGGTAATCTGTGTCAATTTTATTCTTAGTCCAGCCATAAGCATTTAAGAGAGGTAGAGGGGGAAATTTCCCCCTCCTGACACTCCTATCCAAGGAACTTTTCCATTCGATGATTTTTTTTTAAATAGTTGGAATTAAAATTATGTAGTATATTATGATCAGGGCAAATAAGTGTGACAAAATTGAAAGGCATATAAATGTCAGAATTTAATGCATTAATTTTCTGTTTTACCTTTAACTCTTCTCAGCCTACATCTTTCTCCTAAAGCTTTAAAAATGGAACCTCTAATTTTTCATCTACGCTACTTCAGGTGCCAATTTTCGGTGTAAAATACAGTTTCACACTGTCAAAGACAAATGACCCCCAGGAGCCCTTCTGGACGTGGTAGCTGTCTGTTACCTCAGCCTCTCCCTATTTAGTTGTTGAAGTAATTTCCTCAGAGAATTGTGCGTTTCTCTCTTTCAAAACTATCTTTCTCTTCCCTTTGGTTTGACAGATAAAGAAGAAATTTTAACCATGGAGACTCCACATTTCCCAGCATGACTCCACTTTTCTACTCAGTAAAAGCAATTTCTCACTTTTTTCTAAGTCCCGGTCAATCCTCTCCTTCTCCTGAATTTCTTTGTAGCTGTTGCTCATTCTTCCCTGATCCAAGTTGTTCACATGCAAAAGAGCCAGACTTTCCTCCAACATATATTAAAACAATATTGAAAAACGCATCTCAACAATTCAGCACGTTTTAAATCTAGATGTGAACGTGTCTCCCTACCATACATTTTTTAAATGAAGTAATCAAAAACCAAACAAAAGCCAAGCTTTGATCTCACACCATAAAAATCACAGCAACTTCAAAGTTACAGTTTTGTCCTGACCTTTTGAAATAGAGATATAAATATCATATATTTATAAGATTAATCACTTTTAGAATCATTAGAGAAAAGAAAAATAAACTCTATAGAAACTTTCAGAAGACCCCATAAAAGAAAGAGTGGCGTCAAGGGGTCATGCCCTGGCTGTAGCCTCAGTACCTCCCCCTCCAGGACTCCCCAGGTGTGTGTGGCCATTTACACAACAACCCAAAGAGCTCAACTAAGTGCCTAGGGTGACACCTGGCTTGTAGTAGACATTTAGTGAAAGGTAGTTGCTGCTACTTTGTACACTGGTGTTCCTACCAACAGAACTAAGTCTTCCAACCATCTGTCTGTCTTCGGAGTTGGGATAATGGCTTGCTACTTGATTTCATCCAACCATGTTCCCTCACCTCCCTGGATAAAATCATCACTGTTGGGAATGTCTAGGCATTAAGGCACAGTAGATGTTTTCTGTGAAAAGGAACTTTTGCAATTGTCTTAAGTGTTATATAATTTCTGAGAGTGTAGGGGCCTTTTACTTGGGCAGTCTCTCACTCAACCTGCAATTAAGAGATACTGAAGAAGTAATCTAGCTGTGACTACGTTAACATTTCAAGATAAATCTCTCTTACATTGATAGCAGCATTCCTTTGACATTATTTGCCTGAGAGCAGCAATTATTACGAGTCATGGCGACTTAACAAACACAGCGTGCTTTCAATCAGAAACATGTTGTGAACGTTTACCACGTGCCAGACTCCAGGAGATGCTGAGATTACAAAGACAAATACAGCCTGCAAGACAGAATCCTCTCACACCTTCGAGAAAGTCTCATTTCATAAATGGGCTTAGGAGCTTTCAGAAAAGCAGATTGTATGACTCTGACAGAGTGTGTGAGGCTAATAATACCAACAGCCCTCATCACCAAGACTCCCGTCCACCTTGGGTTGGTGGCTGTAAATATTGTTTCCAAAATCCTTGGGCAATTCTCCATACATAATTTATGACCTTTGCTCCAATAAATTTCTTTATCTGCTTGTGAGTCACTGGATGGCATTTTCTAGCAATCAACAGGCATTCTAGAACCCACCTTGGGAAACACATGTGTAGACCTCTGTTTATACTCCCAGCTGTACCCAACAAGCTGGTAATTGGTACTTCTGATCTTTTTTTTTTTTTTCTGGGCAGAATATCAACTGTAGCTCTTCCACTTCACTGATAATGAAGCATGGAAGAAGACAGGATTTTTACAAATAAATTGAAGGTGTGAGGATCCTTTTAAGTACAAAAGCTTTAGGTAAACACCCTGTCAAAAGTAAAGGGTTAGGAAATATTAACGCTGGGCTTTGATTTATGATGTTAGGATTTTGAAAATAAATATTTACAGACAGCAAATGGATTGTTTCATACCAGAGAGGAGTAAGAGGCTCTGTCCTTTACCTGTAGAACTTACAAACAGTGCTGGGACTTCTGTGTTTCTCTCTCTCTTGTTCATCAAGCCCCAAGTCTTTGTGATTTGGGTTCAGTGTCGTTTGTGCTTTATTATAAATAATGCCCAAAGTATTACTCAAATCCACTTTTCAAAAACATACTTTTTACTTAAGTGTTCAATCTTATATTTTCATTCTTATTAAGACTTGGAAACAACAGTTTTGAAAGGAAAGCATCTCCAGTTAAAAGTGGAGATGGGAAAATATACCTTAGTTTTCAGAAATTCACCATAGACACGAGTCTTTGAAAGTTTGTTTTAAGCTGTTCAGGGAGATACGCCTGGAGGACATATCGGCGTCAGGTTGTGTGTTTGACTTAAAAAGTAATAGAATCTTGCCCGCTTGGATAATAGTCTTTCATGTCAAATTTCCTGTACTGTGTTCTCCCTCTTGGAAAAAGTGTAAAGTTTGGTTGGTATGGTGAAATTAGTTATGATTTTACTCGATTTAAAAATCTTTAAACGTTTACTTTTTACATATGGATTTTTTGTGAAGTTTCTGTTATGAAGAACTGAGTTAGGGTGACAGCGCAGAAGAGCAGCTTTGTGGCAGCTTTTGGGGACTCTGGCTCCTCCAGCTTCATGCCCCTTAATGTTTGGCTCCCAGACCAGAAAAGCAGCATCACAGGAGAAGTGATGGAGAAGGGAACTCCGGTGGGGGTGGTTTACCCACATGGCGCCTGAGCCGTCTTCCCCTTTGTCCCTCTGTCCCTTCCAACTCTCTGTGTTCTGGACCATTTTGTATTTTCCTGATTGGTAACCCTGTTCTCAGCTGTGACCATCTTTTAGTTTGTCCTTTGAAATTTAACTACTTATTATACATACATGTTACATAATAATTATATGATTTTAATTAAATGATCATATGGCAAATATATTAAAATCATTTAATTAAATTATGTACACGTATTTTTTCCAGAAAGTCTATTTTTGTGCTCTAATGTCATGTCTTTAAGATTTATTTTGAATTCTTTTGTGTCTTCACTCTTTTTCCTCAAAGGGAACGTTCTGCTCCCCAGGATCCATTTGGTCTTCTTTTTTCGGGTTACGCGCCCCCTTAAGTGTATTCTGATTTTGTTTTGCTTACTTGCTCGTGTTACGTCCCCTCGACATTCAGGTTGTTTTGGACTCTCCATCCTTGTCAGCAGTGTCTGTCCTTGTGGGTCAGTGGTGAATCAGCTGACCAATCACACTGCCAGTTCTGGGAGAGAGGGACTCTCTACCAGCAGGGGAGGAAAGGGGGCAGTTAAACCCACCATGCATTTCCTGCCCTTAGCTCCCCCTCAGTCGAGGCTATTATGATCCAACGAGCCCTCGTAAGACCAGAGATAGCAAGCGAGCAAATTCGGCCCCGCACTGCATCCCGTGCCCGCTCTGAGAACCACAGGGACTCTGACCTGCCCGAGTCCTGGAGAAATGTATGGAACAGGGTCCTTCAGGCCTCCCAGGACAAACCCTCCCCCAGATCCTCTGCTGTAGCTCCTCCCTGAAGTACCGAGATAATACTGTCTGATACACACTCCTGAGCTGTTTTACAGACCCCCACTAAACAGAAGAAATGAACTACTCGATGACCATGAGCACGTAGCCCCCAGACCTACTGGAGCCTGAGGACTGGTAACGTTAAGCCCTGTGACACTGCCCTGTTACCACCATCAACCAACCAGAGGACTGCACAAACTGATCACACACCCTGGGACTCGCTCCCTCACCTGGCCTTTAAAAAGGCTTCCCTGAAACCCATCGGGGAGTTCAGACTTTTTGAGCATTAGCTTCCCTGGACTCCTTGTCTGGTGCCGTACAAGAAACGCTGCACTTTCCTTCACCACACCCAGGTCAGCAGATTGGCTTTACTGCACGTGGGTCAGTGGACCCAAGTTTTGGTTTCATAAAAGGAAGACAAGGCCTCAAACCACCTCTCATACATCAACTGTGTTAAGCATCAAGATAACAATTCCTTATTAGAGCAATGTGAATCAAAACTACAATGAGGTGTCACCTCTTTCCAGTCAGAGTGGCCATCGTCAAAAAGTCTCGAAATAATAAATGCTGGAGAGGGTGTGGAGAAAAAGAAACCCTTGTAAAAAATCCCATTCTGTTCAGGGGCTCTATTTTTTGCAGTTGGATAGATAGCCACGAATATGACGGCTCTGTCCTTATTCCAATTGTATTGTTTGCCTATTGACTATCTTTATGATCTCTTTGCCATCCAAAGCATTTAAGGTTTATGTAGTCAATGAAATCTATCTGTGCCAGTTATTAAACATTTTGTTTTTAAGCTCCAAAGTCATTCCAAATGCCAGAGCTGAGACTTTGTAAATTACTTTTCTCCTTGCAGCTAGCTTCATGTAGGGTCTGTGACCCAGGCTCGTAGGCCCCCTGAGCTCCTAGGCTTTATAACCCCAACCTTTTCTCTCTGTTCTCCCAGCCTTGGAGTAGCGGGGTGTGTGTGTGTGTGTGTGTGTGTGTGTGTGTGTGTGTTCGTGCTGCTTCTGCAGTTACTATCTCTGGGTAATCTCAGCGTCTTCTTCTTGCCACTAAGCTCTCCAACAACGTGTACCAAATTTTTATACTAAATTCCCTCTGCTGAAACAATTAGTGCATTTCTTGCTTTCCTAAATTATACACAATTTCATAAAACTTATTCACAATTTCATTATCTTGACTTATACACAATTTCATAAAAACTTCTAGACCTTGATTTTAAAATATATTCCCTAAACACTAGTTTGTACATATCTTATATGTTATGTTGATAATTAATTTTCTGTACATTGAAATCTTTAATATATTTGAAATTTAGTTTTGGGTTCTTGTATAAGAGAAAGATTAAATTTTAATTTTATTCCAAATGAATACTCAGCATAGCAGCAGCTTATTAACTAATTCA
This sequence comes from Aethalodelphis obliquidens, assembly GCF_003676395.1. Classification (NCBI taxonomy): domain Eukaryota; kingdom Metazoa; phylum Chordata; class Mammalia; order Artiodactyla; family Delphinidae; genus Aethalodelphis; species Aethalodelphis obliquidens. Next base: position 82,135,842 of record NW_020837947.1, read on the forward strand.
TTGTTTTCCCACTAAGTTATAATCTAAAATTATCATGTTAATTATCATATACACTAAGATATATTTCTAGAACCCAATCAATTTTAGATTACCGCTACTCATTCCATATTGCAATATTATAGTAGATTTATAGCTTGATATATTTAAAAATTTCCTGTTTCTATTTCTAGACACTTGTGTCTAGAAATCTTAAAAATTTATTGATCTTTTTAATGTTTATCTAGTATTCAGCTTTTAAAATTAAATTCTTATTAATTCTAGAATATTTTTTCTAGAATCTCTTTAGTTGATGGGCTTATGATATATAAAGCTTAATTTGTATGAAAATAACACATGTTAGCATTGTTAAAACAAACATTTTTTGAAATTTATCTAATATTAATTAATTTGGATTTATAAACTTTGTTATTGGTAATTTTCTAGTATGTCTAGAAAATAATTTTCTACTATGTCTTTTTTATTCATTTACTTCAAACTTTCTCTATCCTTTATAATCTGCATGTGGCTAGATTTTTAGCTTATTTCTTAATATTGTCTGACAATATGTCTCTTTTAATTAAAATTTCAGTTCATTTAAATATACCCAATTATTTATAATATGGATTTTTCCTGCATATTTTATAGAGATTTTTATTTAACCTGATTTTTTGTTGTTATTTCTTTCTTCTTCATCCCTCCCTTCACTCTTTCTCTCCTTTCTTTCTTTCTTTTGACTTAAGCTCTATTGCATTGGGAATTATAATCTCTGTTTCAATGATTTTAGTTCATATTCTGGGAATTTAAAGTCTAAATATAGTCAATATCCTTATGCTTCCCTTCAACCAGGGATTGGTAAACTTTTTTTTTTATAAGGAATCAGACAGTAAATATTTTAACCTTCGGGATTTTCTGCAAATACAACTCTGTCATTGTAGCATAAAACAGCCATAGACAATACATAAAGAAATAGATGTAGCAGTGTTCCAAGAAAACTTTGTAAAAATTGATGCTGAGTTGTCACCAAGGGTCCAGAGTGGGGGGATGGGGCTCCTCTAATGCCAAGGGCTCAGAGGGTGGAATATTAAGCCATAGACTGTTGTGAGTTGAACTTTGTCCCACAAAAAGGTATGATGAAGTCCTAACTCCTGGTATCTGTGAATATGGCTTTATTTGGAAATAGTCTTTGCAGATGTAATCAAGTTAAGATGAAGTCATACTGGACTTCATCCTGGGGCTGGTGCCAGACTGCAGTCAGGCAGAGCTGGTTCCTGAATGTATACATATAACCAAATCACTTTGCTGTACACCTGAAACTAACACAAGCGTCTAATGACTGTTGTCCCTGTAAGCAGGCCAAGAAGACACAAGCAGGCCCACAGAGGGAAGATGACCACATGAAGACAGAGGCAGAAATTGGACTGATGCAGCTACAAACCAAGGAACACCGAGAATTGCTGGCAATCGTCAGAATCTAAGAAAAGACAAGAAAGAATACTTCCCTAGAAATTTCAGAGGAAATGGGGCCCTGCTAACTCCTTGATTTTGGATTTCTAGCCTCCAAAATGGAGAGAACACATTTCTATTTTCCAAAATAAAAGAAAATAGGAGGCAAATGAGTTTTCAGCCAAAGGACGTAGTCTGTCAACCTCTGTCATAAACATCAAGTACCTTAGAATGCTTCAGCTCTAGTTGCCCCATCTGTTTGTAGGTTACATTCAAATGGTGACAGGCAATCTAGCTATATCCTTTTTAAAAAATTCTACAAAGTAGAAATTTTTTATTGTTTTTTATTATTATTATTTACTATTTACTGTTTTATATTAATATGTATTTACTGTTTTATATTAATATGTATTTAGATTTATCCATATGTTTATCATTTTTCTTTACCCACTTTTTTTCTGTCTCTGATCTCTTTGTAAAAAAAAATTTTTTTAAATTGAAGTATAGATGATTTACAATGTTGTGTTAGTTTCAGGTGTACAGCAAAGCGATTTGGTTATATGTATACATTTAGGAACCAGCTCTGCCTGACTGCAGTCTGGCATTAACCCCAGGATCTAGCTGCACATGCCAGTGGTGGGCAACAGCCCCAGAGTCTTCAGGACCATGACTCTGCCCTCTAGTGAACCAGCAGTAGCCATAGGGATCCCCTAGGGTTCCACAACCAGCTACCTTGTGACCAGGCCCCACTAAACAGCAGCATCTGCACAAGGCAGGGCCTGGCAACCAACTGGGCTAGGGACAAACCAAGCTGACAAGACTGCCCACGTAGCCCGCCACAATAGAAGGACACATGTAGCCCTCTTAGGGGGAGCCCCTAGAGCCCTAGAGCCTCGGGTGATGAGAGGGGAGTTCACTGCCAGGACAACAGGATGCCTCCTACAGACAGTCACTTCTCCAAAAGTCAGGAACACAACTAACCTACCACATACATACAAGTACCAAAAAAAAAACCCCCCAAAACCAAAAAAAACCCAACCCTTCAAAACTTAGACTAAATGAGGCAGCAGAGGAATATGTTACAGAAAAAGGAACCAGATAAAACCTGAGAAACAAACTAAGTGATGTGGAGATACTCCAGCCATCTAACTGCGAAAGAGTTCGGGGCAATTTTTGTAAAGATGTTCAAAGGTGGAGGATGGATGCACAGAGCAAGAAGTTAGATGTTTTAAATAAAGAGTTAGAAAATATAAAGAACAAACAAATAGAAATGAAGAATGTAATAACCAAAGAGAAAAATACACTAGAAGGAATCAATAGTAGACAAATTGAGGCAGAAGAACAGATCAGTGAGCTGGAAGACAGAGTAGTGGAAATCACTCCTGCTAAACAGAAAAAATAAATAAATAAAAAGAAATGAGGACAGTTTAAGAGACCTCTGGGACAACATCTATGGCACTAATATTTGCATTATAGGGGTCCCAAAAGGAGAAAAGAAAGAGAAAGGGCCTGAGAAAATATTTGCAGGGTTAATAGCTGAAAACTCCCAAAGCCTGGGAAAGAAAACCATCACACAAGTCCAGGAAAGGCAGAGTCCCATACAGGATTAGCTCAAAGAAGAACACACCAGGATACATTGTAATCAAAATGACAAAATTTAAATACAAGAGAATACTAAAAGCAGCTAGTGAAGAGCAAAAAATAATGTACAAAGGAACTCCCATAAGGCTGGCTATTTTCTGGAACTACCATAAGGTTATCAACTATTTTTTCAGCAGAAACTCTGTAGGCCAGAAGGGAGTGGCATGATATATTTAAAGTGCTGAAAGAGAAAAAACTACAACCAAGAATACTCTACCCAGCAAGACTCTTGTTCAGATTTAATGGAGAAATCAAAAGCTTTAGAGACAAACAAAAGCTAAAAGAATTCAGCACCACCAACCAGCTTTACACCAAGTGCTAAAGGAATATCTCTGGACAAAAAAGAAAAGGCCACAACTAGAAATTTAAAAATTATGAAATGGAAAAGCTCACCAGTAAAGGCAAACACACAATAAAGGTAGGAAATCATCCATACACAAAACTAGTAGAGAGGATAAAAGATGAAAGTAGTAAAATCATCTGTATCTACAATAAGCAATTAAGGGATACACAAAACAATAAGATGTAAAATATGATATCATGAGGGGAAGAGAGTACAAATGCAGGATATCTAAAATGCATTTAAAATTAAGAGATCAGGGTAATTCCCTGGCAGTCCAGTGCTTAGGACCCTGTGCTTTCATTGCTGAGGGCCCAGGTTCAATCCCTGGTCAGGAAAATAAGATCCCACATGCCACGTGGCACAGCCATAAAGAAATAAATAAATAAATAAAATTAAGAATTAATAGATCAGCCTCTTAAAATAATTATGTATATGTATAGACTGCTATACAAAAAACTCATAGTCAACTGAAACCAAAAATCTATATTAGGTATATACACAAAAAGAAAAAGGAATCCAAACATAACACTACAGATAGTCACAGAGAAGAGAACAAAAGAAGAAAAGGAAAAAAAAGACCTACAAAAACGAATCCAAAACAATTAACAAAATGGCAATAAGAACAGACATGTGGATAATTACCTTAAACGTAAATGGACTAAATTCTCCAAGCAAAAGACACAGACCAGTTAAATGGATTAAAAAACAAGACCTGTATACATGCTGCCTACAAGAGACCCACTTCAGATCTAGAGACACATACAGACTGATGTGAGAGGATGGAAAAAGATATTCCATGCAAATGGAAATCAAAAGAAAACCAGAGTAGCAATACTCATATCAGAAAAAATAGACTTTAAAATAAAGACTGTTACAAAAGACAAAGAAGGAAGCTACATATTGATCATGGGATCAATCCAAGAAGATACAACAATTGTAAATATATATGCACCCAACATAGGAGCACCTCAATACATAAGGCAAATGCTAACATCCATAAAAGGAGAAATCAACAGTAACACAATTATAGTGGGGGACTTTAACACCCCACTTACGTCAATGGACAGATCATCCATTCAGAAAATAAATAAGGAAACACAGGTCTTAAGTGACACATTAGACCAAATGGACTTAATTAATATATAGAGAGAGCATTCCATCTGAAAACAGCAGAATACACATTCTTTTCAAGTGCACATGGAACATTCTCCAGGATAGATCATATGCTGGGCTACAAAATGAGCCTCAGTAAATTCAAGAAAACTGAAATCATATCAAGCATCTTTTCTGACCGTAACACTATGAGACTAAAAATCAAGTATAAGAAAAAACTGCAAAAAACACAAACATGTGGAGGCTAAACAGTATGCTACTAAGCAACCAATGGATCTCTGAAATAATCAAAGAGGAAATGAAAAAATACCTAGCAATAAATGAAAATGGAAACAGGACAATCCAAAACCTATGGGATGCAGCATAAGCAGTTCTAAGAAGGAATTTTATAGCCATACAATTTTACCTCAGGAAACAAGAAAAATCTCAAACAACCTAGCCTTACACCTAAAGCAACTAGAGAAAGAAGAATAAATGAAACCCAAAGTTAATAGAAGGAAAGAAATCATAAAGATCAGAGCAGAAATAAATGAAACAGAGACAAAGAAAAGATCAATGAAACTAAAAGGAACTTGTTTTTTTTTAAAGATAAAAGAAGAAAATAAAAAGAATGAAATAATGCAATTTGTAACAACATGGATGGACCTAGAGATTATCAGACTAAGTGAAGTAAGGAAGAGAAAAACAAATACCATATGACATTGCTTATATGTGGAATCTAAAATACGACACAAATGAACTTATTTACAAAACAGAAAGAGACTCACAGACATAGAAAATAACTCACAGACATAGAAAATAAGTTACCAAAGGGGAAAGGATGGGGGTGTAAATTAGAAGTTTGGGTTAGCAGATACAAACTACTATATATAAAATAAACAGCAAGGACCTACAGTATAGCACAGAGAACTATCTTCAATATCTTGTAATAACCTATAATGGAAAAGAATCTGAAAAAGCATATATATATGTGTGTATATATATAATATATATGTGTATATATATATCAAATATATATATATCTGAATCACTTTGCTGTACACCTGCAACATTGTAAATCAAATATACTTGAATAAAAATTTTTTAAAAAGATGTTCTATTTTCCCACCCATTTGTTCTATCTCTCCCTGCTCCCAACTCTTATTATATGAGGCCTTTACAACATCTTAACTTTCCTCCTCTCTTGTCTGTCTACCTCACTGCCAACTACATGAGACATCTAGAAAATTTTTACTTTCCTGTGTCCTTTCCACTGTATGAATTCTTAGGTTTTGCTGAACTAATTTAGTATTTTAGTTCTACATCATAATTAAAATTTCCATTGAATTTCCTTTTCAGAAATGACTTTGTTTTAACATGACATATTTAAAAGAATTTTTAGGCTTCCCTGGTGGCACAGTGGTTAAAAACCTGCCTGCCAACACAAGGGACACGGGTTCGAGCCCTGGTCTGGGAAGATCCTACATGCCACGGAGTAACTAAGCCCGTGCACCACAACTACTGAGTCTGTGCCCTAGAGCCTGCAAGCCACAACTACTGAGCCCCTGTGCTACAATTACTGAAGCCCATGTGCCTAGAGCCCGTGCTCCACAACAAGGGAAGCCACTGCAATGAGAAGCCCGCACACCGCAATGAAGAGTAGCCTCTGCTCGCCGCAACTAGAGAAAGCCCACGTGCAGCCACAAAGACCCAACACAGCCAAAAATAATAAATTTTTAAAAAAGTGCTGTTCAAATTTTAATAAATAAATAAATAAAAATAAAAACATTTTTTCAGAAGGTCTAAGAGATAAAGCCATTCAGACTTATCCATGTTCTCCGTTATTTCTTTCTCCCTCACGGACACCCATTTTGAGGGCTCTGTTTTTCTGCATTTTTTAGTTTGAATAAAGCCCTTTCTAGAGTATTTCTCTCAGTTGGGGTATGTGATATGCTCTCTAAATTTTTGCATATATATAAGTATCTTTCTGGCTTGCTGGTGAATAATTTTTGGCTGGGTATAGGATTCTTGGATTGCAATACTTTTCTCCCATTAGTCTCCCATAGTTTATCTGGGAAAAATAAGTCTCAGTTTATCATTAGATTTTCATCAGCAACATTGGTGACAGGAAAGGTGTGGACTCTCAGAGTCTAGATTTATTCCACTGCGTTCTTCTACTACCAGTGTTATATATATGAGAAGTCCAATATTAACATGAGTCTTCTTTTATCTAAATAACTTGCTATTTTATTTAAAGGTTTGATTTTTTCCCCTTTGTCCTAAGAGCTTGAAAATTATACCAGAGAATGCCTAGATGTCTCTTTTCCCACTAATCCTGCCTGAACTCATGAAGTCATTTAAAGCTCCAGGTTCAAGATTTCTTCACTTTAGGTAATTCTTTTCCCAGTACATGTTTAAGCAAATGTTTATGCGCCATGTGTTGTTTTTTCTCTTACTGGAAATGACTGTGATTTTCATGTTACGTATCCTGGTTCTATCATCCAACTCTTATTTTTTCCTTCATTCTACTTGGGGTAATCTGGACAATGCCTCTCCTCAAAGATGTCCACCTCTTAATCCCTGGAACCTGTGGATATGTTACCTCGCAGATATAATGAAGGATCTCAACATCAGGAGATTGTCCTGGATGTTCCTGGTGGGCCAAGGTAACCACAAGAGTCCTTTTATAGGGCTTTTCCTTTTTACATGGAAGCAGGATGTCAGAGCGGAGAGAGGGTGCTCGGCCACTGACTTTGAAGAGAGAGCAAGGGACCACAAGCCAAGGAGTGCACGTGACTCTAGAATCTGGAAAAGGAAGGAAACCCACCCCCCAGAGCCTCCTGAAGAAAAGCAGTGCCAAAGACCTAGTGTAGGCTTGTGATGTCTGGAACCACAAGGTAATGAATCCGTTGTTTTAAGCCACTGGGTAAGTGGTAATTTGTTAGAGCAGCAATAGGAAATCAATACACCATCTTCTTATATTTTAAACTGTGGCTTGAGATATTTCTTGCATTGATTGTCCATGCCTGTAATTCAAGTATCACAACTATTAGCCTCTCTTTCAGTTCTCCTACGAAAATATTTAGTTGAAAAACATGTGGTTTTTCGGTAACTCCAGAAACTATTCCTTGCACTCTCAAGTATCCTTACGTGTGCCTATTATTGTTTTATTCATTTTGTCATGTGCCTCCTTTGCTGTTGAGCATTCTGTCCTGACTGATATATTTCTCCTTCTAGTTGCTGGGCCCTGTGTGATGTTATTTTTCTTTGCCAGCTCTCTGGGAATTCCTCCGGTGGGGGGGCATACATCTGTCTCCACCTGGTCCAACTGTGCAGAAGCAGACAGGCTGCCAGTCTCTTAACCAAGACACCTGGAGGAAGCCTCCCTGCTTTCTGGTCTCTTTCTTCCCTCCCAGGCTCCAGGCCAAGGAGCGCCCGACCATTATTCCAGCTTCTTCTTGGTATCCTCAGGGACAGGAAGTCTCCACAGGCCCACTCCTTTCCACCTGAGATTCCTAACAGCCTGGCTGTGATCCTCAGCCTGGGCTTCCCGGTGCTGGTCTCCCGGTGCTGACCCAGTCCCAGGGGCTTAACCTCACCTTATGTCTTTCACGGAGCCCACGGCCTTACTTGGATTTGGTTTCCTGTCAGCACCAACAGCGATTTGGCTCAAATGGGGCAGAATGATTGAAATTGATGCTGGAAAAGAAGGTCGTTATCTTCCTGGAATCCCAGGGTCCTGGATATTTTTTAATCCTTTGGAATATTCTTCATATGCCCCGTTTTTCCATTAAATTTAACATATATCAGCACTAATTTTAAGTTTTTCAATGGTGTCATCTCTATTCAAAAATTTATCTTCGTATCTAGTGTTCTGGAGTATGTCTTCACCTGACTCCTCTAAAAAGGTTAATATATTTGCATATCTGGGAATGTCATTTTGGTGACTTTCCACACAAGCAACACCTTGATTCATTCTTTTTGACTCTTTATAAGCGAGATTTCTTCAGATGTAACTCTTTTGTCCTGGCCTGGGTTCATCCAGAGGGGAAAAATATTTCTCTGAATTTTTATTTTCTATCCCTTTAGTATAACACTTTTCAAACTGCATGTTTGCAAAATTACTATTATTTTTTTTACAGTTTTTTTTCTTTTTCTTTTGGCTGCACTGTGTGGCATGTGGGATCTTAGTTCCCCAACCAGGGATCGAACCTGTGCCCCCTGCAGTGGAAGCACGGATTCTTAACTGCTGGACTGCCAGGGAAGTCCCTGCAAAATTATTTTTACATGTAGCCAATTATTTTTTAAAACCTGAGGCACGGTGATGCCTATTTCTAAGCTTAATTACTATTTTACTTATGTTTGGAACCTCTTCTTAATTTACATGTTTTAAATACCAGTGTCCACATGCATTCATCCTGTGTTCTTCTTTGGAAAATGCTGTCATTTGTAGGTTAGATCTATTATCCCTGATTTTCATCTTTTTGCAGATGTTTTAATATTAACATTTATACCTTTGGTGACCAGGATATAGTTGTCACTTTCATTGTCTACCTTGCTGATTCAGCATTTTGTCATGAGGTCTGCTTTGCTATGATTTTAGGTAAAATTAACAAGTATGAACTACCTACCATGTGCTAGGAATAGATGCAGTGACATTATTTTATTGCAGACATTTAGCATGCTGTGATATGTAACTCCAGGGGCACCGTTTACATTATATTCCCCAGGGTTGTAAATGGAATGTTTCTGACTAGCCTAGGATGTACCATTAACCTCATTTTACATATGAAGAAACTTTTGCTCAGAGAGGATGAGTGATTTTCTCATGATCACATAGTGTATAAATAACCGAAGCAGTTTTAATCCCAGATCCTCAGACTCCAAATCTCACACTCTCTCCACTCCATCACATAGCAGCTTCCCATAATAACGAGCTCTTGTCTGCTTCCAACAGTGATTTTATTTGGTCTATTGCAGATTTCATTTTGTTTTGTATTTTATTCTGGACTGTCCTTCTTTAATAGATGTCCTGTCCTTTTTTATCTCTTTGAGAATAGATTTTATCTCTTTTTTAAAATCTTCTTGCAGCAAATCTAATTTGGGGTTATGTTTATCTCGGAGCTCTCATAGTTTTGTTCCATTTTAGTGCTACAAAATTTTTCAGTGATCCCAGATTAGTTTTCTTCTGTTTACTCACCCTATCTTGAATTTAACCTGTGGGGCTTTGTGTTTCTGCTGAAAATGATCTATGTGTGAACTATTTCATAAACAAACAAACAGAAACCTCATGAAATAGAGTCTGGAGACCAGCAGGGGGCGCTCTCACACCCTGTGAAGATGGCAGAGCCCAAAAGGAAGGAGAAAGACTCCTCTTCTTTCCTGGCAAGGACTCAGCCAGTGAAAAGCCGTAGACTCTTTGTTTATTCCAGCCCTCCCACCTTCCTTTCCCTCTATAAAGGTCTTCTTTTTCCCTTGCCATGAGGGGACTTGCAAGTGGCTCACCATGGGTGCAGACCCTGAATTGCAATTCTTGCTGATTCCAAATAAACCCATCTTTGCTGGAGAAATATCTGTCAGTTTATTTGTTTTATATATATATACATATACATATGAATTGAGGTGTAGCTATCTATAGTTTTTGCTTGTTTGCTTGCTTATTTGCCTTTGAGAAATACACACCAGCATAACATGGCAAATCTGTGAGCTTATATTAACAGTCCAATGTGTTTGAAAGGGATATCTCCTCCATGAAGAAACAATACTGTATTCTTTCTGTTGCCTATCCCTCAAATTGCCCAACTTCTCGTAAGGTACGGCCAGTTTCCCACATCACAATTAACATCCTGTGATTTCCAACAAGTTCTTTCTATTTTTATTGTTATTACTTTAATTCTACATTCTAAAACTCCTCTTCAAAATACGGGGATTAACTTATTTTGGAAACCAGATTCTCTCAGTAGATGTTCTCAAGTTACCATGAATAGAAACTGCTCAGAACCTGCAAAATATCCACTTACCTGACATCTCTTCAAAGCAGATATGGGTTTATTTTATTAGATTTCCTGCTTGTCTGATAACACTTGAGGAATATTCCATTTTTTCATTAAAACTATGCTGTTTTGAAGTGTTTAGCTTGGAGCTAAAAAGAAACTAAATTAATCAGGGTTGCATGTTCCTGTCCAGTGACTTATGTGAAATGAGATTAATGACCTGGTCTTCGTTCTTGCTATGTAAATAAACTCCACATGTGAAAATTCACTTTGGCTGAATATATAAAGAAAAGAAAATATTTATCTACTGTTCCCAATCATGGTTGGTTTATAACATAGCTTAAGCCCCAGTGTCTGCTGTCAAACCATTCTGATAAAAATAGTTCCGAATAGTTCAAAATGACATCTTTGCTGTTTGCATTTATAATCTCTTAGGTATACTTCAACGATGAATAAAGGGATCAAACCTTCAGAGTGAGCAATTTTCAACAAAGTAATTCAAAGGTTATCAAGCCATCTTCAGTTATGTTTGTACTTATAAACAACATTCCAAAAATTCATTTAAATAAGTTTTTAACCAAGATCTAATTTTAGTATTTAGATTCCTCTCTCCTTCCTTCCAGAAAGATTATATAAGCAGTGAAATACAGGTTCATCAAATCTACTAAGCTCCACTACCTGCTAAGAACAAAAAGCAGATCACCTAGTTGGGCAGGCATGACAGGCATGTGATGTGATGAAGAGCAAGGGAAAAACAGCGAGAAAGGTCTGAAGAGCTGAGTAATGAAAAGTGACAAACCTCTGAATGGGAAGGAAGTGATTGATAGCCTATTCATTAATAACAATGTCTAGAGAGGCTCTCCTGCCTCAACCCCAGGGGAGTTTGCCTTGCGAGTCACTGCATTAGGCCCAAGCAAATGGCCCCATTGAAACTGATGTGCACAATATCACAGACATCAAGTGTCAACAAGTTATTAAGAAACCTCTGGCACTTAAGTACACTGAAGAGGGCAACTTAGATGGGACGGCAAGACTACACAAAACTGAGGAATCCTTAAACGCGGAAGAAGGTCTGTTAGAGGAAGTTTGACCGTATAATTTATAAGGAGCTAAAAATTACCTTCCTCACAGGAGTGGGTTTTCCTATACAAAATTCCAGTATGTGCATCTTCCTTAAATTATGCCCTTTCTTTAACAGTATTGGCCGTTGTTCATCACACTTTGGGGATGAATTGAAAAAGAGGAATGAAAATTTGTGAATAGGAAATGGAAGTGAAGCAAAGGGCAGAGAGGAAAAAAGATTTCTCGAAGAAAGTCTTGGCAAAAGAAAGGAAACTGGAGGTCCTATTAGGACCGCGTTGAGATTTAACAGCACTGGTAGGTCATCATACTGGAGACAGCTAAGATACATACCTATGTGGTTTGGAGAAGACCCTTGAGAAATAACTCTCAAAATATCCCAAACATCTAAAAAGTTACCCCAATCATCTGTGGCTTGTCCATTGCCCAGAGGTACCATACATGTGACCACTAGAACAAGCCCTCTCCACCCCCTAAAGATGTCAGTAAATGAATAAAAATCAGTGCCTGTGGGCTTCCCTGGTGGCGCAGTGGTTGAGAGTCCGCCTGCCGATGCAGGGGACGCGGGTTCGTGCCCCGGTCCGGGAAGATCCCACATGCCGCGGAGCGGCTGGGCCCGTGAGCCATGGCCGCTGAGCCTGCGCGTCCGGAGCCTGTGCTCCGCAACGGGAGAGGCCACGACAGGGAGAGGCCGGCGGCCCGCCGAAAAAAAAAAAAAAAAAAAAAAATCAGTGCCTGTAACAGAAATCTCACAGGCCCTTTTAGCCCTTGACCACTTGCTTTTGCTTTCAAATCACTGTTTCCAGTTTCTGAGCTCATTAAGATTGGGTCAACCATTTCCAGTTTTTGCAACATCTTTATTTCTCTTGACCAGAGTTATAGCCTGAAATCTCCCCTCTTCCTGGTCAGTTGGAAGTCACTGCGTTTCCGCATCTCTGCGTCTTGGTACTGAGTCTGGGGACAGGAGAAGTGAATTCACCGCTGAGACATCTCATCAGAAAGGCGCAGATTTGGATATAGCACTAGACACAGAAAACATCTCTCCCAGGATGCATCTTCTTTCAAATTTGGATTCCAACTTTTCTTAGATCCAAAATTTTTTTAAAAAGATGAGAAACATATGAGTTGTAGGGTTTTCTCTGCCTCCCAAATGCCCAAAGCCCTATATTAAACTCTCAGGACCATAGAGTGATACTCTTGGGGGAAACCATTGCTCTTGTCCTCCAAATCTGCATCATCAGTCTGGTCTATAAGAAGCTAGAAACAATATCTTTGCTGCCTTTGAAAAAACACTGATTCTTCCTGCCCTTGGATCACTCCTCTTAGCTGGGTTCGTCCGAGGGGGGTTTCTTCCACTAACCTCCTGTGTAAAATTGATGGCAGGACTTCACTGGTGGCACAGCAGTTAAGAATCCACCTGCCAATGCAGGGGACATGGGCTCAATCCCTGATCTGGGAAGATCTCACATGCCACAGAGCAACTAAGCCCGGGCACCACAACTACTGAGCCTGCGCTCTAGAGGCTGTGAGCGACAATTACTGAGCCCGCGTGCCACAGTTACGGAGCCTGCGTGCCACAACTTCTGAGCCCACATGTCACAACTACTGAAGCCCGCGCGCCTAGACCCTGTGCTCTTCAACAAGAGAAGCCACCGCAATGAGAAGCCTGCACACCACAACTAGAGAAAGCCTGCGCGCAGCAACAAAGACCCAACGCAGCCAGAAAGAAACAAAACAAAACAAAAACCTGGTGGCGGGAGAACCTCAGGCTTTTCTTATAGACTCGATAGTTACTATAGAATTAGAAAACCCTGGGTGAGTTTGCTCTGCTCCACTTCTCCCACTTCATTCCTTACCATCGCTTTCTTTCCTTTCCTTGAAAGCGTCATTCCTCCCTGGTCTTTGTACTTGCAAACCCTTTTGCTTGAAATGCTCCCTCTCCAGTTCTTCTCACATCTAGGTCCCTCCCATCAGGTAGGATTCAAAGAGGCTCTCTAACCAGCCTATTGAAAGTAGCATCCCTTCACCCAGCAGGTGTTCTCTCTACCACTATACTGATTTATTGTCTTCAGAGCAGTTATCACAGTTATTAGGTGGGCTTGATTATTTTTTGTTTCTTCCCGCTAAACTGTAAGCTTCATGAGAGTAGGGCCCCAGTCTATCCTGTTTACGGCTGCATCTCCAGCACCTGTCACAATGCCTAGCACGTAGTAAGTGCTCAGTGAATATTTTTGAATGAATAAATGAATAAGTGAACAAATGGAAACACCTTATACAGGGCAAGGCATTATGCCTCCGGGGACCCAAATGACTCTGACAGTCCAGCGACCCTTTGGTGAACACAAGTTTGACTCTTCGGTGCGATGCCTCCATATCATGCCCCATAAATGATAAGTAGAAAGGGAAATCAGCAGCTGGCATGCTGATTGAAAGGCACCTGTAACTGTCCAGGTTTCTGCAGGAACCTGATGAGAAGGGTTTACTAAAGGGACTCTTTACAAAGTGGGGGCAGAAGAGAAGGGAAGAAACAAGGAGTGGAGGTTTATCAGGCTTGGGGACTGATAAACACGTGAAGCATTACCACCCTTAGACATGAAGACACAGAGGAAGATGCAGCCAGTGGGCAGTGACCTGGCAAGGAGGTTGGCTGTGGGACGGTTCCTTACCTCCTTCTACTGCCCTTGGGTCACCTGCTGGTACCTCTCCTGGTGAGCCCAGGCTGGACCAGGGCAGCAGGGGAGTCTGAGGAGGCGTAAAGCAAGGTGAGGTGGATCTGGAGGAAATAAGAGAGATCTAGCACAGCACCACTTACTCAAACTACCAGTGAAAGCCAGGAAGTCTCAGATGACCGGTATCTGGCAAAAGCTAGAGAAGCGAAGTATCCTGATTAAAAGCCTGGGCACTGGAGCTGGACAACTGGGGCTGAATGCTGGTTCCTTCACATGCTATTTGTGTAATTGGATGTAGCAATGGCCTTACAGGTAAAATGGGATCAGAGAGATTTGTCATGAGGATTAAATAACTTAAATAAGCTAATGTGTAAAATGCTCAGAAGAATGCCTGACATTCAGTAAGTGTTGGGTTTTATGATAAGCTTCCTCTTTATTTCAGTGTCCTGATATGATATAGACTCTAAGCTCTCAGAACTAGCCTAAAATGATATAAAATATTGGTTGGCTGGGGCAGTGACTACAGTTATAGGACTTTAAGCTGAACATATCCTAAGTCTTTGATTCTGAGGTCCTGGTTTGAGGTTTCTTTTTTCTTATTAATGTCCTTGCTGGCTGCAAGACCACCTGTAATTATCATTAATGGATTGGGCTCCATCTTTTCAGAATCGAAGCTCATTTCTTGTCGTTAACTTTCTAACGCCCTGCAAATTTTGCTTGAGGCCCAACAGAATGGACATCTGTCATGGGACAAATCCAAGCAAGTCCAGTGTCTTGAGGAGAGAATTTTTTTTTTTTTTTTTTTTTTTTTTTTTTGCGGTACGCGGGCCTCTCACTGTTGTGGCCTCTCCCATTGCGGAGCACAGGCTCCGGACGCGCAGGCTCAGCGGCCATGGTTCACGGGCCCAGCCACTCCGCGACATGTGGGATCTTCCCGGACCGGGGCACGAACCCGCATCCCCTGCATCGGCAGGCGGACTCCCAACCACTGCGCCACCAGGGAAGCCCTGTTTTGCCTTTTTAGTTGACATAAGTGTTTAGAGGGTTTTCCTGAATTCACTTCCAACATCAGTCTCTTGAACTCCAACGTCTTAAACTTCCCTATCCTCTAAGTTTGGGTTTTTCAGGAATCTATTGAGGGACTAGAGTATTGTACTTTCACTGGATAAACCCAAGAAACCACCCGGCATAAATTGATGGCAATAGGTAGAATGGTCAACAAGTACTAAAACCACCAAGGCCAAGAAACATGCGTGTTCACCTGGGTGAGGAAAGAGGATTAAACAAGACTTGAAGTCAGAGAATGAAAGGAAGAACCAAAATAAATTAATGACCTACAAATGGAATTAATTCTATCAATATTTAAAACACCTGAACTTCCAAACTAGGACCAAATGTTGATTTAGTCAAGGTATCAAATATAAAGTGGGTAAATTGAGAAGTTTTAGGAAACCAAAAAATGTGAAATACAAATGAAACTTTGGTGTAAACATGCTCAGTATTTATTATATCTACAGAGCTGACAGTGTGCGTGGCACTTTTTTTTTTTTGACACACAAATACATTTCCTGCCCCCAATACAAAAGACCATAGCTCAATAAATACAAAAGTACCTGTTACTCCACTTGCAATTTGTGTATAATACATATTTCAAGATGTCAGCCTACAGTTTGACTCAATTTTTTTGGTAAAATTCACAATTACGCAAACAGTAAGTACTTTTAATTCTGTATAATTACAGTGAAAAAACTACTTCCAGAAAAATACAAAATTCATTTTTATTATATAGGACACATTTTTTTTACTTTAGATTGAAAATGTAAGACCATGGTTCCTTAATAAAAATAACAGGTTCCAATTTGAAAAGTTATTCTGTTGTCTAGAGGTAAGAGTTTCCCATTTAATGAGCTGTGTGACAGTCAAGTTTTAATACTTTTCCAAAAGCTTCGAAAAGCTACTCTTCTATAATCTAAGACAAAGTCTTATTTTGATATATTCTGAACAAAAAAGAGGATAGAGATTAAAAGCTTAGTATCACATCGTTTTCTCTATACCCAAGTTTTACCATTTGCCGAGCAGCTGCTGTCTGATTTTGACAACAATTTAGAGAAAACTACATTCTTCCTTATGTCTCTTTTCATCATAAGGCTCTTATCTGCTTTTCTGAGTCATTAGCATTTTTCATTTTCCATTGGGGTTTTATTTTCTATTGTGTATTAGTACATGCACAGACATCCACCCTTTCCTCTAGAATAGACTCATTTGCCGGCTGGTAGCTTCAGCTGGGCTTTAGAGTGGTGACTTAGGACAGAGTTTATTGTTATCTAATTACTCAGCTGCAGATGAAAGTGTAAATTTGGGTAGTCTTGCTTGGCCTTACTATACTTTGCCTATAAGGAAAGAATTCATTAATTTTCCTCTTTGAACACAGGGTCTGGTCATTTCCAGCAGGGGCAATAATTCTTTTTAATGTGTGTAGTTTGCTAAAAAAAATGCAAGTGTAGGCCAGTTTAATGTATCTTTTATTCTAATTGCTAAACATGGGTGCATCCAAAGTGGTAAGCCCCTATAAAATTAGTCAGAAAGAGTCTGAGCCTAGAGGTGTTACTAGAGAGCGGGAAAAGCAAGCTGACATTTATATCACCTTTTGAGGGGTTAGGGGTTTAAGATTTGAGTTGGTCGTTAGTGCATGCCCGCATCATGCTGCCACCAAAACAAAGAAGCAAAAACAGAAGCACTGCCACCTATTTGGAGTTAGGAGTCAGCACAGAGAAAGAGAAGTGAGTGGCTTTGGGCGTAGAAAACCAATCTGTTCTGGACAACATTTTCCAAAGTGTGCTTGCTTTTCAGTTAATTGGGGTTCAGAGGGAAAGATGATTTCACATCAATATAATGACCTTGGGACCTGGGCAACTTGCTTGACTTCTCTAAGCCTCAATTTCCTGATCTCTAACTGGAGGTAATCATCACCTGTGGCACTGGCTTGTTCTGAGAATCATGTAAGACTATTTAAGAGCTCAGCATGGGCCTCACACAGTGTTAGCTGGATCAATGGGAGGAATTTCAGGACCCTTTGTATTCCCACGTGTACTGTGATCTTTCAGTAGAGTGGTGTAAAATTTTCAACCTTTCTTGACTGCAGTTGACAACAGCTTCACTTCTTTTTCTTTTTTTTAACTTTTTATTTTATACTGGAGTATAGTCGATTAACAATGTTGTATTTGTTTCAGGTGAAGAGCAAAGTGATTCAGGTATACATATACATGTATCTATTCTTTTTCAAATTCTTTTCCCATTTAGGTTGTTACAGAATACTGGGCAGAGTTCTCTGTGCTCTACAGCAGATCCTTGTTGGTCATCCATTTTAAATACAGTAGTGGGTACATGTCAATCCCAAACTCCCAATCTGTCCCTTCTCCGCACCCTTCCCCCCGGTAACCGTAAGTTTGTTTTCTAAGTCTGTAGCACCACTTATTTTTCATTATGTAGCCGTGGGATTATCATTCTGAGGAAACATCTGTAGAAGACCTCTCAAGGGACAGTGTTTCATGTAATTTTGAGAGAGCAGCTAAGATGGTGGAGTAGAAAGACGCTGAGCTCACCTCCTCTCATGAACACACCAAAATCACAACTATTTGCAGAAAACCATCAATGAAAAAAACTGGAACCTACCAGAAAAGGTCTTCTACGACTAAAGACGTAAAAAAAGGAGCCAAAATGAGACAGGTAGGAGGAGCAGACTCACAATATAATCAAATCCCAAATCCCCCAGTGGGCAACCCACTAACTGGAGAATAATTATATTGCAAAGGTTCTCTGATAGGAGTGAGAATTCTGAGCCCCATGTGAGGCTCCCCAGCCTAGGGGTCTGGCACTGGGAAGACAAGACCCCAGAACATCTGGTTTTGAAGGCCAGCAGAGCTTAATTGCAGGAGCCCCACAGGACTGGGGGAAATAGACTTCACTCTTAAAGGGCACATACAAAAATCTCATGCACACCAAGACCCAGGGCAAAAGCAGTAATTTGATAGGAGCCTGGACCAGACCTACTTGCTCATCTTGGAGAGTCTCCTGGAGAAGTGGGGGCAGCTGTGGCTCACCCTTGGGACACAGACACTGGTGACAGCAAGATTTGGGAACATTCAAACACATGAACACTGCTGCTGGTGGCTGCCATCTTGGCTCATTAATGCCAAGACCTGGCCTCACCCAAAAGTCTGAAACTCCACGGCTGGGATGCCTCAGGCCAACAACTAACTGGATGGGACACATTTCAACCCATCAGCAGATAAGCTGCCTAAAGACTTCATGAGTCCACAGCCAACTCTAGACACATCCCTACACATGGCCCTGCCCCCAGAGGAACAAGACCCAGCTTCATCCACCAGGGGCAGAAACCAAAAGCCAGAAAACTATGATCCCACATCCTGTGGACAGAGTCCACCAACAGCCAACCAGACCTTACCCTGGGACTAGCTAGGTCCAGGCCCTAGCACTAGCAGGCAAATGTAAGGTTTGGGACACTGCAGACCTCATACCTAATTGTGTCAGGAATCGACTCCTCCCACCAATGATCTGAAATGAGCTCTGGGATCCCTGGTCCCTGAAGCTAGACTCCAGGAATGAGCTCTTCCTGTGAGGATCTAGCTTCGCCTGCCAGTGGGCAGGCAAGAACTCTGGAGTCTTTGAGACCCTGACTCCACCCACTAGTGAGCCAGTACTAGACCCAGGACCTCATAGGATTCTGCAACCAGCTGCCTTGTGATCAGGCCCCATTAAAAAGCAGCCAGCAGCATCTGCACAAGTTAGGGCCTGGCAACCAACCAGATTAGGGGCCAACCAAGCCTACCAAACCCTCTACATAGTCATCCCACCAAAATAGAAGGACCCACACAGCCCTCTTAGGGGGAACCCCTAGAGCATATAGCTTGGGTGACGATGGGGTGGGGGGGTACACTTCTGGGATGTATAGGATGCCTCCTACAGAGAGCCACTTCTCCAAGCTTGAGAAGTGTAACTAACCTACCACATATATAAAAATACAGGTCTTCCCCAGTGGCACAGTGGTTAAGAATCCACCTGTCAATGCAGGGGACACAAGTTCGAGACCTGGTCCAGGAAGATCCCACATGTCATGGAGCAACTAAGTCTGTGCACCACAACTACTGAGCCTGCTCTCTAGAGCCCACGAGCCACATCTACTGAGGCCGCACACCACAACTACTGAAGCCCGCATGCCTAGAGCCCACGCTCCGCAACAAGAGAAACCACCGCAGTGAGCAGCCCATGCACAGCAATGAAGAGGAGCCCCCACTCGCCACAACTAGGGAAAGCCCACATGCACCAATGAAGATCCAATGCAGCCAAAATAAACAAATAAAAATAAATTGAAAAAAAATATAAATAGCAACTTTGACAAAATGAGGCAACAGAGCAATATGTTTCCACAAAGGAACAAGATAAAACCCCAGAAGAAGAACTAAGTGATGTGGAGAGAGGCAATCTACCCAAGAAAGACTTCAGAGTAATGTTTGTAAAGATGATAAAAGAACTTGGGAGGAGAATGGATGCACAGAGTGAGAAGTTAGAAGTTTTTAGCAAAGAGTTAGAAAACATAAAGAACAAACAAACAGAAATGAAGAATATAATAGCTGAAACAAAAAATACACTATAAGGAATCAAAGTAGTCTAAACAATACAGAAAAAAGGATCAGTGAGCTGGAAGACAGAGTAGTTCATACTGCCACTTAACACAAAAAAAGTAAAAAGAGTAAAAAGAAATGAAGACAATTTAAGAAACCTCTGGGACAACATCAAACACATGGATAATTGCATTATAAGGGTCCCAGAAGGAGAAGAGAGAGAGAAAAGGCCTGAGAAAATACTTAAACAGATAATAGCTGAAAATTTCTCAAATCTGGGAAAGGAAACAGTCACCCAAGTTCAAGAAGCACAGGGTCCCAAACAGGATTAACCTAAAGAGGAACACAACAAGACACATTATAATCAAAATGACAAATTAAAGATAAAGAGAGAACACTAGAAGCAGCAGGGAAAAGCAACAAATAATATACAAGGGAATCCCATAAGGCTATCAGCTTCTTTTTCAGCAGAAACTCTGTAGGCCAGAAGGGAGTGGCATGATATATTTAAAGTGAAGCAAAGGGAAAACCTGCAAACAAGAATACTCTACCCAGCAAGGCTTTCTTTCAGATTTGATAGAGAAATCAAAAGCTTTACAGACAAGTAAAAGCTTAAAGAATTGAGCACCACCAAGCCAGATTTACAACACAGGATAAAGGAACTGTTCTAGGCAAAAAAGAAAAGGCCACATTTAGGTGAAATAGAGAAGACCACAACTAGAAACAAGAAAATTATGAAATGAAAAATCACCAGCAAAGGCAAACATACAGAAAGGTAGGAAATCATCCACACACAAAGATAAGAGGGAGGCTAAAATACAAAAGTAGTAAAATCATCTGTATCCACAATAAGCAGTTAAGGGATATACAAAATAATTAGATGCAAAATATGATATCATAAACAGTAATCATGAGGGGAGGAGGGTACAGATGCAGGGTATTTAAAATGCACATGAAATTAAGAGATCAGCACCTTAAAGCAGCCATGTGTATATATAGAATGTTATACAAAAACCTCATGATAACCACAAACGAAAAAATCTAAAAGAGATAAACACACAAAAAAGAAAAAGAATTCAAACATAACACTACAGATATTCATCAAATCACAGAGAAGAGAACAAAAGAACAAGGGGGGAAAAGGACAAAAAACAAATAACAAAATGGCAATAAGAGCACACACCTATAATTACCTTAAATGTAAATGGATTAAATGTACCAGCCAAAAGACACAGAGTGACTGAATGGATAAAAAAACAAGACCTGTATACACGTTGCCTACAAGAAACTCACTTCAGATCTAGAGAAACATACAGACTGAAAGTGAGGGGATGGAAAAATGTATTCCATGCAAATGGAAATCAGAAAAGCTGGAGTAACAATACGTATATCAGAAGAAATAGACTTTAAAATAAAGACTGTTACAAGGGACAAAGAAGGACACTACATAATGATCAAGGGATCAATCCAAGAAGAAGATATAAAAATTGTAAATATATATGCACCTAGCATAGGAGTGTCTCGATATATAAGGCAAATATTAACCTATATAAAAGGAGAAATCAACAGTAACACAGTAATAGTGGGGGACTTTAACACCATGCTTACATCAAAGGACAGACAATCCAGACAGAAAATCAATAAGAAAACACAGGTCTTAAGTGACACATTAGACCAAGTGGACTTAACTGATATTTACAGAGCATTCCATGCAAAAGCAGCAGAATACACATTATTTTAAAGTGCACATTGTACATTCTCCAGGACTGATCACATGCTGGGCCACAAAGCGAGCCTTAGAAAATTTAAGAAAACTGAAATCATACTAAGAATCTTTAATGAAAATTATGCCATGAGAGTAGAAATTAACTACAAGAAATTACTGTGAAAAACACAAATATGGGAGGAGCTTCAAGATGACGGAAGAGTAAGAAGTGGAGATCACCTTCCTCCCCACAAATACATCAGAAATACATCTACATGTGGAATAACTCCTACAGAACACTGACTGAACGCTGGAAGAAGACCTCAGACCTTCCAAAAGGCAAGAAACTCCCCACGTACCTGGGTAGGGCAAAAGAAAAAAGCATAAACAGAGACAAAAGAATACAGACAGGACCTGCATCAGTGGGAGGGAGCCGTGAAGGAGGAAAGGTTTCTACACACTAGGAGCCCCTTCATGGGCCGAGGCTGCGGGTGGCGGAGGGGGAAGCTTCAGAGCCATGGAGGAGAGCGCAGCCACAGGGGTGCAGAGGGCAAAGTGGAGAGATTCCCACACAGAGGATCAGTGCCGACTGGCACTCACCAGCCCGAGAGGCTTGTCTGCTCACCCACCGGGGTGGGCGGGGCTGGGAGCTGAGGCTTGGGCTTCAGTCGGAGCGCAGGGAGAGGACTGGGGTTGGTGGCGTGAACACAGCCTGTAGGGGGTTAGTGCACCACGGCAAGCTGGGAGAGAGTCCGGGGAAAAGTCTGGACCTGCCGAAGAGGCAAGAGACTTTTTCTTCCCTCTTTGTTTCCTGGTGCGTGAGGAGAGGGGATTAAGAGCGCCACTTAAAGGAGCTCCAGAGATGGGCATGAGCCGCGGCTAAAAGCGCGGACCCCAGAGACGGGCATGAGACGCTAAGGCTGCTGCTGCTGCCACCAAGAAGCCTGTGTGCAAGCACAGGTCACTGTCCAAACCTCCCCTCCCGGGGGCCTGTGCAGCCCTCCACTGCCAGGGTCCTGTGATCCAGGGACAACCTCCCCGGGACGACGCACAGCGCGCCTCAGGCTGTTGCATCGTCATGCCGGCCTCTGCCACCGCAGGCTCACCCTGCACTCCATACCCTTCCCTCAACCAGCCTGAGTGAGCCAGAGCCCCCGAATCAGCTGCTCCTTTAACCCCGTCCTGTCTGGGTGAAGAACAGATGCCCTCAGGCGACCTACATGCAGAAGTGGGGCCAAATCCAAAGCGGAAACCCAGGAGCTGTGCCAACAAAGAAGAGAAAGGGAAATCTCTTCCAGCAGCCTCAGGAGCAGAGAATTAAATCTCCACAATCAACTTGATGTACCTGCACCTGTGGAATACCTGAATAGACAACGAATCATCCCAAATTGAGGAGGTGGACTTTGGGAGCAATGGTATATATATTTTTCTCCCTTTTTCTCTTTTTGTGAGTGTGTATGTGTATGCTTCTCTGTGTGATTTTTGTCTGTATAGCTTTGCTTTTACGATTTGTCCTAGAGTTTGGTCTGTCCATTTTTTTTTTTTTGAAGTATAGTTTTTAGTGCTTGTTATCATTGGTGGATTTGTTTTTTGCTTTGGTTGCCTCTCTTCTTTCTTTCTTTTTATTACTTAAAAAATTTTTTTAATAATATATTTTAATTTTAATACCTTTATTTTATTTTATCTCTTTCTTTCTTTCTCTTTCTTTCTTTCTTTCTTTCTTTCT
>NW_020837947.1:82159254-82161221 GCF_003676395.1 Aethalodelphis obliquidens
TCTTTCTTTCTTTCTTTCTTTCTTTCTTTCTTTCTTTCTCTCTCTCCATTATATTCTGAGCTATGTGGATGACAGGCTCTTGGTGCCTGAGCCAGGCATCAGGGATGTTCTTCTGAGGTGGGAGAGACAAGTTTAGGACACTCATCCACAAGAGACCTCCCAGCTCCATGTAATATCAAATGGTAAAAATCTCCCAGAGATCTCCATCTCAATGACAAGACCCAGCTCCACTCAATGACCAGCAAGCTACAATGCTAGACATCCTAAGCCAGACAACTAGCAAGACAGGAACACACCCCACCCATTAGCAGAGAGGCTGCCTAAAATCATAATAAGGCCACAGACACTCCAAAACACACCACCAGATGTGGACCTACCCACCAGAAAGACAAGATCCAGCCTCATCCACCAGAACACAGGCACTAGTCCCCTCCACCAGGAAGCCTACACAACCCACTGAAACAACCTTAGTCACTGGGGACAGACACCAACAACAACAGGAACTACGAACATGCAGCCTGTGAAAAGGAGAATCCAAACACAGTAAGTTAAGCAAAATGAGAAGGTCCTCATTCAGATTTGATGGAGAAATTAAAAATTTACAGAGAAGCAAAAGCTAAGAGAATTCAGCACCACCAAACCAGCTTTAAAAGAAATGCTAAAGGAAGTTCTCTAGGCAAGAAACACAAGAGAAGGAAAAGACCTACAATAACGAACCCAAAACAATTAAGAAAATGGTAATAGGAACATACATATTGATAATTACCTTAAATGTAAATGGATTAAATGCTCCAACCAAAAGACATAGACTGGCTAAAGGGATACAAAAACAAGACCTGGGTATATGCTATCTACAACAGACCCACTTCAGACCTAGACACACATACAGAGTGAAAGTGAGGGGATGGAAAGAGATATTCCATGCAAATGGGAATCAAAATAAAACTGGAGTAGCAATACTCATATGAGATAAATTAGACTTTTAAATAAAGAATGTTAGAAGAGTCAAGGAAGGACTCTACATAATGATCAAGGGATCAATCCAAGAAGAATATATAGCAATTATAAATATATATGCACCCAACATCGGAGCACCACAATACATAAAACAAATGCTAACAGCTATAAAATAGGAAATTGACAGTAACACAAAAATAGTGGGGGACTTTAACACCATACTTACACCAATGGACAGATATCCAGAGAGAAAATTAATAAAGAAACATAAGCTTTAAATGACACAATAGACCAGCTAGATTTAATTGATATTTATAGGACATTCCATCTGGAAAAAGCAGATTACACTTTCTTCTCACATGCACATGGAACATTCTCCAGGATAGATCACATCTTGGGTCACAAATCAAGGCTTGGTAAATTTAAGGAAATTGAAATCATATCAAGCATCTTTTCCAACCACAATGCTGAGATTAGAAATCAATTACAGGGAAAGAAATGTAAAAATCACAAACACATGGAGACTAAACAATACGGTCCTAAGTAATCAAGATATCACTGAGGAAATCACGGAGGAAAGCAAAAATTACGTAGAGACAAATGATAATGAAAACATGACGACCCAAAACCTATGGGATGCAGCAAAATCAGTTCTAAGAGGGAAGTTTATAGCAATACAATCCTACCTTAAGAAATAAGAAACATCTCAAATAAACAACCTAAACTTATACCTAAAGCAATTAGAGAAAGAAGAACAAAAAAACCCCAAATTTAGCAGAAGGAAAGAAATCATAAAGATCAGATCAGAAGCAGCTCATGCAGCTCAATATCAAAACAACAAACAACCCCATACAAAAAATGGGCAGGAGACCTAAAAAGACATTTCTCCAAAGAAGATATACAGATTGCCAACAAACACATGAAAGAATGCTCAACATCATTAATCATTAGAGAAATGCAAATCAAAACTACAATGAGGGCTTCCCTGGTGGTGCAGTGATTGAGAGTCC
>NW_020837947.1:82161321-82164148 GCF_003676395.1 Aethalodelphis obliquidens
AAAAAAAAAAAAAAAACTACAATGAGATATCATCTAACACTGGTTAGAATGGCCATCATCAAAAAATCTATAAACAATAAATGCTGGAGAGGGTGTGGAGAAAAGGGAACCTTCCTGCACTCTTGGTGGGAATGTAAATTGATACAGCCACTATGGAGAACACTATGGAGGTTACTTAAAAATCCAAAAATAGAACTACCATATGACCCAGCAATCCCACTACTGGGTATATACCCTGAGAAAACCATATCAAAAAGAGTCATGTACCACAATGTTCACTGCAGCACTATTTACAATAGCCAGGACATGGAAGCAACCTAAATGTCCATCAACAGAAGAATGGATAAAGAAGATGTGGCACATATATACAATGGAATATTACTCAGCTATAAAAAGAAACAAAATTGAATTATTTGTAGTGAGGTGGTTGGACCTAGAGTCTGTCATACAGAGTGAAGTAAGTCTGAAAGAGAAAAACAAATACTGTATGCTAACACATATATATGGAATCTAAAAAAAAATTGGTCAGGAAAAACCTAGGGGCAAGATGGGAATAAAGATGCAGATCTACTAGAAAATGGATTTGAGGATATGGGGAGGGGGAAGGGCAAGCTGGGACAAAGTGAGAGACTGGCATGGACATATACACTACCAAATGTAAAATAGCTAGTGGGAAGCAGCCACATAGCACAGGGAGGTCATCTCAGTGCTTTGTGACCACCTAGAGGGGTGGGATAGGGAGGGTTGGAGGGAGAGAGACGCAAGAAGGAAAAGATATAGGGACATATGTGTATGTATAACTGATTCACTTTGTTATAAAGCAGAAACTAACACACTATTGTAAAGCAAGTATACTCCAATAAAGATGTTTAAAAAAAGTAAAGAAATGAAAAAGAAATGAAGCAAAGGATAGCAAATATCAATAAAACTAAAACCTGGTTCTTGGAGAAGATAAACAAAATTGATAAACCATTAGCCAGACTCATCAAGAAAATAAAGGAGAAGACTCAAATCAATAGAATTAGCAATGAAAAAGGAGCAGTAAAAACTGAAACCACAGAAATACAAAGGATCATGAGAGATTACTACAAGCGACTATATGCCAATAAAGTGGACAACCTGGAAGAAATGGACAAATTCTTAGAAATGCACAACCTTCCAAGACTGAACCAGGAAGAAATAGAAAATATGAACAGATCAATCACAAGCACTGAAATTGAGACTGTGTTTAAAAATCTTCCAACAAACAAAAGCCCAGGACCAGATGGCTTCACAGGCAAATTCTTTCAAACATTTAGAGAAGAGCTAACACCTATCCTTATCAAACTCTTCCAAAATATAGCAGAGGGAGGGACACTCCCAAACTCATTCTACGAGGCCACCATCACCCTGATACCAAAAACAGACAAAGATGTCACAAAGAAAGAAAACTACAGGCCAATGTCACTGATGAACATAGATACAAAATTCCTCAACAAAATAATAGCAAACAGAATCCAACAGCACATTAAAAGGATCATACACCATGATCAAGTGGGGTTTATCCCAGGAATGCAAGGATTCTTCAATATATGCAAATCAATCAATGTGATACACCATATTAACAAACTGAAGGAGAAAAAATATATGATCATCTCAATACATACAGAAAAAGCTTTTGACAAAATTAAACACTCCTTTAGAATAAAAACCCTCCAGAAAGTAGGCATAGAGGGAACTTACCTCAACATAATAAAAGCCATATATGAAAAACCCACAGCCAATATCATTCTCAATGGTGAAACACTGAAACCATATCCACTAGGATCAGGAACAAGACAAGGTTGCCCACTCTCACCACTCTTATTCAACATAGTCTTGGAAGCTTTATCCACTGCAATCAGAGAACAAAAAGAAATAAAAGGAATCCAAATCGGAAAAGAAGAAGTAAAGCTGTCACTGTTTGCAGGTGACATGATACTATACATAGAGAATCCTAAAGATGCTACCAGAAAACTACTAGAGGTAATCAATGAACTTGGTAAAGTAGCAGGATACAAAGTTAATGCACAGAAATCTCTTGCATTCCTATACACTAATGATGAGAAATCTGAAAGAGAAATTAGAGAAACACTCCCATTTACCACTGCAACAAAAAGAATATAATACCTAGGAATAAACCTACCTAAGGAGACAAAAGACCTGTATGTAGAAAATTATAAGAAACTGATGAAAGAAATTAAAGATGATACAAATAGATGGAGAGATATACCATGTTCTTGGATTGGAAGAATCAACATTGTGAAAATGATTATAGTACCCAAAGCAATCTACAGTTTCAATGCAATCCCTAACAAACTACCACTGGCATTTTTCACAGAACTAGAACAAAAAATTTCACAATTTGTATGGAAACACAAAAGACCCCGAATAGCCAAAGCAATCTTGAGAAGGAAAAACTGAGCTGGAGGAATCAGGCTCCTGGACTTCAGACTGTATTACAAAGCTACAGTAATGAAGACAGTATGGTGCTGGCACAAAAACAGAAATATAGATCAATGGAACAGGATAGAAAGCCCAGAGATAAACCCACGCACATATGGTCACCTTATCTTTGATAAAGGAGGCAGGAATATACAATGTAGAAAAGACAGCCTCTCCAATAAGTGGTGCTGGGAAAACTGGACAGCTACATGTAAAAGAATGAAATTAGAACACTCCTTAACACCATACACAAAAATAAACTCAAAATGGATTAAAGACCTAAATGTAAGTCCACACACTATAAAACTCTTAGAGGGAAACATAGGCAGAACACTCTATGACATAAATCACAGCAAGATCCTTT
>NW_020837947.1:82164548-82186178 GCF_003676395.1 Aethalodelphis obliquidens
TTCTTTCTTTCTTTCTTTCTTTCTTTCTTTCTTTCTTTCTTTCTCTCTCTCCATTATATTCTGAGCTATGTGGATGACAGGCTCTTGGTGCCTGAGCCAGGCATCAGGGATGTTCTTCTGAGGTGGGAGAGACAAGTTTAGGACACTCATCCACAAGAGACCTCCCAGCTCCATGTAATATCAAATGGTAAAAATCTCCCAGAGATCTCCATCTCAATGACAAGACCCAGCTCCACTCAATGACCAGCAAGCTACAATGCTAGACATCCTAAGCCAGACAACTAGCAAGACAGGAACACACCCCACCCATTAGCAGAGAGGCTGCCTAAAATCATAATAAGGCCACAGACACTCCAAAACACACCACCAGATGTGGACCTACCCACCAGAAAGACAAGATCCAGCCTCATCCACCAGAACACAGGCACTAGTCCCCTCCACCAGGAAGCCTACACAACCCACTGAAACAACCTTAGTCACTGGGGACAGACACCAACAACAACAGGAACTACGAACATGCAGCCTGTGAAAAGGAGAATCCAAACACAGTAAGTTAAGCAAAATGAGAAGGTCCTCATTCAGATTTGATGGAGAAATTAAAAATTTACAGAGAAGCAAAAGCTAAGAGAATTCAGCACCACCAAACCAGCTTTAAAAGAAATGCTAAAGGAAGTTCTCTAGGCAAGAAACACAAGAGAAGGAAAAGACCTACAATAACGAACCCAAAACAATTAAGAAAATGGTAATAGGAACATACATATTGATAATTACCTTAAATGTAAATGGATTAAATGCTCCAACCAAAAGACATAGACTGGCTAAAGGGATACAAAAACAAGACCTGGGTATATGCTATCTACAACAGACCCACTTCAGACCTAGACACACATACAGAGTGAAAGTGAGGGGATGGAAAAAGATATTCCATGCAAATGGGAATCAAAATAAAACTGGAGTAGCAATACTCATATGAGATAAATTAGACTTTTAAATAAAGAATGTTAGAAGAGTCAAGGAAGGACTCTACATAATGATCAAGGGATCAATCCAAGAAGAATATATAGCAATTATAAATATATATGCACCCAACATCGGAGCACCACAATACATAAAACAAATGCTAACAGCTATAAAAGAGGAAATCGACAGTAACACAAAAATAGTGGGGGACTTTAACACCATACTTACACCAATGGACAGATATCCAGAGAGAAAATTAATAAAGAAACATAAGCTTTAAATGACACAATAGACCAGCTAGATTTAATTGATATTTATAGGACATTCCATCTGGAAAAAGCAGATTACACTTTCTTCTCACATGCACATGGAACATTCTCCAGGATAGATCACATCTTGGGTCACAAATCAAGGCTTGGTAAATTTAAGGAAATTGAAATCATATCAAGCATCTTTTCCAACCACAATGCTGAGATTAGAAATCAATTACAGGGAAAGAAATGTAAAAATCACAAACACATGGAGACTAAACAATACGGTCCTAAGTAATCAAGATATCACTGAGGAAATCACGGAGGAAAGCAAAAATTACCTAGAGACAAATGATAATGAAAACATGACGACCCAAAACCTATGGGATGCAGCAAAATCAGTTCTAACAGGGAAGTTTATAGCAATACAATCCTACCTTAAGAAATAAGAAACATCTCAAATAAACAACCTAAACTTATACCTAAAGCAATTAGAGAAAGAAGAACAAAAAAACCCCAAATTTAGCAGAAGGAAAGAAATCATAAAGATCAGATCAGAAGCAGCTCATGCAGCTCAATATCAAAACAACAAACAACCCCATACAAAAAATGGGCAGGAGACCTAAAAAGACATTTCTCCAAAGAAGATATACAGATTGCCAACAAACACATGAAAGAATGCTCAACATCATTAATCATTAGAGAAATGCAAATCAAAACTACAATGAGGGCTTCCCTGGTGGTGCAGTGATTGAGAGTCCACCTGCCGATGCAGGGGACATGGATTCGTGCCCGGTTTGGGAAGATACCACATGCCACGGAGCAGCTAGGCCCGTGAGCCATGGCCGCTGAGCCTGCGCATCTGGAGTCTGTGCTCCACAATGGGAGAGGCCACAACAGTGAGAGGCCCGCATACCGCCAAAAAAAAAAAAAAAACTACAATGAGATATCATCTAACACTGGTTAGAATGGCCATCATCAAAAAATCTATAAACAATAAATGCTGGAGAGGGTGTGGAGAAAAGGGAACCTTCCTGCACTCTTGGTGGGAATGTAAATTGATACAGCCACTATGGAGAACACTATGGAGGTTACTTAAAAATCCAAAAATAGAACTACCATATGACCCAGCAATCCCACTACTGGGTATATACCCTGAGAAAACCATATCAAAAAGAGTCATGTACCACAATGTTCACTGCAGCACTATTTACAATAGCCAGGACATGGAAGCAACCTAAATGTCCATCAACAGAAGAATGGATAAAGAAGATGTGGCACATATATACAATGGAATATTACTCAGCTATAAAAAGAAACAAAATTGAATTATTTGTAGTGAGGTGGTTGGACCTAGAGTCTGTCATACAGAGTGAAGTAAGTCTGAAAGAGAAAAACAAATACTGTATGCTAACACATATATATGGAATCTAAAAAAAAATTGGTCAGGAAAAACCTAGGGGCAAGATGGGAATAAAGATGCAGATCTACTAGAAAATGGATTTGAGGATATGAGGAGGGGGAAGGTCAAGCTGGGACAAAGTGAGAGACTGTCATGGACATATACACTACCAAATGTAAAATAGCTAGTGGGAAGCAGCCACATAGCACAGGGAGGTCATCTCAGTGCTTTGTGACCACCTAGAGGGGTGGGATAGGGAGGGTTGGAGGGAGAGAGACGCAAGAAGGAAAAGATATAGGGACATATGTGTATGTATAACTGATTCACTTTGTTATAAAGCAGAAACTAACACACTATTGTAAAGCAAGTATACTCCAATAAAGATGTTCAAAAAAAGGAAAGAAATGAAAAAGAAATGAAGCAAAGGATAGCAAATATCAATAAAACTAAAACCTGGTTCTTGGAGAAGATAAACAAAATTGATAAACCATTAGCCAGACTCATCAAGAAAATAAAGGAGAAGACTCAAATCAATAGAATTAGCAATGAAAAAGGAGCAGTAAAAACTGAAACCACAGAAATACAAAGGATCATGAGAGATTACTACAAGCGACTATATGCCAATAAAGTGGACAACCTGGAAGAAATGGACAAATTCTTAGAAATGCACAACCTTCCAAGACTGAACCAGGAAGAAATAGAAAATATGAACAGATCAATCACAAGCACTGAAATTGAGACTGTGTTTAAAAATCTTCCAACAAACAAAAGCCCAGGACCAGATGGCTTCACAGGCAAATTCTTTCAAACATTTAGAGAAGAGCTAACACCTATCCTTATCAAACTCTTCCAAAATATAGCAGAGGGAGGAAGACTCCCAAACTCATTCTACGAGGCCACCATCACCCTGATACCAAAAACAGACAAAGATGTCACAAAGAAAGAAAACTACAGGCCAATATCACTGATGAACATAGATACAAAATTCCTCAACAAAATAATAGCAAACAGAATCCAACAGCACATTAAAAGGATCATACATGATGATCAAGTGGGGTTTATCCCAGGAATGCAAGGATTCTTCAATATATGCAAATCAATCAATGTGATACACCATATTAACAAACTGAAGGAGAAAAAATATATGATCATCTCAATACATACAGAAAAAGCTTTTGACAAAATTAAACACTCCTTTAGAATAAAAACTCTCCAGAAAGTAGGCATAGAGGGAACTTACCTCAACATAATAAAAGCCATATATGAAAAACCCACAGCCAATATCATTCTCAATGGTGCAACACTGAAACCATATCCACTAGGATCAGGAACAAGACAAGGTTGCCCACTCTCACCACTCTTATTCAACATAGTCTTGGAAGCTTTATCCACTGCAATCAGAGAACAAAAAGAAATAAAAGGAATCCAAATCGGAAAAGAAGAAGTAAAGCTGTCACTGTTTGCAGGTGACATGATACTATACATAGAGAATCCTAAAGATGCTACCAGAAAACTACTAGAGCTAATCAATGAACTTGGTAAAGTAGCAGGATACAAAGTTAATGCACAGAAATCTCTGGCATTCCTATACACTAATGATGAGAAATCTGAAAGAGAAATTAGGGAAACACTCCCATTTACCACTGCAACAAAAAGAATATAATACCTAGGAATAAACCTACCTAAGGAGACAAAAGACCTGTATGTAGAAAATTATAAGAAACTGATGAAAGAAATTAAAGATGATACAAATAGATGGAGAGATATACCATGTTCTTGGATTGGAAGAATCAACATTGTGAAAATGATTATAGTACCCAAAGCAATCTACAGTTTCAATGCAATCCCTAACAAACTACCACTGGCATTTTTCACAGAACTAGAACAAAAAATTTCACAATTTGTATGGAAACACAAAAGACCCCGAATAGCCAAAGCAATCTTGAGAAGGAAAAACTGAGCTGGAGGAATCAGGCTCCTGGACTTCAGACTGTATTACAAAGCTACAGTAATGAAGACAGTATGGTGCTGGCACAAAAACAGAAATATAGATCAATGGAACAGGATAGAAAGCCCAGAGATAAACCCACGCACATATGGTCACCTTATCTTTGATAAAGGAGGCAGGAATATACAATGTAGAAAAGACAGCCTCTCCAATAAGTGGTGCTGGGAAAACTGGACAGCTACATGTAAAAGAATGAAATTAGAACACTCCTTAACACCATACACAAAAATAAACTCAAAATGGATTAAAGACCTAAATGTAAGTCCACACACTATAAAACTCTTAGAGGGAAACATAGGCAGAACACTCTATGACATAAATCACAGCAAGATCCTTTTTGACCCACCTCCTAGAGAAATGGAAATAAAAAAAAATAAACAAATGGCACCTAATGAAACTTCAAAGCTTTTGCACAGCAAAGGAAACCATAAAC
Organism: Aethalodelphis obliquidens; assembly: GCF_003676395.1. Taxonomy (NCBI): domain Eukaryota; kingdom Metazoa; phylum Chordata; class Mammalia; order Artiodactyla; family Delphinidae; genus Aethalodelphis; species Aethalodelphis obliquidens. The sequence continues at coordinate 82,169,603 of NW_020837947.1, forward strand.
AAGATGAAAAGACAATCCTCAGAATGGGAGAAAATATTTGCAAATGAAGCAACTGACAAAGGATTAATCTCCAAAATTTACAATCAGCTCATGCAGCTCAATATCATAAAAACAAACAACCTATTCCAAAATGGGCAGAAGACCTAAATAGACATTTCTCCAAAGAATATATTCAGATTGCCAGCAAACACATGAAAGAATGCTCAACATCGTTAATCATTAGAGAAATGCAAATCAAAACTACAATGAGATATCATCTCACACCAGTCAGAATGGCCATCATCAAAAAATCTAGAAAAAATAAATGCTGGAGAGGGTGTGGAGAAAAGGCAACCCTCTTGCCCTGTTGATAGGAATGTAAATTGATACAGCCACTATGTAGAATAGTATGGAGGTTCCTTAGAAAACTAAAAGTAGAACTACTATATGACCCAGCAATCCCACTACTAGGCATACACTGTGAGAAAACCATAATTCAAAAAGAGTCATGTACCACAATGTTCACTGCAGCACCATTTACAATAGCCAGGACATGCAAGCAACCTAGGTGTCCATCGACAGATGAATGGATAAAGAAGATGTGGCACATATATACAATGGAATATTACTCAGCCATAAAAAGAAACGAAATTGAGTTATTTGTAGAAAAGTGGATGGACCTAGAGTCTGTCATACAGAGTGAAGTAAGTCAGAAAGAGAAAAACAAATACTGTATGCTAACACATATATATGGAATCTAAAAAACAAACAAGAAATGGTCATGAAGAACCTAGGGGCAAGATAGGAATAAAGACTCAGACCTACTAGAGAATGGACTTGAGGATATGGGGAGGGGGAAGGGTAAGATGGGACAAAGTGAGAGAGAGGCATGGACATATGTACACTACCAAATGTAAAATAGATAGCTAGTGGGAAGCAGCCACATAGCACAGGGAGATCAGCTCAGTGCTTTGTGACCACCTAGAGAGGTGGGATAGGGAGGGTGGGAGGGAGACGCAAGAGGGAGGGGATATGGGGATATAAGTATATGTACAACTGATTCACTTTGTTATAAAGCAGAAAATAACACACCATTGTAAAGCAGTTATAGTCCAATAAATATGTTAAGAAAAACACACACACACAAATATGTGGAGGCAAAAATAATTTGTTACTAAACAGCCAATGGATCACTGAAAAAATCAAAGAGGAAATAAAAAATACTAAAGACAAATGAAAGCAAAAACACAATAAGCCAAAACCTATGAGATGTGGCAAAATCAGTTCTGACAGGGAAGTTTATAGTGATACAATTTACTTCAGGAAACAAGAAAAATCTCAAATAGACAATGTAAGGTTATGCCTAAAGAAACTAAAGAAAGAAGAACAAACAAAATCCAAAGTTAGCAGCAGGAAAGAAATCATAAAGATCAGAGCAGAAATAAATGAAATAGCGAGTTAAAAAAACAATAGAGGGCTTCCCTGGTGGCACAGTTGTTGAGAGTCTGCCTGCCAATGCAGGGGACATGGGTTTGTGCCCTGGTCCTGGAAGATCCCACATCCCACAGAGCAGCTGGCCCCGTGAGCCATGGCCACTGAGCCTGTGCATCTGGAGCCTGTGCTCCACAACAGGAAAGGCCACAACAGTGAGAGGCCCGCGTACCGCAAAAAAAAAATTAAAAAAGAAAGAAACAATGGAAAAGATCAACAAAGCTAAAAGCTGGTTCTTTGAAAAGATAAACAAAACTGATAAACTTTTAGCCAGACTTATGAAGAAAAAAAAAGGAAGAGGGCCCAAATCAATAAATTAGAAATGAAAAAGCAGTTACAACCACAGAAATACAAAGGATCATAAGAGACTACTATGAGCAAGTATATGCCAATAAAATGGACAAACTAGAAGATATGGACAAATTCTTAGAAAGGTATAACCTTCCAAAACTGAACCAGAAAGAAAGAAAATATGAACAGACCAATTATCAATATTGAAATTGCATCAGTAATAAAAAAACTTCCACCAATCAAAGGTCCAGGATCAGATGCTTCACAGGTGAATTCTACCAAACATTTAGAGAAGAGTTAACACCTATCCTTCTGAAACTATTCTAAAAATTTGTGGAGGACAAAACACTTCTGAACTCATTTCTATGAAGCCAGCATCACACTGATACCAAAACCAGGAAAAGATATCACAAGAAAAGAAAATTACAGGCCAAATATCACTGATGAATATTGATACAAAAATCTTCAACCAAATACTAGCAAACTGAATCCAACAATATATTAAAAGTATCATAGACCATGATCAAGTGGGATTTATCCCAGGGATGCAAGGATTTTTTGATATCTGCAAATCAATCAATGTGACACACCACATTAGCAAACTGAAGAATTAAAACCATATGATCACCTCAATAGATGCAGAAAAAGCTTTTGGCAATATCCAACATCCATTTATGAAAAGAACTCTCTAAAAAGTGGGCATAGAGGAAACATACCTCAACAAAATTAAGGCCATATATGACAAACCCATAGCTAACATCATACTCAACAGTGAAAAGCTGAAAACATTTCCTCTAAGATCAGGAATAAGACAAGGAGGCCCACTCACGCCACTTTTATTCAACATAGATTTGGAAGTCCTAGCCACGATAATCAGAGAAGAAAATGAAATAAAAGGAATCCATATTGGAAAGGAAGAAGTAAAACTGTCACTCTTTGCAGATGACATGATACTATACAGAAAATCCTAAACACACCACCAAAAAACTGTTAGAGCTCAATGAATTGGGTAAAATTGCAGGATACAAAATTAATATACAGAAATCTGTTGCATTTGTATAAACTAACAATGAACTATCAGAGAGAGAAATTTACTATTGCATTTACTATTCATTTACTATTCATTTACATTCATTTACTATTCATTTACTATTACTACCCATTTACTATTGCATCAAGAAGAATAAAATCCCTAGGAATAAACCTACCTAAGGAGGCAAAAAACCTGTAATCCAAAAACTGTAAGATGCTGATGAACAAAATTGAAGACAACATGAAGAGATGGAAAGATATACATTTTCTTGGACTGGAAGAATCAATATTATTAAAACGAACATACTACCCAAGGCAATCTACATATTCAATGCAATCCCTATCAAATTACCAATGGTATTCTTCACTAGAACAAATAATTTTAAAATTTGTATGGAAACCCAAAAGACTCCAAATCACCAAAACAATCTTGAGAAAGAAGAATGGAGCAGGAGGAATCAGGTTCCCTGACTTCAGACTATACTGCAAAGCTACAGTAATAAAGAGAGTATGGTAGTGGCACAAAAACAGACACATACATCAATGGAACAGGATAGAAAGCCCAGAAATATACCCATGCACTTATGGTCAAATAATCTATGACAAAGGAGGCAAGATTATACAATGGAGAAAAGAAAATCTCTTCAGTAAGTGGTGCTGGGGAAACTGGACACCTACATATAAAGGAATAAACTAAGGCATTCTCTAACACCATATACAAAAGTAATAATTCAAATGGATTAAAGACCTAAATGTAAGACAAGATACTGTAAAACTCCTAGGGGAAAACCTAGGTAGAACACTCTTTGACATAAATCACAGCAATATCTTTTTGGATCCACCTCCTACAGTAATGGAAACAAAAGCAAAAATAAACAAATGGGGCCTAATTAAACTTAAAAACTTTGCAAAGCAAAGGAAACCATCAACAAAATGAAAAGGCAACCTACAGAATGGGAGAAAATATTTGCAAATACTGCTACCAACAAGGAATTAATTTCCAAAATATACAAAGAGCTCATACAGTTCAACATCTAAAAAAAAATCAACCTATCCAAAAATGGGCAGAAGATCAAAGTAGAGATTTCTCTAAGGAAGACATATAGTGAATAACAGGCACATGAAAAGATGCTCAACATCGCTAATTATTAGAGAAATGCAAATCAAACCTATAATGAGGTAACACCTCATACCTCTCAGAAAGGTCATCATCAAAAAGTCTACAAATAATAAATGCTGGAGAGGCTGTGGAGAAAAGGGAACCCTCCTATGCTGTTGGTGGGAATATAAATTGGTGCATGCACTATAGAGAACGGTATGGATGTTCCTTAAAAAACTAAAAATAGAACTACCATATGATCCAGCAACCCCACTCCTGAGCATATATCCAGAAAAGATGAAAACTAATTCAAAAAGATACATGCACCCCAATGTTCACAGCAGCACTGTTTACAATAGCCAAGACATGGAAAGAATATAAATGCCCATTGACAGATGAATGGAATATATATATACATATATGGAATACACACACACACACACACACACACACACACACACACACAGGAATATTACTCAGCCATAAAAAAGAATGAAATAATGCCATTTGAATCAACACGGGTGGACCTGGAGACTAACATAGTAAGTGAGGTAAGTCAGACAGAGAAAGACAATTTCATATGATATCCCTTACATGTGGAATCTAAAAAATTGATCCAAATGAACTTATTTACAAAACAGACTCACAGGCAATAGAAAACAAACTTTGGTTACCAAAAGGAAAAGGAGGGGGGGTATAAATTAGGAGTTTCTGATTAACAGGTACACAGTACTATACATAAAACAGATAACAAACAAGGTCCTACTGTATAGCACAGAGATCTATATTCAATATCTTGTAATAAACTATAATGGAAAAAGTCTGAAAAAGAATATATATAACTGAATCACTGTGCTGTACACCTAAACCTAAGATAACATTGTAAATCAACTATACTTTAGTCAAAAAAAGTAATTTCACATAAATAAAACAAAAGCAAGTTAATTAAAACATACAAGTAATAAATTTGGCAATAATGTCAACTTTCTTAAGGCAATTCACAATTGTTTTAAATACTTAGAGAACAGCCACTTAAATCATTAACATTGCTTTGCCAAGTCACTAGCCAATTCCTCCTTGCTTCCGAGAGCCCCAGCCTCCGTCATGCACTGGCTTTCCTTCTTGGCCACCTTCAGAATTGACTAAGGGCTTCCTCTTCCACTGCAAATGTAGGCTTTTTGACATTATCTCCATGGTCATACAAAAAGTAGTTCTGATTTATATGTGTTTATTAAAAGCATTAATTTTTCATACAGAAAACTTTTACATATACTCTTTTTTGGTATTTTTCCATTTTGTAATATTCCAGAACATGGAAGGGAGGTGAATGAAGTGCTCACATCTCTACACCCCAAGCAACTTTGTCTGTGCTTCTGTTGATTGTGTGTGTTCCTCGAGTGTACTCCGCCCTGACCTCACCTCATCACACACCCTTCGAAACAGAACGCTGGTGGGGACTCCATCAACCTCCCGAGCTCTGGGGCTCAATAGCGGTCCTTTCCCCGCAATTACTCACCTTTGTCCCAGGTTGTCAAACACTGTAGAGTCAGTCCTCATACCTGCTGACCCATCCCCGCTGCTACAGTCATCAGGCTAAGTTAGGATCATTTTCATCCCTTACCTGGAAATAACTTCCTACCTTTTCTCTCTCTCTCTCCCTTTTATATATTTGCTCATATAAGATGCTTATAGTTGAGAAGATTTATACACACACACACACACACACACACACACATCAGGTAACTATATCAAATATATATATATATATATATATATAAAATGCCAAGTAAAATATATTTACATATATAAATGGACAATGTATACACACACACGCACACATAAACCTTCTCAGCTATAAGCATCTGAAAGGTAAGCCTTTGTCTAAATCATTTTTTATCTAATCCACAGTGCATAATAGGGAGAATAATGATTTATATTAAGGAGGAAGACAGGATGGACAGGCAAGGGAGAAAGCTAACTAGAGTGCTATATGACATAACATACGTTACACATGAACATATTAACATTATGTTCACAGAAACGTATTTAACATGACCTTTCCAATGCTGTCAATTTAGACAGTCACAAAGCAGAGAAAACGCACATGTTTTGCCTCTTTCATTATATGGTTTTTCACAAATCTCTTTTTTTTTTTTTTTTGCGGTACGCGGTCCTCTCACTGCTGTGGCCTCTCCCGTTGCGGAGCACGGGCTCCGGACGCGCAGGCTCAGCGGCCATGGCTCACAGGCCCAGCTGCTCTGCGGCATGTGGGATCCTCCCGGACCGAGGCACGAACCCGTGTCTCCTGCATCGGCAGGCGGACTCCCAACCACTGCGCGTGGTTGTGAGTATCTTGTGCAAACAAATGAAATGCTTCCTATGTCAAACCTGGAAGCAATATTTCTGTTTTAGGCAAAGATTCCGAAGGTACAAACTGGGTTGAGTCAACTCCTTCACTGGAGGGGACTTGGAACCTTTCAAAACTTCTCATTTTACAGGCGAGGAAATGATGGACGTGCTGAGAGCTAACTTACCCAGAGCCATGCAGCTATTTAATTATCATTAGATTTAGGATTAGTATTCAAGGCCAATACGTCATACTTCCATGGTTCTTCTCGATGGGTTACGATAGAAGCCATCTGCTTTGGTTTTGCCAAGGCTTGTCCTTGGTCTGCAATACTTATTCTGGTACTAGTGTATCTGCTGTGGTGTAATATTGACCATGGACTGGAATGTTGTGTTATTTATTTAAAGTAAGTCTCCTCTGCCTCTTGACTGGGTAAAGTTGTATTTCTTCTTCTTTTAGATTGAAATGGGTTTATATTTCAATATAAGGGGTTGAGGCAAGGTAAGAAACTCTAACAAAGCAGAAGAACAGAAGAAATAATAGTAGATTCCAATCAAAGCACCAAAGAAAAACGACAGAAACTAGACCAAAAGGGTTTTATTTTAGCTCCATGAGGAAAGGAAGATTATTCAGTCTATGTGATAACTGGCCAAATCTGCTTGAATTATGAATTTTGAATCACCTTCTATGCCAGTCCAGCCTCTGATTTATGAATAAAATGATACTAAAATGAATTTGCCCATATCAAACATTGTTAATGAGATTTCTTGATATAAAAAGATATTATTGGTATCACCTTCCGAAAAGTTTAAAGAATATCTTGAAGTCATATAAGAAGTAGCAATTTTCCATTTTCTGTTTGTTAAAAAAAATTGCTTTGTTTTCTTTTTGATATTCCTTTATTTACAATGTATTAAGTACATACTATGTATCGGCTACTCTTTAAAAAAGAACCCATCACCTTTATTCTCAAAATTATTACTGAGGGCTTCCCTGGTGGCGCAGTGATTGAAAGTCCGCCTGCCGTTGCAGGGGACACGGGTTCGTGCCCCGGTCCGGGAAGATCCCGCATGCCGCTAAGCGGCTGGGCCGTGAGCCATGGCCGCTGGGTCTGCGCGTCCGGAGCCTGTGCTCCGCAACGGGAGAGGCCGCAGAGGTGAGAGGCCCGCGTACCACTAAAAAAAAAACCCAAAAAACTATTACTGAAAAACTGCATTTCACCTGACATTTGTCATCTACACACGCACAACCAAAAACAGTCATGTCATTTCAAAGCTGATTTCTCTCCTGTGTCTCCAGCAGTGACAAAAGTAAGACTGCATCTTCTTTTTTCATCCTGGCTTCTTTTCATGGTCTGCTGTGTTTCCTCTGTCTCCCTTGTCCCTTTTTGTTCCAGACCCTTCTTTCTTAAGACAAGAGTTCCTGAATCACTCCTAACGGCAGGGAACCAGGCTCATGCGGCATAGTCAGAGGCAGAGTAACAGCAACTCGGTCTTTCTAATTTAAAGGTTGACTAGCTTCCCCTGTAGCAGAGAGGTGTGGTTTTTGTTTTGGTTTGTTTTGTGGTTTTCTTTTCATAGGTTCACAATAGGAGGTCGACAAGGTGGTTCCGGCAAAGAAAAAGAAGAGGAAATCGCAGCCGTCATACGCCCACAGCCCAGATAATAACAACCCTGCCTGGAAGTGCACCCCACCTGAGCCCAGGGGTTAGGCTTCTCTTTCTTGGATGTCTGGCAAGCCTCTGCCTGCAGGCATGAACTGCGGCCACAAAGGTATGCAGAATTGCCTGCAGCCCTCAGGGCCTGTGTACGACCCAGGGCTCCACCCTTCCCATTTCCCCCGTGGTTTCTGTTCCCAGGAGCTCAGGCTGGGCTTGAATTCTTCCTCAGCAAGGACTCAATCAACCCTCTTCCTTCCAAAGATGCCTCATGTGCAACGTTGGAAAAGGAGAGCTCTCTGGGGCCTAAAGGAGCATTGCCCTCAAGCCTGCCCAGGCCCAGGAGCTGGAAACTGGGTGGTGGACCTGTGTTGGAATAAGGGAAAGAAGGAGGGTGTTGAAGAGGGGAAACATGAACAAAGCGGGGGATGGGGGGCTTCCCTGGTGGCGCAGTGGTTGAGAGTCCGCCTGCCGATGCAGGGGACACGGGTTCATGCCCCGGTCCGGGAGGACCCCACATGCCGCGGAGTGGCTGGGCTCGTGAGTCATGGCCGCTGCGCCTGCGCGTCCAGAAGCTGTGCTCCACAATGGGAGAGGCCACAACAGTGTGCGGCCCGCGTACCGCAAAAGAAAAAAAAAAAAAAAATTGGGGGATGGGTAGGGGGGCAGGTAGGGAAGGTAAAACCTTCTGCGTTATTTAGCGTAGTGGTAACTGCTATAACAGATAAACCCACAAATTTCAGTCGCTAAATCCAAGAGAAATTTATTTCTTGTTCATAGGAAGTCTAAAACACGTGTTTCTGATTGGCAAGCAGCTGTTTTCCTAAGCTACGATTCCAGGATCCAGATTCCTTCCATTCTGCGGCTCTACCATCTTTCATGTGTGGCTTCTTAGCGACTGTACATGAAGCTAGAGGAGACAATAACCTAAGGGGTCAAGTGGTAAACTGGTCCAGGCTTAGGGGTGGCCCACAGCTCTTTCTTCCAATTCCATTGGCTAGAACTCAGTCACATGACATGCCTAAGGGCAAGGGAGTCTGGAAATTGTAGTCCAGCTGAGTGCCCAGGAAGAAGAATGGCTGAACAGCTGGCCAGTTTAACCCATTTAATTTTGCAAAAGGGAAACCCTGACAATAAGCCAAAAGGATAGGTCTGTAGATTGGAGTTATCATATTCCTGCAGTCAGAGGACTTCTCAGAGGTTGAATAAAACCTGGAGAACATTTAGATTGTGAATGCTGTCATCTGTGTCTTTTGATCATCTTGATGAAGTATGCCAAAATATTTTGGCTTCAACATCTGGTCATTAAATCATTGAAGAATCAAAGGCCTGAACCTATCATACTAACTGAAAATTGAGTCTTCCTTGCTAAGAGGGCCAAAAACTATGTTTAATTACGAGCGACAATGCTTTTTAAATATTTCCCCTTTACAACAAACCATCACATATCTCTACAAGATTTTTACCTCCAGAGAGTCATATATGTATGTTACCAATAGGTTAACAAATGAAAAAATCTTAGTGAAATCATTTTAAAGAGGACAAAAAATTTTAATGGCTAGGAAAACTAATTTAGCATCAGATTTAAAGATGTGCCCCATTATGTATCAGAAACTGGAACCTACAAGAAAAGATCTTACCCTTGTTTTATATATGACATACGGGGGTTTTTGGTTATACTTAGAGGGGGAATAGGGAAAAGTTTATTTACTCCTTCTTCCCAGAAATAGAAGTCCAATCTTCATGCAGTTATTTATTTATTTTTAGTAATTTTTTAAAACATCTTTATTGGAGTATAATTGCTTTACAAAGGTGTGTTAGTTTCGCCTGTATGACAAAGTGATCAGCTATACATATACATATATCCCCATATGCCCTCCCTGTTGTTTCTCCCTCCCACCCTCCCTATCTCACCCATCTAGGGGGTCACAAAGCACCGAGCTGATCTCCCTGTGCTATGCGGCTGCTTCCCACTAGCTATCTATTTTGCATTTGGTAGTGTATATATGTCCATGCCACTCTCTCACATCGTCCCAGCTTACCCTTCCCCCTCCCTGTGTCCTCAAGTCCATTCTCTACGTCTGCATCTTTATTCCCATCTTGCCACTAGGTTCTTCATGACCATTTTTTTTTTTACATTCCATATATATGTATTAGCATACGGTATTTGTTTTTCTCTTTCTGACTTCACTCTGTATGATAGACTCTAGGTCCATCCACCTCACTACAAATAACTCAATTTCGTTTCTTTTTATGGCTGAGTAATATTCCATTGTATATATGTGCCACGTCTTCTTTACCCATTCCTCCGATGATGGACACTTAGGTTGCTTCCATGTCCTGGCTATTGTAAATAGTGCTGCAATGAACATTGTGGTACATGACTCTTTTTGAATTATGGTTTCCTCAGGGTATATGCCCAGTAGTGGGATTGCTGGGTCGTATGGTAGTTCTATTTTTAGTTTTTTAAGGAACCTCCATACTGTTCTCCATAGTGGCTGTATCAATTTACATTCCCACCAACAGTGTATGAGGGTTCCCTTTTCTCCACACCCTCTGCAGCATTTGTTGTTTGTAGATTTTCTGATGATGGCCATTCTGACTGGTGTGAGGTGATACCTCATTGTAGTTTTGATTTGCATTTCTCTAATGATTAATGATGTTGAGCATTCTTTCATGTGTTTGTTGGCAATCTGTATATCTTCTTTGGAGAAATGTCTATTTAGGTCTCCTGCCCATTCCTGGATTGGGCTGTTTGCTTTTTTGTTATTGAGCTGCATGTGCTGCTTGTATATTTTGGAGATTAATCCCTTGTCAGTTGTTTCATTTGCAAATATTTTCTCCCATTCTGAGGGTTGTCTTTTGGTCTAGTTTATGGTTTCCTTTGCTGTGCAAAAGCTTTTAAGTTTCATTAGGTGCCATTTGTTTATTTTTGTTTTTCTTTCCATTTCTCTAGGAGGTGGGTCAAAAAGGATCTTGCTGTGATTTATGTCATAGAGTGTTCTGCCTATGTTTCCCTCTAAGAGTTTTATAGTGTGTGGACTTACATTTAGGTCTTTAATCCATTTTGAGTTTATTTTTGTGTATGGTGTCAGGGAGTGTTCTAATTTCATTCTTTTACATGTAGCTGTCCAGTTTTCCCAGCACCACTTATTGAAGAGGCTGTATATTCTTGCCTCCTTTATCAAAGATAAGGTGACCATATGTGCATAGGTTTATCTCTGGGCTTTCTATCCTGTTCCATTGATCTATATTTCTGTTTTTGTGCCAGTACCATACTGTTTGGTGTCTATTCATGTATTCCAGAGATGCAGGTACATCAAGCTGACTGTGGAGATTTAATCCGCTGCTCCTGAGGCTGCTGGGAGAGATTTCCCTTTCTCTCCTTTGTTCCCACAGCTCCCGGGGTTCAGCTTTGGATTTGTACCCCGCCTCTGTGTGTAGGTCACCGGAGGGCGTCTGTTCTTCGCTCAGACAGGACGGGGTTAAAGGAGCCGCTGATTCGGGGTCTCCACCTCACTCAGGCTGGGGGGCGGGAGGGGTACGGAGTGCGGGGCGGGCCTGCGGTGGCAGAGGCCGCCGTGACGTTGCACCAGCCTGAGGCGCCATGCGTTCTCCCGGGGAAGTTGTCCCTGGATCCCGGGACCCTGGCAGTGGCGGGCTGCACAGGCTCCCTGGAAGGGGGGTGTGGATAGTGACCTGTGCTCGCACACAGGCTTCTTGGTGGCAGCAGCAGCCTTAGCGTCTCATGCCCGTCTCTGGGGTCCGTGCTTTTAGCTGCGCCTCACGCCCATCTCTGGAGCTCTTTTAAGCAGCGCTCTTAATCCCCTCTCCTCACGCACCAGGAAACAAAGAGGGAAGAAAAGGTCTCTTGCCTCTTCGGCAGGTCCAGACTTTCACCTGGACTCCCTCCCGGCTAGCCATGGTGCACTAACCCCCTTCAGGCTGTGTTCACGCCGCCAACCTCAGTCCTCTCCCTGTGCTCCGACCAAAGCCCGATCCTCAACTCCAGGCCCCGCCCGCCCTGGCTGGTGAGCAGACAAGCCTCTCGGGCTGGTTAGTGCCGGTCGGCCCCGATCCTCTGTGTGGGAATCTCTCCACTTTGCCCTCTGCACTCCTGTGGCTGTGCTCTCCTCCGCGGCGCCGAAGCTCTCCCCCTCTGCCACCCGCAGTCCCCGCCCGCGAAGGGGCTCCTAGTGTGTGGAAACCTTTCCTCCTTCACAGCTCCCTCCCACTGGTGCAGGTCCCGTCCCTATTCTTTTGTCTCTGTTTATTCTTTTTTCTTTTGCCCTACCCAGGTACGTGGGGGGTTTCTTGCCTTTTGGGAGGTCTGAGGTCTTCTGCCAGCGTTCAGTAGGTGTTCTGTAGTAGTTGTTCCACGTGTAGATGTATTGCTGGTGTATCTGTGAGGAGGAAGGTCGTCTCCTGCGTCTTACTCTTCTGCCATCTTGAAGGCCCCTCCTCTTCATGCAGTTTTTAAACATGTGGGTCTGGAACACAGTGAAACCTGGTAGATACTTATCAAGACTCAGAGCTACACGCTATTATATAAAAAAATAGATAACTAATAAGGACCTACTATATAGCACAGGGAACTCTTCTCAATGCTCTGTAATGGCCTGTATGAAAAAGAATCTAAAAAAAGAGTGTATCTATTTATATGTATAACTTTGCTGTACACCTGAAACTAACAGCATTGTAAATCAACTATACTTCAATAAAAATTAATTTAAAAAAAGACTCAGAGCTAGGTTGTGAGGGTAGGAAAGAGAAAAGAGGGACAGAAAAGATGGGAGTAAGAGAAAAATCAAATGGAAGGCCAGAGCCACACGTATTCGAGGCGTGCTCTGGGTAGATGCCTAGAACTCGAGTGTCTCTTCTCTTTGACCCTCCAACCCTCTACAACAGTGGGGAGCTAGGGTGAAGACAACTGAAAAAGTCCTTATAATGATGTTGTAAAAACAAAAAGAGTACTAGTTAATAAAAATGCAACAGTTAAAAAAAAGCAACCTTGTAGACTTCTCCGAGTTGACTTTCAGTGAATTAATTTACAACTGTTTCATGTGAGCCAGACAGTGAGATGTAATAGCTACGGACTTTAGGAAAACCCAGCAAATGATTCATGAGAGTCTTTCTTATGTAATTCCTAAGTAAAAGCTGACAATTTAACTCTAAAATCTGACTCAGTGAAAACGATTTAGAAATTATACTGAGATGGTAGTTCTATTTTTAGTTTTTTAAGGAACCTCCATACTGTTCTCCATAGTGGCTGTATCAATTTACCTTCGCACCATCAGTGCAAGAGTGTTCCCTTTTCTCCACACCCTCTCCAGCATTTATTGTTTGTAGATTTTTTGATGATGGCCATTCTGACTGGTGTGAGGTGATACCTCATTGTAGTTTTGATTTGCATTTCTCTAATGATTAATGATGTTGAGCATTCTTTCATGTGTTTGTTGGCAATCTGTATATCTTCTTTGGAGAAATATCTATTTCGGTCTTCTGCACTTTTTTGGATTGGGTTGTTTGTTTTTTTGATATTGAGCTGCATGAGCTGTTTGTATATTTTGGAGATTAATCCCTTGTCATTTGCTTCATTTGCAAATATTTTCTCCCATTCTGAGCATTGTCTTTTTGTCTTGTTTATTGTTTCCTGCTGTGCAAAAGCTTTTAGGTTTCATTACGTCCCATTTGTTTATTTTTGTTTTTCTTTCCATTTCTCTAGGAGGTGGGTCAAAAAAGATCTTGCTGTGATTTATGTCAAAGAGTGTTCTTCCTACATTTCCTTTAAGAGTTTTATAGTGTCTGGTCTCCCATTTAGGTCTTTAATCCATTTTGCATTTATTTTTGTGTATGGTGTTAGGGAGTGTTCTAATTTCATTCTTTTACATGTAGCTGTCCAGTTTTCCCAGCCCCATTTATTGAAGAGACTTTTCTCCATTTAGTGCATGTATGTGGAATCTAGAAAAATGATACAGATGAACCTACTTGCAAAGCAGAAATAGAGGCACAGACCTAGAGAACAAATGTATGGACACCAAAGAGGGGAAAAGGGGTGTGGGATGAATTGGGAGATTAGGATTGACATACACACACTACTATATATAAAATAGATAACTAATGAGAACCTGCTGTATAGCACAGGGAACTCTACTCAGTGCTCTGTGGTGACCTAAATTGGAAGGAAATCCAAAACAGAGGGGATATATGTATACATATAGCTGATTCACTTTGCTGTACAGCAGAAACTAACACAACATTGTAAAGCAACTATACCTCAATAAAAAAAATAAAAATTATACTGATAAATAACCATATACTAACATTCATCAATCACTTAATATGTTCAGTTACTGATGTGTATTCCTTTCCATTATTGGATACAATTCATTGACAGCAGTGGTTTAGGACCTTTTCTGGATCACTGACTCCTTTGAGAATCTGAGGAAAGTTATGGAAACAATCAATATATAAACAGAAAAGCATGTAAACAGAGAAAACATATAAACAGAGTGGCTATTCAGATGGGCTGCACTGTGACCACATGCTGGCTGGCAACTATTTGGTCAAGGATATACTCCTATCAGTGGTGCCTGAACCACACTAGTTCTTAAATCTTTTAAATGTCAGCCCTGCATTATTAGCACCCAATTTTGTATAACAAGTCAGGAGGTTCCTGAGGTCTCCCCAGATATATTCCTGAACCACTCAGATACCATGGACCTCAAGGTAAGAACCCCTGATCCGGATAAGTGTGGACTGCTTATCTTTCAAAACATTTTCCATTAGTATCAGTTCTCTGACCCAGATTTCTATTACTTATTTCTGTTACTTATCTCAAGCAAGGGTTATATATAATTAGAGATGACTTCAGTACATTCTCCATCACTATTTAATTAAATTTTGGCTATATTCCCAGCTTTAGGCATGATTCACTTACCCTGATTCTCAAGATCCTTCTGAGAGCTGGGTCACTGACGTTTAGCAGCTTCTGTTGGTATCAAGCCTTGCACAACATCTCTTACATGGATTGCTTTACTCTAGTCCCTTGCTTCTTAAATAGTGGTATATGGACCAGCAATACTGGATCTGTTAGAACTGCAGAATTCATCCCTATTGAACCAGAATCTGCATTTTAACAAGATTCTCAGGTGATCTGTGTACTCAGCATTTGAGAAGCAACTCTCTTTCTCTGGAGAAAGATTCATTTCTTTATCAAGATTGTTTGTTCATTTGTTTTCATCCTTTTTGTTTGTTTGTTAATTTTGGCTGCTTGGCTTGTGGGATCTTAGTTCCCTGACCAGGGATTGATCCCGGGCCCTCAGCCGTGACAGCATGGAGTCCTAACCACTGGACCGCCAGGGAATTCCCTAGGAAGATTGTGGTTGCCCCAAGATACACAGGAACGTTAGTAACACACTTTGTATAGGATGGCAAGTTACCCAACAATGGATTTAACTCTTTCCAAGTGAATCTACTATGAAACCAAGAAAGCTGCTCTGAGGATTTTGCTTCTCAGGTGAAAATTCGTTCTTGAGATTGAGTTCGAAAGAATGTATGCAGTTGGCTATCTCTTAACAATGATTCCCTTGAGGCCTTGCACCAGACTCTTGCAATTTTCCATTCAGCAAGAATAGAACCAACCAAAATAATGTAGAAATTCTCATCTCCTTTGAAAGTTTCAGAAACTTTATTGCTGATGATGGGGAGAGCCAGGGTTGCCAGATAAAATACAGGACACCCAGTTAAATTTGAAAATCAGATGAACGAGAAATGCCTTTTCAACATAAGTGTGTCCCAAATATTGCATGAGACATACTTATATTAAATATTCATGGGACATGATTATACTAAGAAAAAGTTGTTTATCCAAACTTCATTTTTATTTGCTAAGTCTGGCAGCCATAGGGAGGGCAAAACTTTAAAGAGACAAATTAATGGGAAATCAGAAGACAGTATTTGAATATCAGTGTTTATATTTTGATATAAAACATAAAGACACCCTTTGAGCCTCCAGAGATCACTCTCTTGGTATCGGGACAGCCAAATTTATTCCTACCAAATTGGTGAAGAAAGCAAATGGAAAAGACTTTGATTTTGCATTAATCTGGGTCTTGCTTTTAAGAATGAGTTTACCCTTGATGTAACACATCAAGCACCAGTCCAAATCTCAAATCAATTGCTATGATGTGAGAAAACCAGGTGTGCTACCAGGCAATTAGCTCTTGACAGCTGCTAAGTTCAGTAGAGATTTCTGAAGCTGTATCCTTTGAGATGTTAAATTCTGGTAGCCTTGACTGCACAGCTGCAGAGAGTAGGATTCCTCCAACATATTACAATCAACTGTCCTGTAGAAGACACACCTGTGGCTCTTTAGGAACAAGAAATAGGAAAATGCTTGTTAATTCTGCCTTACAACTCAACCTAAATTAAATTTGACAAGTATTCCAAAATTACATAATTTTCCAGGTAACCAGTTTCTTCAGCAGCTTAGACGATATGAAGAAGTCATAAATTGGTTGGTAATTAATTCCTTGGGTAACTTATTCCTATGAAATTAGCTTAGGCTATGAAGTGCTCCTGGGTAATTGTAAAGTGAATTATGCCAGAGCAGTGTTTCACATCAGCAGTTTATACATATATATATATATATATATATATATATATATATATATATATA
>NW_020837947.1:82186188-82286946 GCF_003676395.1 Aethalodelphis obliquidens
ATATATATATATATATATATATATATATATATATATATATATAAAATTAAATGCTGCAAGCAAACTCTTAAAGAGTCTAATTCATTTCAGAGTACCATATTTTGCATCATCTAAAGATGGGAAAGTTTTGTCTGTGGTAAATGAGAGAGTTGAACATTCAATTTAGAAATCCATACTTTAGGATGGATTTCCCCTTATGAATTCTTTTGTTTGTTATTTCACCATCATTATTTTTACTGAAAAAACTTAACTCCTCTTTATAACAGCTCCTTAGTATGAAAAATATCAAACAATCACAAAAGCAGAGAATATTATAATAAACTCTCTGGTGCCCAGAGCCCATCAGCACAATGTTTGCTCTTTCTCTTCATTTCTTCTCTCCACGTGGGATTTCTTGGAAGTAAATCCCAGACATCATCTCTCACCTGTGTATATTTCAGAATGTATCTGAAAGGCAAGGACTTCCCTTTTAAAATATAGCCACTGTAGAGTTTCCTTGGTGGCGCAGTGGTTGAGAGTCTGCCTGCCGATGCAGGGGACGCAGGTTCGTGCCCCGGTCCGGGAAGACCCCACATGCCATGGAGCGGCTGGGCCCGTGAGCCATGGCTGCTGAGCCTGCACGTCCGGAGCCTGTGCTCCGCAACAGGAGAGGCCACAACAGTGAGACGTCTGTGTACCATAAAATATATATATATATATATATATATAGCCACTGTATTATCATTACATGTTTCCCCCAAATAAACAATAGTCTTTAATGTCACCTATCTAGTGGTCATTCTCCACCTATTTTTATGTAAATATTAATTTTGTTTTTGTTTCTTTGTTTGACTTGGTATCAAAACAAGGTCATGTTTCATCTATAGGTGTTTCATCCTTTTTTTTTTCTTGCTTATTTTCTGTTGTTAATAAACTAGGTATTTGTCCTGTAAAAGCTGCTGATTGCATTCCTTTACCATGTTCTTCTGTCCCTTATTTACTATAAATTGGTATTTAGATCTAGAGGTTTCATTGGCATTCTATTTCATTTTTTTGGCAAAATTACATCATAGGTGGTGGTGTGTACTTCCATCAGGAGGTACATAAAGTCTGGTTGTTTATCTGCCCTGATATCTGTAAAACAGTGCTGTGAAAATTCATTTAATAGCTGGAATAGTTATATAAGGTGATACTTCCCCTCATTAACTATTTGCTTATGCTGAAGCATAGTACATATAGAGGAAGCAGAAAAATGCTAGATTCTTTCACTTTGTTTACCAGTTTTCAAAATTATGTTTTAGTTTCTTGTATACTACAAAGGTGATCAATGGGATTTAAAAAAATATTTATCATTATGTACTCATAGACTTAAACATATTTTATGTTTTAATCTACTGCCATTAGTATCCTTTTTGATGCTCAAATTGTTCCGTAGTAGCCTATTCAAATTGAATCCTGAGTACTTTTGACAGGACCCTAGTAGTCTTTGGTCACCTCATTTTGTTTTGTTTTGTTTTCTGGAATACCAAGATGCTCCAGGATCATTCTAACACATTTCTTGCCCAGACCTGGAATAAGCCACTTCTCCAAGGAGCCCTGGTTCCTTTTAGTGGGAAATGGTATTTAGACACAACAATCCAGGTGTTAGAGTTATTCTTTGCTACCAGGCAGGATCCTGTTTCTAGGCATTTTAAGAACTATGAAGGTTTTGAGATTTTACCTATTTGTAATTTACGAAATTTGCCTTCCAAAGTTTCACGAATATTGGTGGAAGACAAGAGATTCCTGGGTCAAAGATGAAGAAAAGATTATTACTCAATTCAGTAGAAGTAGCTAGAGTATCAGCATTTTTACTTCAGTATCTCCCATTTCCCCATTTCCCACACAGTGGGCCAGGTGATACTGCACAGGAGCTGAGTGTGTTGTGCTGAGCTTAGGAAACCTGGATATTTTCTGAAGGGCAATAAGAATTTTTGCCCTGTGCTCTGGAGGAAAACTCTGTTTCCATCTTCCAAGGCTGTTCTTTATAGAAACATCCTTGAAATGATAGTTGGAAACAAAGGGCTGTCAGTAGCTCTGCTTATAAGATGTGCAGAACTGTGAGACATCCATGGGTTATTGTATCCCAACAGGTGTCTTCAGTGGACATTTGAAATGAAACAATGAATCCATTTCCAATTCAAATTTGGGACAATAAGGTTTTTTACTTCATCTGTTGATGTTACATTTGTATTTTCTTTACCACATACCCCATATCCCAGTTCTCATGAACAACAACATAATTATCCATTTTCCTTGTCTAACTCAAGGAAATAATACTCAGAATAAAAATACCAGTAATAGCACTGAAAATATAAATAATATGATTCCTATAACAGTTAAATTTTTTTTTGCATTTTGTTCTTACGGGTATATATACAAGAATATACAGTCAATTTACAGAACAGAAACAGACTCATAGACATGGAAAACAATCTTATGGTTACCAAAGAGGAAAGGAGGGGAGGGATAAATTAGGAGTTTGGGATCAACAGATATGTACTACTATATATAAAATAGATAAACACAAAGACCAACTGGGAACTATATTCACAAGGAGCTATATTCAATATCTTGTAATAACCTATAATAGAAAAGAATCTGAAAAAGAATATATATATTTAACTGAATCATTTTGCTGTACACCTGACAACAAAACATTGTAAAATTAACTATACTTCAATTTAAAAAAAAATTAAAAAAAGAAAATACAGTCAAATTTCTGTGCTTTAAAGTCATTTGAATTCGTTGCCTTTGTATGGTTATTACATCAACTGGATACACAATATATTTTTTATGTTACTTTCGGTTTTTAGGAATTGTTGTTTTAAATTTAATTTGAGCTTCTAAATATGTAAAGTATTTGCAAGGCTTCAAAATAAAATATATGAAACAAGATAAACTCAGAGATGTCTAGCTTCTATTCCTGGTTCCTCCATGACAAATGGTACTAAAATATAAAGCCCTGTAGATTTATCTTTACATATTTTGGCCAGTCTAACTGTGGGACAGACAGAAGTGGGAACCCTGGATCAAAGGGTAGATGCATACACAAAGTGTTCCACAAACTCAGTGTGTTTTAAGGTTTAACAATGTCAGAAATATAAATGTTAAAAACTTATAAAAACTTATCACTTGATGGCTCAATTATTTAAATTTCATTTACATACTTAATCTTGTCAGTTGGAAAAATAATTTTCTAATTTTAATTTTTCCATCAATGTTTGCATCATCTATGAGAGAGCCTAAAAAGTAAATAAAAATTATGACTTAAAATTCACAACAGTAAATGAGTACATAAGAATATAAAAAACATTCAAATTATATTTTGTAGGCTTATAGCATTTATTGTTCTGAAGTTAATAAAGCTTAAAAATGCTCTAAGACTTTTGGGATACCCTTGGTTGCTAGGTTTGGTTGGTTTAAACAATAGAAATTTATTTTCTCACAGTTTGGAGGCTGAAACTCCAAGATCAAGGTGTTTGCAGGTTTGGTTTCTCCTGAGGCCTCTCTCCTTGGCTTGCAGGTGGCCGCCTTCCACCTGTGTTCTCACACGGTCTCTCCTCTGTGCAGCTACATTTCTGTGTCCAAATTTCCTCTTCTTTTAAGGGCATCAGTCGGATTAGATTAGGGTACACTGTAATGGCCTCATTTTAACTTAGTCATCCATTTGAAGGCTCTATTTCTAAACACAGTTATGTTCTGAGGTACTGGGGCTTGGAGCTCCAGCATGTGAATTTTGAGAGGCTACAGTTCAGCCCAGAACAACATCAAAGTCTCCTCCGGGGGGTGGTGACATGTAGCATTCCCACGAGCACTGCCTGGAGGGCCCCTTCCTTCACAGCCTCACCATCAGAGTACATTGTGCATCTTTTGAATTTCTAACAACCTGGTGGGTGAGATATGATGTCTCAGTGTAGCTGTTTCTGTAACTTATCTTGTTGAAGTAAGATATGCATGCAGTAAAGCACACAGATGTAATGTAAGGGCTCCATTAACTTCTTCAGAGGGAACATGCACATATATTCACTGCCCAAACCAAGACAGAAAACTGCCGTTATCCCAGAAACCTGTCTCAAGCCCCCTTCAGTCATTCTCCCCCTAAGGTGACACTCATCTGACTTCTATCACCCCAGATTCTGTGTGCCTATTTTTTGAACTTTATATAAATGATATCTTAGTTTTCTGTGTCTGGCTCATTTTGTTCATTTCTGTGATATTCATCCATATGCTTATACAGCAATAAAATACCCTCTTTCGTTGTATAACATCCCATTATGTGAACATACCAACATTTATTTATTCATTCTATTTATTGATGGCATTTGGGTTGTTTCTAGTTTGGTGCTACAGAATAACTATATTCAGCTTTAATAGACAGCAATTAATTTTCCAAAGTAGCTGTGCCAGTAACCTCCCCAGCAGCTGTGATTACAATTTCTTTGGTACACGTCCCACCAACACTTAGTGCTGTTAGTTTTTAAAATTATAACCATGCAGATGTGTGTGAGGTGTTTTCTTATTATAGTCTTAATTTACCTTCTCTTGATGACTAATGATGTTGAGCACATTTTTACATACTTGCTGGCAATTTGCGTCTTCTGTTTTGTGAAATACCTACTCAGTTCACTCGACCATTTTTATTTTTCCTCATCAATTTGCCTTTTTCTTTATGTATTCTGTATACAAGTCTGTTCTTTATGTTTTCTATATGTAAGTCCTTTCCTGGATATAAGCATTACAAATATTTGTCCCATTCTATGGTGCAGATTACTTTAAAGGTGAATTTTATTTTAGAATAGTTGTAGAGTGACAGAAAAATTGCAAAGATAGTGCACAGAATTCCTGTATATCCCATACCCAGTTCTCTCTATTATTAAATCCTACATTAGTATTTTTCATTTGTTAAAATTAATGAACCAATACTGATACATAAACATTAACTAAATTTCATATTTTATTCAGATTTACTTAGTTTTTTAACTAACGTCCTTTTTCTGTTCCAGGATCCCATCTGGGTTATCACATTACATTTAGTTGTCATGTCTCCTTAGGTTCCTCTTGGTTGTGACAGTTTATTAGACTTTTCCTTGTTTTTGATGACCTTGAGAGTCCTGAAGAGTACTGGTCAGATATATTGTATAATACCCCTCTAATGGAATGTGTCTGATGTTTTTCTTTTTTTGCATTTTATACTTAAGGGTACACATATAAGAAGATACCGTCAATTTACAAAAGAGAAACAGATTCACAGACATGGAAAACAATCTTGTGTTTACCAAAGGGGAAGGCTGGGGAGGGATAAATTAGGAGTTTTGGATTCACAGAGTAAACTGGCATCATGGGCTTTGTGGAGGAAGATCACAGAGATAAAGTGGTCTTTTCATCACATCCTATCAAGAATGCATACTACAAGCATGACTTATTGCTGGCAGTGATAGCCTGATCAGCTGGCTGAGTTGGTGTTTTCTAGGTTCCTCCTCAGTTAAGTGTTTTCTCCTTTTGGGGGGAAGTCACTGTGTGCAGCCCACCCTTCAGGATTGGGAAATTAAGTTGCTATGCCCCCCATCCTTGAGGGTGGAGTAGCTACAGAAATTATCTAGATATCTTCTGCTTGGGTGATTTGTCTCTTCTCCTTCGTTATTAACTTACTTCACTTATATCAATATGAACTCACAGATATTTGTTTTATTTTTTGGGTTATAATCTAAGACCATTTTATTTTGTTGCTCAAATTGTTCCAGCTCTGGCCATTGGGGGCTCTTTCAATTGGTTCCTGTGTCCCTTTGATGTCCCCCCAATATTGTGGGCTATTTTTTTTTTTTTTGTGGGCTATTTTTTTGGGAGCACTTCCTTATTTTCTGGCTCTACAGAGATGCTCAGGTGTCATCTTATGTATTTTCTGTTCAAGTGCTAGAATCAGCCATTTCTTCAAGGATCCCTGATTCCTTTTATTAGAGGGAGGGCACTAGGTGGGATCATTGCTACTGGAGAGTCACTGCTTCTACGCCCTTTCAGCTGATAGAGCAAGGCTGTATATGTGCATATACTAACCTGTGTATATGCACACATTTATAAATGTTTCTGTGTGTAAACATTGATATCTGCATTAGCTAAATGAGTTCATTACTGATGAGTTCATGCTCAGCTAAATGAATTTATACACAGTGTCTAATCCATCACCACATGTATCATTCCAGCCTCTTCCACTTGCTTCTCAATAACCTCTGACTCCAACAGTAAGAAACCTGGATTCCACCTCCCACCATCCATCCATTTAATTGTTCAATTCTGGTACACATGGATAGTGGTATCAGAGTTGTTCATCCATGACTCAACTTTATATAGAGTACAGTTTCTTTTACCTTTAGTCTTATAAAGATGAAACTCATTTGCAAAGTTGTTTAGTTTAAAACACCCACCTCCTTCAGTGAGGCTGTGTCATAAATGTGTAATACAGTTAGATTGCTTTGTCACACTCTACATTCCATCAATTTGCTAAAATTACCATTTAAGTGTTGCTACAAGTTTATGGCTCCAGTGACTTCTGCTCAGGGTAAGCTGATCTCAGTCACTATATTGTTCAGCATGTGCCTGTTTCTTCACATTATGGTTTTTTTTGAATTTTATTTTATTTTTATACAGCAGGTTCTTATTAGTTATCCATTTTATATATATTAGTGTATGTATTCATCCCAATTCATCACACACATTCTTCACATTTTGAAGTCACTGTTTGCCCTGCAATCCCATTCCTCTGATGGATTAAGCAAATTTGTTTATATTCAGTTTGTTTATGTTTTTCTTGTTTAAGGGTGGAGATGATGACTTCCAAGCCCTTTATATGTTGGAGTTTTGGTTTGATTTTTTTACACTCTTTTTTTTTTTTGTGATACGTGGGCCTCTCACTGTTGTGGCCTCTCCCGTTGCGGAGCACAGGCTCCATATGCACAGGCTCAGCGGCCATGGCTCACGGGCCCAGCTGCTCCGCGGCATGTGGGATCTTCCTGGACCAGGGCACGAACCCGTGTCCCCTGCATCGGCAGGCAGACTCTCAACCACTGTGCCACCAGGGAAGCCTGATTTTTTACACTCTTAATGATGTCTTTTGATGAATTGAGATGCTTTTTAATGAAGTCTGAATTTTTACCCTTTTTGGGTATTACTTTTTCCTTCTCACTTAAGAAATCTTTGTTTTTCCAAGTTTGTGAAGCCATTTTCTATGTTCTTATCTAACAACTTGGTTGTTTTATCATTCACATTTTGATCTATGATCCATCTGAGATTGATTTTTATGTGTTGTGGAGGTGGAATTAAGATTCAATTTTTTTCCCCTTGTGGATTTCCAACCGATTTAGCACCACTTGCTAAAAAGTCCTTCCTTTCCCTACTGCATTGCATTGGCACCTTTATTGAAAATTAGGTGATGATTTATTTAGACTCTTTCTAGACTCTTAACTTTGTTCCAATGGTCTATTTGTTTATCCTTGTATGAACATCACAGTGTTTAATTATTAAATCTTTACAATAAGTCTTGATATTTGGTAGTGTAATGTCTTAATATTTAGTAGTAGAAGTCTTTTAATTTTATTTTTCATCAAGATGGTCTTCTCTATCCTTGCTCCTTTCAATTTCTGTAAAAAATTTAGAATCAGTTCAACAATTTTCACAAAAATGTCTGCTGAAATTTTGAATGGGATTGCATTAAATCTTAGAGAAAATTGAGAAAAATTAATGTCTTAAAAATATTGACTCTTCCTATCCATGAATATGGTATATCCCTCCATTTATTTTGGTCTTCTTAAATTTGTTTTTAGTTTTTTTCTGTAGTGGTTTCACATCTCTCTCAGTAAATTAATTCCCAGGTAGTTGATATTTTTGACTTGCTATAAATTATTTTTAAAGTTCATTTTCTATTTGTTTTTGTCTAGTACATAGAATAACAATTTTTATATTGTCCTTATAGCTAGTTACCTTGTTAATTTAACTTAAGTCTAATAGTTTTTCATAGATCCTTTAAATTTTTCCATGTACATAATCTTATTATCTATGAATAATGATGGTCATATTTCTTCCTTTCCAGTCCTTGTAACTTTTCTTTGTTTTTCTTTTTGCAGTAATGAGAACTTCTCTTACGTTGTTGAATAAAGTCATGATAGCAGGCTTTCTTATTTTATTCTGTATGTCAGAGGGTAAAACTTACACTCTTTCAACTTTAAGTAAGACATTTGCTGTGTAGTCTTTTTTTAGGTAATATCACTGATTACATTATACTAATCAATGATAAGTAATAAGTAACAAGAAGTTTCCTTTTCATTCCTAATTTAATAAAATTATATATATGTGTATCTATACTTATAATGAGTTTTACATTTTTATCAAATGTTTTTCTGTTGGCTTTTCTCCTTATTTTGTTAATATGGTTAATTAGGTTAATTGATTTTATATTTAAAAAATTTACATTTGTGGATTAAATCCAACTTGATCACAATGTTTATATTTTACAGAGTTGATTTACTAACTTTTGTAGGTGTTTCACATCTGTGTTGTAGGAGAAATCTCACTGCAATATTCCTTTCTTGTAATATTCTTGCCAAGTATTGATATCAAGGCTATGCCAACCTCACAAAATAATTAGAAAGTGTACACTCTTCCATAAATCTCTGCAAGAGTTTGCAAAATCTTGGTGTTAAATATTTGTAAGAATTCACTAATGAAGTCATCTGGTTCTGGTGATTTCTTTGTGAAAAGCTTTTAAATTATAGATTCTAGTAGACTATAGCTGTAGGAGCATTTAGATTTTGTTTTTTATTGTGCCAGTTTTGGCAAATTGGATTTTTAAAGGATTTTGCTCATTCAATATTATTATCTTTTTAATATCTGTAGGATCTCTAGTGAAGTCCTTTGTTTACTTCTTAAAATTGGCAATTTATGTCCTCTCTTTTTTTTTTTTTTTTTTTGCGGTACGTGGGCCTCTCATTGTTGTGACCTCTCCCGCTGCGGAGCACAGGCTCCGGACGTGCAGGCCCAGTGGCCGTGGCCCACGGGCCTGGCCGCTCCGCGACACGCAGGATCCTCCCGGACTGGGGCACGAACCCGCGTCCCCTGCATCGGCAGGCGGACTCCCAACCACTGCGCCACCAGGGAAGCCCTGTCTTCTCTCTTTTTCATCTTGATCAATTTTTCCAGAGATTTATTGATTTGATTAGCTTTTCCAAAAAATCAATTTTTGGCTTTTAAAAATTCCTAATTTTTTGTTTTATATTTTATTTATTTCTGCCTTTTTTTCTTTCTCAAGTCCTCCCTCCTACCTTTTTGAATTTTAACTTTTTCTTCTTCCTTTCCTTCTTCCCTCCCTCCCTCCCTCTTCTTTCTTTCTCCCCTTCCTTCCTTCTGTACTTCTTTCTTTCTTCCTCTTTTTTCTTCTGTTTAACTTCCTGATTTATGTTGACAAACAACCTTTTGTACCTTATCAGGGACCTAGTTGGTAATGGCCCAGTGAATCACTTCTGAAATCAAGCATTAAGACCAATTGTCTTAGGATCATAGTGGTGGTTACCTATAAAATATTGTCATTAAAACAACCTCAAAAATATTAGGATTCATAATCATAATCAAATGAATTATTTATCAGAATTCACAACTGTTCATTTTATTTTGCTTAATAATATGCTGTGAATATTTTTTCACAACACACTAATTTTTATAACACAATTTTTAATGGCTACATAATGTTCTAGTGTAAGAACAAAGCATACTTTATTGTTACATTTAATAAACAATTTTATATTGTTGGATACGTAAGGTGTTTCTAATTTTTACGACTGAATTACTTATTGTGCTCTAACTTAGTTAGTAGATATGCTCCTGAAAATTATGTAGAATCTAATTTTTTGTGAATTAATGGTTATTGTGGAGAGAACAAGCATGGTAATTCATTGTGTTAAAAGGAGTAATTCGTTTTCTACAATATTTGTTCCAGGGCTTCCCTGGTGGCGCAGTGGTTGAGAGTCCGCCTGCCCATACAGGGAACATGGGTTCGTGCCCCGGTCCGGGAGGACTCCGCATGCCGCGGAGCGGCTGGGCCCGTGAGCCATGGCCGCTGAGCCTGAGCGTCCATAGCCTGTGCTCTGTGGCGGGAGAGGCCGCGGCAGTGAGAGGCCTGCATACCACAAAAAGAAAAAAAAAAATTTGTTCCAAACGTCTAAATGTTTACATAAAGTTTGACTTAAAATTGGCTGACAGCTGTGATATCATGCTCTTCACTGAATGTAATAAATTTTTTTCCTCTCTCTCTCTAACACAACCATACACACTAATTTATATTTTCGGATTTGGCCCATTGACTTTGTACAACAATAAATTGTTAGACTAAAGAGAACTTGAATTATTTTCTAGAATTTATAAAAATGAGCACTTAGACATAGGAAGATGATGTCATCTATAGTAAGAAGGAAGAAAGGGAAACAGAAGAGGAAGCTTTGCCTTTCATTGTGCTTATTGCCACCACCTGTGGTGCCTGTGTGGTGACTGACAGTTATTTCATGTGGAACCTGCTGGCTTCTTGCTTCCCTGTGCTCTGGAAATCACCTGACTTCACCCTCTGTGGGACGTCTTCCCAGCATTATCCCAAGGGGTATGAAATTGTCACGTTATTACATGATACACCAAGGCCGGGACCACTGAAGGGTTAAGTAGAGATTTTTTTATAAAGCACTTCAGAAATGAAAAATGTTCTACAAATGCCAAGATTATTAAGGCACTTGGCAGCATTTCAGAAAGTGGAATTTTTCTGCTGACTTAGGTTTTGCTTAATCTTTAAAATGAAGGTGTCAAACCCTCAAATTTCAATTTAATTCAACAAACATTTATTGAGTATATATGATTTTCAAAGTTTGTAGACTAAAATGAATAAAACTTGTTCATCCCCTTAAGAGGTTTACTGTTTAGTGCCTGGATAGACAGACACACAGCTCCTTATAATACAGGGAAAATCCCAAAAGTTCCTCAAAGAGGTATACGGTGATCACTGTAGTTGTCAGAGCCAGAGGGCACTTCCAACCGGAGTTAACCAGAGATTGAGTTGTGGGGAAGGAGACGTCTGACCTGGGCCTTGAACGGTGTTAACATTTTAACAGAGCAGATCCTGGGAAAAGGGCATTTTAAGCAGAGGAAACTAGGCATTTAGAGGTGGAGAAGGCATTTCATGGAAAATGGAAGTGTCTCAACTTTGTGCATCCTGAGCAAAGATTGAGCTGAGGAAGTAGGGTGGGGTCAGATTATAGAAGACCTTTATTACCGGGCTAAGGAGGCAGTAGAGCACTGCTGAAGGCCTTTGAGAAGGGCAAGTGAGGATACAGGGCATGATTGGACACAAAAAGTAGACACTCAATTGTTTATGGAGTCATCCAATGCATTACATTTTCTTAGGAACATTCTAATGCCGACAGCAGTTTTCTTAGATAAGTTCCTCTTTCTGTTCAAGGCAATGGGTCGAGTTTCTACGAAGATCCAGGTTGTGTTTTAAGTATATCTGACCTCTTGCTTTGGCAGAAGTGCTTCTCTTTACCTTGTCTTCACCGTTCCATCTTGGTCTCCTCCCAGCACCCCCATCCCCTTGAAGGCAAAGTCACTTCCCTGTTCACTCTTGTGCTGGCATCTCTGGTCGGGTTACTTTCCTTTTCTTACTGATTCTGAGTTCTATTGTTTCCCTTCAGATAATGGAGAGCTAGGTGTACCCATGAACTTCTGTGATTCTCTTTTTTTTTCTTTTTTAAGTTTTCAGTGCTTAGCATGAATCACTGTAGAGAAAAGTGAAAAGTGCTAGTGAATAAAAACAGAGCCCTGAGGGAAGAGAGAGCAGAAGAGAGATCTTTAAAGCATTTTTTAAAACTAGCTATTCAGCAAGAAAATATCTCTGCCTCAGCTTCTTCATGTATCACAAGGAGGATGATAATGCCTACTGCATGTGTTGTTAAAAGAACTAAATGAGTTCATATTTTGAGCAAAATGGTTAGCCAACCGACTTGTACATGGTTACCACGCAGTAAAATTTCCCTTAAACAGAAGGATGAACATTCAGTAGATATCCTAAAGTAATTTTATCATGGAAAAACAAGTTTGCTTTTTCTACTATCCTTATTCTACTTTTCCTCCATCTTGTTCCAGATTTCTTAAGTATTTGTAACCTTGAGAAAACATAACATAACCTCTGTGTAGAGATCCTCCTCTCTTCCAGAAACCAGCTAGTAGAAGAAAGGCCAAGTAGCAGCTGAAGAGACAACCACCTAAACTAAATGTGTATTGAAATCTTTCTTGCTTAACTCCAAATTTCATTGGTTACTTCTTATAAGTGAAGAATGGGATATCTCTTGTAAAAAATTAACTAGAGTCAGGAGGCCAGCAGGGGGCGCCCTCACACCCTGTGATGATGGCAGAGCCCAGTGGGGAGAAGAAAGACTCCTCTTCTTTCCTGGCAAGGACTCAGCCAATGAAAGCTGTGGACGCTTTGTTTACTCCAGCCGTCCCAGCTTCCTTTCCCCTCTGTGAAAGACTTCTCTATTTTTGCTGGGGACTCAGACGGTCACTCGCCATGGTTGCAGACACCAAACTGCAATTCTCTGCTGATCCTGAACAAAAGCAGTTTTGCTAGAGAAATATCTGGCAGTATATTTGTTTTAGGTCAACACTCTGCACATATTTTATCTGATAAAGCTCACATATTTTACTCAGTCAATTTCAGTCATAATAGCTAGGATCAGTGATTCTCAATCAAGGGCACTTTCTTCTCCCAGGGAAGAGTTGGCAAAGTCTGGAGACACTTTTATCACATCTGGGGGTTGCTGCCCATGGGTAGAGGCCAGAGATGCAGCTAAACATCCTACAGTACACACGATGGCCCTCCACACACACACACGAACATTACTCAGGATCAGATGTTAATAGTGCCAAGGTTGAGAAACTCCGGGTCATATTGAGAGGGTCTACGCTTTAGTGCCAGCTGAGAGTGAGGCTTTGAGGAGATGGTGCTAGAGAATGAGCAGGTGGAAAGTCAAGCTGACTACCTGGCATACCTGAGTGGAGGATTCTGGACCAGAGCAGGTAGGAGGAGGACCCTGTGATCCAGGGAGAATTTCTGGCAGTTGGGGTCTGAAACAAGTTTTGCTTATTTGTCAACTTGGTCAAGGCAATAGGAACAGGATATTCAGGGAATCACATGGCTGTAGGGAAGGGCTTGCTGTCATGTTTCTCCTGATGGAGACCCTCCCAAAAGGTATGAATGGTGACCTGGGCCAGGTTGAGGGGAGAATCCAGTGCTGGTTAGCTCAGCGTTTGTGGGCACATTGCAATAAAGTCAAGAAAGCAGGAAGAAAACATGACCTGGAGCCAGAATCATTTAGAATATTTGCAATGAGATAGATATAAGTGGTGGGTTTAAAATATGTGCAAAATTCCTCGATATTCCCTTCAAAGGGGGAGCCTAATTCTCTTCCATTTGAGTTTGGGTTGGGCTTAGTGATTTAGGTCTAATGATGGGCTAAAAAAGAAATAATGGAACATGACCTCCGTGGCTAGGTTACAAGATTCATGGCCTCCGCCTTCTTCTCTCTTTTTGGATCACTTTCTCTGGGGGAAGCCAGCTGTAGTGTCATGAAGACACTCAGGTAGACTTATGAAGACATATGAGGTAAGAAACTGAGGCCAACAGCCAAGTGAGTGAACCACCGTGAAGCAGGTCCTCTGCCCTGGTGGAATGCTCAGATGACTGCTTGAGGACACATGGAGACTCTGAGCCAGAACTCCCAGCTGAGCCGCTCTCGTATTCCTGACCCTCAGAAACCGTGTGATAATACATTCTTGGTGTTTTAAGGTGGCAAATTTTGAGGTAGTTTGTTAAACAGCAATATATAACTAACATAAATGTTCAGGAGTGACTTTTTTCATTAAGGATTGTTCTAGATAGTATGCAGGAGGTTTAGGTGTAACTTTTAAGGAGTAGAGGTGTCGTTGCCTCTTCATTGTAAGAGATAGAATTTTGATTCAGAATTGTGTGGTTAGGAATGTGGACTTGTGAACAGACTGCCAGGATTCCAGTGCTGATTCCCACTTACTAGCTTTGTGACCCTGGGCAACTTAACCTCTCAGGATTCAGTTTGCTCATTTTTAAAACAAAGATAAGGATTAGTAGTTGTAAAGTGCTTATGAGAGTGTCTGGAACATAGTAAGCATGAAATAAACATTAGCTGTTATTATTATTTCTGTAGTTGTATCACCTTACACTCAGAAGGTGATTCACATTTATAAAATACTCTGCGTATGTTATTGGAAAGCTTGGAGCCTGGGTCAGAATGGGCCCAATGAATGAATTCTCAAATTTAGCATAAAGGGCTATCTTTATGTGGGACCCTGTCCCACACAGTTTTCAGGCTGGCCTGGAGGCTGCAGCACTTAATGCCAACTGTGTGGTGGTTGCTTGTTAACTATTGTCATAAGAACAACCGCAAATACATTTGTGTGAGAGGCAAATAAAATGTTCATAAAATGTTCATATTTTTTGACAGCTTGGCTCTTCATAAATACTCTTTCCCCTGAACTCTTAAAGAAAATTTATCTGATTTTAGTGCCAGGTACATTAACTTTTCAAAGAAGGAGATGTGATCTCAAATGTCATGTGCCCTTACATACAATACATTTTTACCCACTGGTTAAGGTTGATAATGATGTTATATGGATTTCAAGTAATTGGCACAAATCTGGAACTTGAAATATAAAATTTCAAAATAGAATTTAAATTTACCAAAACTCTTCTCAAAACTACCTTTCTGTTTAAATGAGTATCAGTCCTGCGCCTGGCCATTTGCTATCTCTGTTACTTGCACCTGTGAGCTTTCAGAATAAACCCATTGTCATGCACTGAATGCTTGTGTCCCCTCCAAGATTCATAGTTGAAAACCTACCCCCCACGATTAACGGTATAAAGAGGCGGAGTCTTTGGAGGCAATTAGTATTAGGTGGGCTTGCTTCTGAGGACACAATGAGAAGTCAGCCATCTGCAGCTCACAAGAGGGTCCTCACCAGAACCTGACCGTGGGGCACTCTGACCTGGGATTTCCAGCAGCCAGAATATTGAGAAATGAATTTCTGTTGTCGATAAGCCATTCAGTTTATGGTATTTGTTATGCAGCCTCAGCTGACACCAGGCATATTTACTAGACAGCATCACACTCAAGCCAATTGTGTGTCTAAGGGGAGAGTAGGGCAGAGCAATGTATCACTTTGGATTTTTTTCTTTTTTTTCCTCATCTTGAAATAGCACAATAAGTGGAGAGGAATTTTAGAAAATTTTGCTGGAAAAATAAAATATGAGAAAATATACCAAGAGCATGTCTTTCTTGCTTAGAAATGGAAATGGCAGATTTCCATCATGTTTATCAGAATGAAGGAAGAATAAAATCAAAGAATTTGAACTGCATGTGCTTTTAAAATGTAGAAAGAGCTGTACTGTTCAAGAGCCATAGTAAATCATAAAAAGACAGCTTGGCACATTTTATTGTGTGGGGAGGAAACTTAACTTCGCTAAAACTGACACTATTTAGAAAATCACAATACCACCTCTAATCACGGTGTATCTTGTATGGGTCTAACCCGTTTGCTTCACAGATTTTACTGAAATCAGTCTGACTTTGTTTTGTCATTTTTACTAGGATAAATCCTTAAGCAACTGCATTTCAAATTCCTTCTTGATATAAACTGTAGAAGCGATAGAAAGAAGAGAGGAAACTATTTGGGGGAAAATGCTCTCCTTTTTGTATGAAGAAAAGAAGTTTGAAATAAATAACTATATTTTGTTTTTCTATAAATAGGGATAATAATATTTTCAACTTTATAGGGTTGTTATCAAAATGAGTTATCATTATGAGTTAATATTAATAAAGAATTTAGAACAGTGCCTTGTTCATAATGCATGTTATATCAGAGCTAGTTAAGGATGCAATTGTTTAGGGTAGAAATAAGTGTTAGTGATAATGTGGCATGAGGTAGGTCACCGGAGGTGTAATAGGAGGGTGACAGGCACCTAAACGTTCATTTGTGTGATGACTTCTGTTTGTTTCTTAGCAAACGAAGTTGACCCAAACCATTCAGACAGGTCTGCAGAGGTCTTCTGAGCAGACGAGGACAGAAGATGGGTTGCTTGAGTGCTGAAAATTCTTTGCTCTTCTTTCCTTTGTTAGGGCTTCACCCCTCTTTGCCTAATTCTAGGAGAGGCTTTCGGATTTTTATTTAAGGCTTTTTTTTTTTTTTTACATTTTTAAAAAAATTTATTTGTGATATGTGGGTCTCTCACTGTTGTGGCCTCTCCCGTTGCGGAGCACAGGCTCCGGACGCACAGGCTCAGCGGCCATGGCTCACGGGCCCAGCCGCTCCGCGGCACGTGGGATCTTCCCGGACCGGGACACGAACCCGTGTCCCCTGCATCGGCAGGCGGACTCTCGACCACTGCGCCACCGGGGAAGCCCTAAGGCTTTTTTGTTAAATTTCTTCCAACAGAATGTTCCCTAACCTTATTATCTTGCTTACTGAATTAGAAGAGTACAGTTTTAACATGGTGTATTGCCCCGAAACATGTGCTCACCCACTCATGCACTCACAGGAATATCCCCTGGCATGAATGCTGGATAAGTTTCAACTAAAGTTTGGATTTCTTTTTTGTCAGAATTCACCTCCAGGGCGATTATTCAGTTAAGGGAAGCGGGGGCTGGGTACTCTGATTCTCTCTGAAGTAGGCTTAAACTTTCTGCGATAATATCAACAACTCACATTTGCTTCTGGCTTTACAATTAAAAAATACTTTCTGGAAATTATCCCTTTTGATTCTTGTAACAATCCTATAAAGTATTAATATTGTTCACTTTTATCTGAAGGGAAAACTGAGTCTCAGATATTTAATTAACTACCCCAATACCACCACTATACGTAGAGTTAAGAGTTTCCAGACCTAAACTTTCTTCCCAACTTGCTTTCAGGCTACCACTCAGGGTTTTATTTTTAAAACCAAAATCAAGGCCAAAAATTCAATATGTTTAGCAGTTTTGTTTGTCTGTTAGTTTACTTTCCCCCCTCTCTCTCTCTTTTTATGTTTCACCCTCTCTCCATAGTTGCTTAAAAGAACAAGTTTGAATATCAATTAGCCACACATTAATGCCTTTAGCTTGAGTTTTTTAGACCTTGTGGGAGGAAAAATTCCAGAGTTGTCTCCTATGATTCCCATTCCCTAGTTATCCCATCAGATTGTTGTCTACGTACTGCTGGACAGGGACTCTGCAGTTGTAATTAAGGTTACTAATCAGTTGACTTTAAAATAGGGAGATTATCTTGGATTTTCCGAGTGCACCCATTGTGACACACAAGCCCTTTGAAAGCTGGAGAGGAAATAGAAGAGAAAAAGCCAGAGGAATTCAAAGTGTGTTGACTCCATATTTTGTTGCTGGCTTGAAGGAGGAGGAGGCCAGAGAGGAATTCTGCCAACCACTAGTGAGCTTGGGTTAGGATGCTGAGCCCAGGTGAGAACTGCAGCCCTGCCTGGTGCCTTGGTTCCAGCCTGGTGAGATGCTGGACAGAGAATCCAGCCACGCTGTGCTGGACTTTTGGCCTACAGATCTGTGAGATAATAAATGAGTACTGTTTTTTTTTTTTTTTTTTTTTTGCGGTATGTGGGTCTCTCATTGTTGTGGCCTCTCCCGTTGCAGAGCACAGGTTTTGGACGCACAGGCCCAGCAGCCATGGCTCATGGGGCCCAGCCGCTCCACAGCATGTGGGATCTTCCTGGACCGGGGCACGAAGCCGTGTCCCCTGCATCGGCAGGCGGACTCTCAACCACTGCGCCGCCAGGGAAGCCCAATGAGTACTGTTTTAATATGCTAACTATGTGATAATTTGTTATGCAGCATTAGAAAACTAACACAGATCTGTACATTTAAGTCTATGTAATTCGAAAGAGAATATGTGAAATTTTAATTTACCACATTCTCGGCCTCACTGGACACTGAGATGAGAGAATGATAGCAATCTCCATTCATCATTGTCAGAAAGCACATGGCTCCAGGGGATTCTAAATAGCTTCTAAATTTAAGGGAATTCTACTACTCCCTAAGCAGCAGTAACATTGCTCTACCTGGTAATAAAAGGAGTCTGAGTCACTTCAAGAGGTTGTGCATTTGGGTGATTCCAGTAGTGATGATGTTGTCTTGCTAAGACGCCTACATGCTATTTCACCTACCTACACTGGCCAGGGCCACACACTTCACACCATAGGGAGTCTGTGGTCTTTTTTTTTTTTCTTTTGTGTGACTCTAATTGACCCCATGGCAATGAACCAAAGATCCCAGCCTCCTTTGTAAGAGTAGAAAAAAACACAGCCAGCACCTAAGTGCCATCCATTGGGCATTTTGTTTGGACCATGAGTTCTATTCCCAGAGATTATAGGCTGAATTGTGTCCCTCAAAAATTCACATGCTGAAGCCCTAAACCCCTATTACCTTTTCTGGAGTAGGGTCATGGCAGTGGTAATAAATTAAAATGAGATCATGCTGGAGTAGGGTAGAACACCCCAGTCCAATTTTACTGGTATCCTTATATCAATAAAAAGGGAAAATTTCGACACAAATATACACACACAGGGAGAATGCCATGTGGAAATAAAGGCAGATATTGGGGTGATGCAGCAAAAGCCAAAGAACACCAAACATGCCAGAAAACCACCAAAAGCTAGGAGAGAGGCCGGAACAGATCTCTCCTCACTGCCCTTAGAAGGAACCAACACTTCCAACACCTTGACCTTGGACTCCTAGCCTCCAGAACTGTAAGACTATACATTTCTGCTCTGTAAGCTACTCAGTTTGCGGTACTTTGTTATGGCAGCCCTAGCAAACCAATATACTGCGTGATATAGAAACTATTCCCAGACCAACCTTCATTACAACTAAAGAATGACGGGGTAACCTGTTCCACAGGCTTGTGTCAATCTAGTTGTAATTTTGACCTTGATGTCAAAAATTTTCTGGCACAACCAAGGTGTTCAGCAATCTGGTGTCATCTCTAAACCTTTTCCAGATCAAGTCTGCCTGTATGATCCTATATTCATCAGTTACCCTGAAGCCCCACATGGAGGTGACAGCACCTAAGATAAGCACGTGACTCATTGATTTGAGATGGGCCAGATTCTGAGAAATATTTTATTGCTTGTCATAAAAATGTGTTAAGTAAGACCACAAAAAGTATTTTCAAAGAACTACCATAGTTTCATGAACAATCAAGGCAATGGGTTTTCTGAAGTTAACAAAATCGACTTATTGGTCCTTTACATCAATATAAAAGTTTAGAATAGGGAAAATACTCAGCACTAAGCTTTTACTAATTCTAATAGCTTCTTGTATCAAATGCAAAAAATGCCAAGTATGTTTTTGTTTCTTTGTTTTTTTGTGTTTTTTTTGCGGTACGCGGGCCTCTCACTGTTGTGGCCTCTCTCGTTGCGGAGCACAGGCTCCGGACGCACAGGCTCTGCAGCCATGGCTCACGGACCCAGCCGCGCCATGGCACGTGGAATCTTCCCGGACCGGGGCACGAACCCGTGTCCCCTGCAACGGCAGGCAGACCCTCAACCACTGCGCCACCAGGGAAGCCCAAGTATGTTTGACAACATTTGTCTGTAAAATAGAACATACATTTAAGAACAAAATGTTGTTTTTCTTATCTATGTATTTAGCAACCTTGAAAGTTAAAGTTAGATGACAGAGAGAAAAAGGAAAAATCTAAGATTTGGGAAACAACTGTTCCACGTTCTGTTTCTGATATTAGGCACAGTTTTGGGCCATCGTTGTGACCTTCCTCTGTCTTGTTCTTCATCTGTGAAATGGAAGTGAGTGGGCTGCCACGATATTCTTCCCTGGAATGTTATGATGAGATAACTGTGGAAGTTCTTTAAGTTCTTTGAAAAATATATCCAGTATGTATTTTCCCAAGGAAATATGAAAACTATTTCTGTACATGTGTGTGTGAAAACTCTGGTTTTCTGGTACTGTGGTACTGTGGCTCCTAAGTCATCAACTTATTGGAATCGTTTTCTATAAAGATTTGGTTGTAAAGAGAGGAAAGTGAGCAGGGCATGGAGGCTACAAGGGAGCAGTGGATGCCCTGTGTCAGGACACCAAGTTGGGAAGGAGCCCAGGAGGGGCGGCTTCACTGTTACGAGGGTCTACATTTAGTACTAATACTGATATTATCAATGCCTATGACATTTTGCAAAAATGCTGAGGTTGGGTTGATTGGTAAGCTGGGACGAAGTGAGAGAGGGGCATGGACATACATACACTACCAAATGTAAAATCGATAGCTAGTGGGAAGCAGCCGCATAGCACAGGGAGATCAGCTCAGTGCTTTGTGACCACCTAGAGGGGTGGAATAAGGAGGGTGGGAGGGAGACGCAAGAGGGAGGAGATATGGGGATATATGTATATGTATAGCTGATTCACTTTGTTATACAGCAGAAACTAAGACACCATTGTAAAGTAATTATACTCCAATAAAGATGTTTAAAAAAATAATAATAATAAATAAAAACCATTTCCAGGGTTACCTCCCCCCACTGTGTGACCCTTGCAAAAAAGCTTTAGTCTGCTGTAAGCTGGTAATCCGTTAATACATGGATACCCTGGTGGGGAAAATAAAATTGGATTGTATACCTTAAAAAAAAAATGCTGAGGTTGGGATGATTTTATATATGTACGTATATGCACACACACACTCTGAAGCTTCATATAATGAGGCCATGTATAACAAGCACTTTATATAAAGTCTAAAACAATATGGAAAGACACACATAAGGCTTTCTAGTTTTGAAAGGTTTATCTTGCAGCCTTCACCCTGACATCGATTCACCTGCATTCACAGATTCAGAGAGGTAAGAAATCCCTGAATTACAGGGTTGTGTGTACAAGAAATTCAAGCGGGGTAACTGGGGCAGATTGATCCAAAACAGCTCCTTATAAAACCTTACTCATTCTTCCAGGCTCAGTCACTTTTTTCCATGGAGTGTTTCTGACCTCCCACTTCCCATTCTGATGCCCCCTGCACACAACTGATTCATTTCACGCCCGTAAACTTATCACGTGGTATTAGCTCAGAAAATGCTTTCCCTTCCTCTCGCACAAGCTTTTGGTGCTGAGGGCACAGCAGCGAGTGGTAGGGCAGACCCTGGCAGGGACTGGATCTCCGCCCCTCCTCGACGCCACGCAGAATGCCTGCAGCTCAGGCACAGGAGATGGACCTATTTGATTCCATGAGTGCCGTGTGTTTATTCAGGACATAGACCTGTGCCTGTCTTCAGTCAAGTTCTCGCTTCTGCCTCTGATCTTTTCTGTAATGGGCCCGGTAGTAAATATTTCCAGCTTTGTGGGTCATGTGGTCTCTGTTTGCTCTGCTATCACAAGCACAACCATAGACAAATGGACATGGATGTGTTCTGATAAAACTTTATTTGCAGATACAGGCGTTGGGCCAGATCTAATCACTCGTCCTGCCTTTTTTTCTCTCCCTTCCTATTTTTCTGAGTTAAGCTATTATCAAGATCCCTACCTAAGGCCTGGCAGTCGTGTCTATAACTGTACGCTGAATGAGCGAACGGACTTCTACACAATTTGATGCTGTGTAGTGTCTAGGAGCTCGGGCTCTGTGATCAGATTTGTACTGAAACCCTATCTTGGCCACTAATCAGCTTTGCGATTGCAGGCAAGTCCCTCAGCTTCTGTAAGGCTCATCTGTAATACACAGGTGACAGTATTTACCTTACAGGGTTATTTGAAGACAGAATCTCATATATAATTAATTATCCTTATGATTTTTTTATGTCTTTTTTTGTTTATGCCCGCTATTTACAGGGACCATCTTTATTCACATTTATATCTTCAGAACCTAGCGCAAGGCACCCTGATCTGGCAGTGGGTAACTTAGTGTGGGATAAATGGTAGGATCATGGCAGGTCACTGGAATTTTTGCAGAGACTTTTGTAGAGCAGTTTTAGGTTCACAGCAAAATGGAGAGGAAGGCATACAGATTTGTGATATGCCCGCACCCCAAAATGCATAGCTTCC
Source organism: Aethalodelphis obliquidens (assembly GCF_003676395.1). NCBI lineage: Eukaryota > Metazoa > Chordata > Mammalia > Artiodactyla > Delphinidae > Aethalodelphis > Aethalodelphis obliquidens. Next base: position 82,208,352 of record NW_020837947.1, read on the forward strand.
CCCATTATCAACGTCTTCCCCATTGATGAACCCATATTGATGAACATCACAATATGATTTTACATAAAAATATAGCTGGGGATAGAGGAAGAGTCTGCCACGCAGGGAGGCCACTTTTGGACTCATATCATAGAGAAAACATGTTTTGGTTCTACTGATTTATTCTAATAAGAAGCAAGGGTCACAGAGATCTGTTCTCAGGGGTGTTTCCTGCCAGGACATGAGCTCTTGACACTGAGTGAATATTTCACATCCCTGCCTTAGGTCAGGCCACGCTGACTGTTAGCTACCAGTGAGACGTGTGCTACCAGCCTAAGGTCCACATCTGCCTCACCTGAGATAAAAGCGTCTTTAACTTTCTTCCTCTCAGGGAAAAAGGCATCAGCAGTCTGTGAAATTGCTTCTTGAAAATCAGATATAGGTTTTGCTCTTTGGGCAGACTCAGTGCTCCTCAAAATTTACTGAATTCTTGAAAAGAATATTTCTTAATGGACAATTTCACTTTGCTATGATATTGAAAGTAGCTTATGAAATTCTCACATGCAAAAATTTAACATTTTCGTATAATTACAAAATAATATATACATATTGTATGAAAGTCAGAAAATACATCAAAGAGCTGAGAGGATAACAAGAATCAAGATAAATATTCTGGATTTCTGGATATACATATACACACGTATCTATGGGCATATATACATATATTGAGTTATTCTAAGTGTTCATATGTATTGTGTCATTTAATTTTCATGATACCTCAGTGAGTTAAGTACAATTACTCTTTCCATTTCACAGATGAGGAAAATGAGGCTTAAAGAGACTAAATGACTTGACTGAATTCATACAGATAATTGTGGAACCTGAATTTTAACTCAGATGCTGTGATTTGCATTTCTGTTCTTCAGTCTCTACGGTGTGTGTGTGTGTGTGTGTGTGTGTGTGTGTGTGCGCACACACACATATGTACAAAACATTTATGGTCATATTGTATATATTCTGTGGAAACCTGTTTTTCAATTGGTTATAAATATTTCCGATGTCATTAATATTTTTCTATGACATAATTTTGGGTTATGGCATAGTTATCCATTGTAAAGCAGGATTTGTTTATTTAAAAACACATCGTTAGACATTAAAGACGTTCTCTGACGAATATCAATACTCATAAGTATAATGGTGTCTACAGAATGCATTCCTAGAAGGAAATTGCTGGGTCAAATGATATGCAAATTTTAAGGCTTTCAATATATATTGAACAAAGTGTTCTAAGAATTGTTGCAACTTCTTCCTCTAAAACAGAGGTCTGTCTTACCAGATCTGGCCCAATGCCTGTATTTGCAAATAAAGTTTTATCAGAACACATCCATGTCCATTAGTCTATGGTTGCACTTGTGATAGCAGAGCAAACAGAGACCACATGACCCACAAAGCTGGAAATATTTACTATTGGGCCCGTTACAGAAAAGGTTTACAATCCCCTTTCTACATAGTAGGTTATAAAAAGTATAAGTTTCCTTGCATTCCTGCCCATCTTGGATATAAACAGGTAGATGGACAGGTGTATATATATATATATATACAGTCACAAATTTGGTAGGCTAGATTATTGTTTCAATGTAGGAAAGAAAATTTCTTACATTTACTGTCCAGTTGCCTTTCTTCTTTTGTGTCCATTATCCTTTTTTTAGTGTTTTTACTCTCTTTATTTGCCATTTTGTTTGTTGAGTTCTTTATAAATTAAAGATGTCTACAAATTTCCCAATAGATGTATTTCCCTTTGAGTCATCTGTCTTTCATGTTACTTACAATGGCTTTTGTTATATAGGAGATTTGGATTGTTTTGTAGTGAAATCTGCCACTACAGTGAAATTTTTATTTAGGATTCCTTCCTTCAATTAAATTTTACTTAGGAAACCCTGTTTTCCCTTGTGCTTTGTGCAATTCACACGTATTTTCACTTGGCTCTTTTATAATACACTTATTTATTTTTGTATTCATTTATTACTGTTATTTCTTTAATTTATCTGGACTATATTTTGAATGAGGCTTTCAAGTGAGGAACTAGTTTAAAATATCTAGACAGGCAATTATCCAGCCTTACTGATGGGACAATCTTTTGCTACTGATTCACTATTCCACTGTTATCACCTGCTAAATTCTGGTTCATATGAGTGTCTGCTTCTGACTCTGTGACAGCTCACTCATGTCTATTCTCAGGTTATCCACTAAATTCGTACTCAGTTTTAGTCGTTGAACAAAATCCCCTCATTACATTTTTATAATTTTTTTGCATCTTCTATCCTGTTTATTCTTTCAACTGAATGAACTTTTGAATCACTTTTTCATTTTTAAAAAAATCAGGATTTAAGTTGAAATTCATTAGAACAATTATTTGAAAGGGATTGAAATCTACCATGTTAAGTCTTTCCATTGAGTCAGATTCTGTTATGTTTCTGAAAAATATTCAGTAGTTTATGCAGTATAAATCCTGCACACATTTTCAAATGTTTATTCCTACGTAAATCAAATTCTCTTGTGCTAATAAACTTTCATCCATTACGTTTTCTAAATGGATGTTCTTGGTATTTGAAAAAAGCTATTATTTTTCTAACAGGTTACTTTTGTGTCTTCTCTTAATACTTTAGTTATTCCTCAGTTGATTCATTTGGGTTTTCTAGGTAGAGAATCTTTTAAAATATTATACTTCTGATTTAAGGTTTTTATTGTGTCGGTCAGAAATTTTAGATAGTGTCAAGCCTTAGGAGCAGCTGTGTGCATCTTACCTGTGCATTGTTCCTCATTCAAAAGTAATTCCTTGAATGTTTCTCAGTTATACCTGAGGTTGGCTACTGGGTTAATATACACTTTCTATGTCACGTTAAGGAAGTATTCTGCTATTCATATCATATTAGGGAGTTAGTTGTTTAAAGATAAGTGTTTGCTGAAATTTAGCAAGTGGGTTTAGATATCTGTCAACACAATTTGTTAGTCTGTGCTTTTCTTTTTGATCTATGCATAGGAAATGTTAGATGAATAAGTCCCTAATGTTAAACCATCTTCGTTCTCATGGAATAAGTCCTACTTGCCATGGGGTATCATTTTTTTATACAGTGTTGAGTCTGATATCATAGCATTTTGTTTATTATTTTTAAAACTATAGTTATGATGAAAATGAACCGTAGTTTTATCTTTTTTCAGGTGTTGTTGTTACCAGTTTGGTAACATAAACTCAGGTGACTGCATGCTTTCTGTTGCGGTGCTAAGAACATTTAACACTAGATCTAACTTCATAATAAAATTTGAAGTGAACAATACAGTATTGTTAACTATAGGGGTGACGTCACACAGCAGATCTCTAGAACTTCGTCTTGCACAACTGAAACTTTATACCCATTGGATAGCAACCCCGACTTCTCCCTGCCCCCACCCCCTGGCAAATACCGTTCTCTGCTTCTCTGAGTTTGCCTATTTTAGAGAGTTCATATAAGTGGAATCATGCAGCGTTTGTCCACTTGTCCTTCTGTGACTGGCTCATTTCATTTAGCATAGTGTCCAGTTTCATCCATCTTGTCATATATGACAGGATTTTCTTTTTTCTAAAGGCTAAATAGTATTCCATTGTGTGTATATACCACATTTGATTCATTCATTCATCCACCAGTGGACACTTTGGTTGTTTCCATGTCTTGGCTGTTGTGAATAGAGCTGCAGTGAACATGGGGGTGCAAATCTCTCTTCAAGATCCTCATTTCAATTCTTTGGGATAAATACCCAGAAAAGGGATTGCTGTATCATGTGGTGGCTCTATTTTTAGTTTTCTGGGAAACCTTCATATCAGCTGTGCCATTTTACGTTCCCACAAACAGTGTACGAGGGTTCTCCATAACCTCCCCAACACTTACCTTTTTTATTTTTTTAGAACAGTCATCCTGACAGGTGTAACTGCTATCTCGCTGTGGTTTTGATTTGCATTTCCTTGATGATTAGTAAAGTTGAGCATCTTTTTATCTACCTCTTGGCCATTTGTATGTCTTGTTCGGAGAAATTTTTATTCAAGGTCTTTGCTCATTTGTTAATAAACATTCTGGAAGAGCTTATGTAGCATGACAGTTATTAAAATTTCATAGAACTTCCTAGTAAATTCTGTGGACCTAGTGACTTTTATAAGGTTGCCAGTAATGTTTTAAATTGGCTTCTCTCTGGCTAGTGATTTCTTCCAATATTTTAAAAGTTTTGGATGAATTTAAGAAGTATTCCCAATCAGAATATGATGAACTGTCCTGGGTACACAGCTTGAAGATGACAGGACCTGTATGCAAGTAAACTTTTCTAAATTACTTGTTTTCAGTAACATCTTCCTGCTCTCAAAATTCCTGGAGTCTGCCAGCCCAGACACACTCTGCATTACCATCTCTAGGGGGATAAATCTCTGGTCTTCTGCGAGGTGGGAGAGAAGCAGTTGCTGGGCTGCAACTGGGGAAGGGATTCTTTTGTTTTTAATCTCATCCTCAGAGGCAGCTGGTACTGCCAATGGTTGAGTGTTTGGTGGGATTCTGTAGGGTAAACTGGCTGGCTGTACCCACCACTGGCTTCAGATTCAGCTCTTTGGATCTGTTAAGTCAATTACTACTCTTTCATCTGTTTCCCTGTTTCCCAAGTTCTGTTACACCTGCTCATCTCTTTGTCCTTGTGGATTTATACTGTTTAAAAGTCACTTCAAGTGGAATTTTGCGGCAGCTGATGAAGCTACCTGCATGATTTACTTCCATATGTTTGGTTGTCTTCTCTTTTTGTTTTTTTAACTTTTTACATTAAAAAAATCTCAAGTCTATGGAAAGTTTCAAGAACATTTCCCTTAGATGTATCAATTGTTAACATTTTTATCATGCTTGCTTTATCTCTCTACATATCTTTGATGTATTACTAGTATTTTTTTTTTTATTACTAGTATTTTGATAAACAATTGGAGAGTAGATTGCAGATGTCATGATCCTTTATTCCTAAAAGCTTCAGCATCTATTTCCTAAAAGCAGGATGTTTTCTTACCTAGTCATAACACAATGAAAGTATTCAGGAAATTTGGCACTGTTGCAACACTGGTGCAATATTGTATCTAAAAGACAGCCTGCATTCAAACTTTGCCAGTGTTCCCAGCAGTGTCTCTACAGCAACTTGGTTCTTACACCACATCTAGTTGTCCTGTTGCTTTGGTCTCCTGGATGAGGAACAGTTCCTTTCATTTGAAAAGCTTCCTCAGCCTTTCTTCAATTTTCAGGACACTGACACTTTTGAAGAGCTCCAGTCAGTTGTTTGGACAGCGTTCCTCATTTTTATCTATCTGACTGACTCCCCATGATGAATTCCCCGTTAGCATTTCTGGCGAGAATGCTACTAAGTGATGCTGTGTCCTTCTAGTTGTCACATCAGGAGTCACCTGTTGTCAACGTCTCCCATTACTGGTGATGTTAAATTTCACCACATTTACAGACTGAATTGTGTCCCTCCCCAACTCATATGTTGAGCCTTTAACCCCCAATAAGACTGTATTGGAAGACTGGGCCTTTATGGAGGTAATTAAGGTTAAATGAAGTCAGAAGAGTGGGGCCCTGACTCTATAGGACTGATGTCCTTATAAGAGGAGGAAGGGACACCAGGAGCATGTGTGCACAGAGGGAAGGCCACGTGAGGACACAGCAAGAAGGTGGTTGTCTGCAAGCCAAGAAGAGAGACCTCACTATAAACCAACCCTGCTGACACTTTGATCTGGGACCTCCAGCCTCCAGAAATGTGAGAGGATAAATGCCTGTTTCTCAAGCCATGCAGTTTGTGGTATTCTGTTATAGCAACACGAGCAAGTTAATAAAACTACTTAGTTAAGTTTCTGTCTGCAAGAGTTCTCCATTTTATTTTAAAGGAAGTTTTATCTCCCTTTGTAATCAACAGAATATTTCAGGAGATACTTTGAGGTTGTGTAGATATCTTATTATCTAATGTGTAGTACTTTTTACTGCCATTATTCTTCTGGATGATCAAAAGTCCCAGATCCAGCCAGTGTCACCTCCTTCAGGCCGACTTCTTATTCTCTGGCACAAGGTGTTCTTTCCTACTCCACCTCCTATTTCCTTCCTACTTCACACCTGGAACTGGCCATTTCTCCAAGGAACCTACGTTCCTCTTACTGGGACACATGGATGCACATTGCTGCTGAGGTGTCATTGTTTCTATACCCTTTCGGAAAACAGAGCCAGGAAAAACATTTTTTTAAGGAATGGCTTCATACCAATACCTGAAATTCCATACAGTTTTTTCTCATCTTCCTTTATTCTGATTCATATTTTACTTCCCTTTTGATGGCTTTTATTTGCTAATAAACTGACAAATGATGTCAAGTTCAGTTGAGACCATGGAAGTGAAAGAAATAGTTGGAGTTTTGAGGAAAAAGGAGATGCATTATCAGAGAGTAAACTGATTACAAGAATATAGTAGGATTATGAGGTATGCTTGAGGGCCCACTTAAGGTCTGGAGGAATAAAGTGGATCTAATCTGTACACATGTGTGTTTTTTTGTAAGCCAATGTCTACAGCTCAAGAACCAGCCTGGAGTAAAGAGAGAACTGAGATTAATCGAGTTCAGATTTTGCTGACCTACATGAAGTCAAGGAATTTTCGAGTAAATGCAAGAGAGGGATTAAAATGATCATGGAGTCTAACTAGATAAGCAGGTGAGGGGGGAGATGAACAGTGGAAAAGCGGTAGGATAAATGGACAGCACAGAGGGAGAGAGTCCAAGGAAGTTGGCTGGAAAGATGAATGGTGGTGATCGGAAAGGCAGATCCCTGCGATGGGCAGTCAGGAACTGCTGCTGCTGCTGTTATCAGTGTTGACGTTTGACCACGAGATGCGTGCGACAAGACCACTGGAGGAGAAAAAATAAAGAAATTGAGAGGCTAGTGTTTGGATGGGATCATTCCTCTTGATATTGAAATAATGAAGAGTCACCATAGGAGTAGTGGTAACAGTAAAATGGAGCACGACTCTACGGTCATTCCTCCCCCAGGTCCTCTGCCTGCCTTTTTTTTTTTTTTTTTTGGGACACAGGCCTCTCACTGCTGTGGCCTCTCCTGTTGCGGAGCACAGGCTCCGGACACGCAGGCTCAGAGGCCATGGCTCACGGGCCCAGCCGCTCCGCGGCATGTGGGATCTTCCCGGACCGGGGCACGAACCCACGTCCCCTGCATCGGCAGGCGGACTCTCCACCACTGCGCCACCAGGGAAGCCCTCTGCCTGCCTTTTGTCTGTAGAAAAACTTTAGCCAAAGAATAAGTTTAATCAGAGAAATGAGAAAATGCAGAAGCAAAGGAAAGCAGTCAAATAAGACCAAATAATAATATAGTCATTAATCAAAGTCAAGGGCATTTAATTCCTCCTCAAGGGTTATAGACAATATTCTGAGCCATGTCTCTTGAGCTCTTTTGTAGATACTGAAAACTTCCCCAGGTGGAAGAAGTTAAGTGCATGATGACCAGACTATAACCATGACATAAGCTGCCACAGTTCGGAGAACTGGCCTCAAAGAAATGGGAACAAATCGACCCTGGAACTGAAAACAAACTGTATTTAAAACGATCAAGATGACATTGATCTGACCAGGGCATGACCAATATCAAGACGACTGTCAGAGCTGCCTGTGTTTTTTCTGCATGTAGCCCCCTCCCTCTGCCTGTGCACCCCTGAAACTCCCCTTTAAAAGCTCTTGTCCATTTGCAGCGACATGGATGGATCTAGAGGTTGCAGTACTGAGTGGAGTAAGTCAGACAGAGAAACACAAACATCATATTACATCACTTACATGTGGGATCTAAAAAAATGGTACGAATGAACTTATTTACAAAACAAAAAATGGAGTCACAGATGTAGAAAACAGACTTATACTTACCAAAGGGAGAAAGGGGAGGGGGGAGGGATAAACTGGGAGACTGGGACTGACATATACACACTACTATGTATAAGGTCACTAATAAGGACCTACTGTAGAGCACAGAAAACTCTACTCAGTACTCTGTAATGACCTATATGGGAGAAGAATCTAAAAAAAGTCGATATATGTAAAACAGATTTGCTTTGCTTCACAGCAGAAAATAACACAACATTGTAAATCAACTATACTCTAATAAAAATTAATTTAAATAAAAAATTTTTTAAAAAAATAAAATAAAATCTCTTGCCCACCAACTGGCAGGGGGAAGTCGGCCTTTGGATATAAGTCTGCCCTCTCCCCTGGTTGCCAGCCTCTGAAATAAAACAAGCTTTCTGTTCCACTAACCTTTCCTCTTGAGTATTGGCCTTCAAGCAGCAACCAGCTGACCCGACTTTCAGTAACAACTAGGAAAGTCACAAACAAGGTGCTAACACCTGGAAGAGGGTTGACTAGAGCCTCAGTAGACAGCTCCCACAGGTGACATGTGCTTCAAAAGGGGTAGAGATTTAAGAGAAAAGAGGCAAGAAAATTGTCTGAAGGTGTCCACAGGGATCAAGGAGGACCCACCCTACCTCCAGACCCTGAAGTATATGCAACGTTGGAGGAAAAGGTCCTACTGGAGCAGCTACTGGCATAGTCCTCAGGGTGGGATCAGATTTCTCCAGCAGAGAGTAAAGCAAAGGCTCTGTTGTGAGTTTGAGGATGAAGGATAGTTTGCTGATATTAAGCTGCAAGTTACAGAATTCCCAGCTTAGAAGGTCTCAGAGGGGTTAGAGCATGGATAGGATTAGGGGATCTACAGAGCTGTGTATGATGATTCCAGGTTATAAAAGATAACCCGAGGGCTTCCCTGGTGGCGCAGTGGTTGAGAGTCCACCTGCCGATGCAGGCGACATGGGTTCGTGCCCCGGTGTGGGAAGATCCCACATGCCGCGGAGCGGCTGGGCCCGTGAGCCATGGCCGCTGAGCCTGCATGTCCGGAGCCTGTGCTCCGCAACGGGAGAGGCCACAACAGTGAGAGGCCCGCGTACCAAGATAACCCGAAAGTCTGGGACTGAGGCCAAACATGGACATAAAGCAGAGGATTAATTCCAATTTTTTTTTTTGGAGGTGGGGAAACTGAACGAAGCTTATCTTTGCATCTGAATGTCTTTAAAATGAGAAAATCCTGTATTTAACTTACTGGGCGTAAAGAAAGATAGTGATAAATGAGGTCGAGAGCTTGAAAATGGAACTGACTTTTGATAACACGGGACAAATGTCGACCTCACACATTTGTGAACAAAATCATACAAGTATCATACCTTACATACTCTCAAACATTGAGCACTAAGCAGGTATGATAGAAGTAATTTGAAATCATCTTTACAACATAGATATTCTCTGACATGAAATGGAAGTCTTTGTTATCAGCCATTAATTATTATTTGAAAATGCTGCCCATTGAATCCTTTCCTTCAGAATAATTTGCTGAAGTACAATAGGAGAGCTGATCTTTTGTAAAATCAGGTTATCAAGACAAAAGGAAAGAATAATAGGAAAAACAAAATCAAATCAGGAAACCGTAGGTTTAACATTTTAGTTATGGATTTGAAGAAGAATCAGAATTAACGTTGTGAAGCAATTTGCATTTATTCACTTTGTTTGTTTTTCTGTTAAAAAAACACACTTTTTCTATGTCTCATGCTTTCTTTCTGATCCCAAAGTCTGATATTTTTTGTGTTTGGTAACATACTGTCCCTCCAGCCTGCACTGTGGGCTGAGGTTATGTCATCGGGGCTGAGGACAAGTGAGAGTGAAGTGACACGGTGAAGATGCAGCCTCACCACCTGTGACATTTAGGAACCCAGCCCTTCACTGATAATCCTTTATGCTATAACCAGACTTACAGGAATCTGGTTGTCACCTGTGAATGCCAAGTATGCTTCCACGTCGTGTTTCACGTTTTATCTGCAGAGACAGTACACCCAGGAAATAACCGGCTTAAAGAATGTGCAAATTCACACCCCTGAACTGCTGAGAAATTCTTTAGTCTGACTTAGTAGCTGTCAGAGGGAGCTATATTTGCTCTCCCTGACTGACGTGTAACAGGAGTTCAAAAAGTCACTTATTTTTCCTTCCATTATTACAAATGTGACTGAACATAGAAGTAAAGTGCAAGGGTTTTGCTCCAAAGTTGAAAAAAATCACCGTTTGAGCAGCATCTGCTACACAGAGCACGGTGACCAGCGTGGAGGTTCCAGCCAGCCCTTCCTGGACCACTGAGGGCACCCGACAGACTGGAGGCTGTGATCTCCTCTAAGCAGGAAGGCCTGTGATGCAGTGCTTTCCTTGAGCGAAGAGAACTCACGACCTATGTGGGTGTCCTGGATAATTTCATTAGGACAGGCCACTCTTCTGCACAATCTTAATATGCAGTCACAGTCTCCAAAATATTTCTCCTGGTATTGACATTTCCTGGGAGTAATTTGAAAAAGTGGAGGCATAATCGAGACAATGAAATATTTCTATTTCTCCACTAACTTTAGAACTGTGGAGGGGATAAATGCCAAGGCTGAAACCTTGCAGGAAGACTGACTGTTCCCAGAAGAGAGGTGTTTGCCGCTGGATGAGAACAAGAGGGAGAGACTGAGGAAAATGTCATCTACCAGAGACAGAGCACGAACTTGAGCCCGAGGTTAGGTACGTCGTGGGCCTCAGCACATGACGTCTACTTTGAGTTTAGATTTATTTCTTGGCATGCGGTGTGGCAAGAAGTTAGTCTAGGATCTAGGTGGATGTGTTTGGAAACAGCTGGATCCTACAAGAATACTCTTTTTAATTTTATGATTGAGTATGTTGACAGCTCATGTCAGACAAGGAGACTCCAGCCTAAGCAATGGTGGGTGAGAGTTTGCAAAGCGGAGGTGAAAAGGGCATGAGAAAAACCAGTGTTACCTCTGAAATAAATGAGGACTTTTCAGGGCAGTTATATGGAATTTCAGCTGCTGGATTACTCCTACAAAAACACTTAAAACATTGCTCTCCCTCCCTCCCTTCCTCCCTTCTTTTCTTCCTTTCTTCCTTCCTTCCTTGTCAGACAAGCCATGATTTTTACTGCTTCAGTGCTATGCAGTGATGGGTGTGGGTTTATCTTCGGTATGGTATTAAATTAGAGTCGGGTTAGTTTCATTTTGCTGATGAAGGATGCGAGTGTAAGATCATTTTCCATTCTTTCTATGTATGGCTGTACTAGAACACTATAAGAAATCTATCCCTTCCTGTGGACACAGATAAGAAAGATTGAAAACCACTGCGGAGGGACGGTGGGGATTCACTGGTGGCTGCTGAGGGGCCCCAGAGGGCAGTGACCACAGTGGCCCACAGACATGCCATCCGGATTACTTGAGGTGCCGTCTTGTGCAGATACTGTTCTTCTGTTTTCTGAGCTCTTGGAGTTGCATTAGTTTCCGTTGTCCAAGCCTTGTCTTTTAGACAGTTCTATAAACTCTCACTATCCTTCCGGTAAAATATTTTGCCGCCTAAGTGAACCAGAGTTGAACCATAGTAGCTTGAAAAAGTCTCTGAATTATGCCCTACGTAGAAGAGTTAAACGTTAACCCACCTGATACTGACGCTGCCAGAGTTCTCACATGGGGGAGGTCAGCTGTCACTCGGGTCACAAATCCAAAATGTATGTGGTTTACTACCTTTCCCTTTTTTTCTGCCAGGACATACAAAGAAAGGCAAGTTGATTTCACTAATTAGGGTCAAACAGATCCTCCAATGAAGCAGTATTCTGAGTATTGGTGATGTCATTTAGAGTTTTAATGAGATTTAATATGCCACATCACTCTTTTTTTTTTTTCCTTGAACACCTCTTTATTTAATTGAATGAAAGATTCTTTAAATTTTATAGTTCTTTACAATTTTCAAAAGTTTCACACAAAGGATTTCATATAATCCCATAATATTTGAAACCTCCCACTCCTGTCTTCCCCCTGCCCCCTTCCCTCTCCCCACTGGTAACCACTAGTTTGTTCTCTATATCTGTTTAGTCTGCTTCTTTTTTGTTTTATTCACTAGTTTGTAGTATTTTTTATATTCCACATATAAGTGACATTATACAGTATTTGTCTTTCTCTGTCTGACTTACTTCACTTAGCATAATACCTTCCAAATCCATCCATGTTGCTGCAGATGGCAAAATTTCATTCTTTTTATGACTGAGTAGTATTCCATTATATATATATATATATATATATATATATATATATCTTCTTTATCCATTCATCTGTTGATGGACACTTAGGTTGTTTCCATACCTTGGCAATTGTAAATAACACTGCTATGAACATTGTGGTGCATGTATCTTTTCAAATTAGAGTTTTCATCTTTTCCGGATATATGCCCAGGAGTGGGATTCCTGGGTCATATGGTAATTCTATTTTTAGTTTTTTTGAAAAATCTCCATACTGTTTTCCTCAGTGGCTGCACCAATTTACATTCCCACCAACAGTGCACGAGGGTCCCTTTTCTCCACACCCTCTCCAGCATTCGTTATTTGTGTTCTTTTTGATGATGGCCATTTTGAAGGTGTAAGGTTGATATCTCATTGTGGGTTTTTTTTAATTTATGGCTGTGTTGGGTCTTCGTTTCTATGTGAGGGCTTTCTCTAGTTGTGGCTAGCGGGGGCCACTCTTCATTCCGGTGTGCAGGTCTCTCACTATCGCGGCCTCTCTTGTTGCGGAGCACAGGCTCCAGATGCGCAGGCTCAGTAGTTGTGGCTCATGGGCCTAGTTGCTCCGCGGCATGTGGGATCTTCCCAGACCAGGGCTCGAACTCGTGTCCCCTGCATTGGCAGGCAGATTCTCAACCACTGCGCCACCAGGGAAGCCCCTCATTGTGTTTGTTTGTTTTTCGGTACGCGGGCCTCTCACTGCTGTGGCCTCTCCTGGCGCGGAGCACAGGCTCCGGATGCGCAGGCTCAGTAGTTGTGGCTCACGGGCCCAGCCGCTCCACGGCACGTGGGATCTTCCCGGACCCGGGCACGAACCCGCGTCCCCTGCATCGGCAGGCAGACTCTCAACCACTGCGCCACCAGGGAAGCCCTCATTGTGGTTTTGATTTGCATTTCCTTGATGATTAGCAACGTGGAGCATCTTTTCATGTGCCTGTTGGCCATGTGCATTTCCTCTTTGGAAAGATGTCTATTCAGTTCTTCTGCCCATTTTTAAATCAGGTTGTTTGTTTTTTTGATGTTGAGTTGTATGAGCTGTTTATATATGCTGGATATTAACCCCTTATCAGTCATATCGTTTACAAATATCTTCTCCCATTCATTGCTGTCTTTTCATTTTGCTTAGCCACTTTTAAAAAATATCTTTATTGGAACATAATTGCTTTACAATGTGTGTCAGTGTCTGCTGTATAACAAAGTAAATCAGCTATATGTATACATATATCCTCATATCCCCTCCCTCTTGAGCCTCCCTCCCACCCTCCCTATCCCACCCCTCTATGTGGTCACAAAGCACCGAGCTGATCTCCCTGTGCTATGTGGCTGCTTCCCACTAGCTATTTATTTTATGTTTGGTAGTGTATATATGTCCATGCCACTCTCTCACTTTGTCCCAGCTTCCCCTTCCCCCACTGTGTTCTCAAGTCCATTCTCTACAACTGCATCTTTATTCCTGCCCTGCCACTAGTTTCAACCTCACATCTACTTGTTTTTCTCTTTCTGACTTACTTGATTCTGTATGACAGACTCTAGATCCATCCACCTCATTACAAATAACTCAATTTCGTTTCTTTTATGGCTGAGTAATATTCCATTGTATATATGTGCCACATCTTCTTTATCCATTCATCTGTCGATAGACATTTAGGTTGCTTCCATGTCCTGGCTATTGTATATAGTGCTGCAGTGAACATTGGGGTACATGTATCTTTCGGAATTATGGTTTTCTCAGGGTATATGCCCGGTAGTGGGATTGCTGGGTCATATGGTAGTTCGATTTTAGTTTTTTAAGGAATCTCCATACTGTTCTCCATACTGTACCATTTACCTTCCCACCAGCAGTGCAAGAGGGTTCCCTTTTCTCCACACCCTCTCCAGCATTTATGGTTTGTGGATTTTCTGATCATGCCCATTCTAACAGGTGTGAAGTGATACCTCATTGTTGTCTTGATTTGCATGTCTCTAATGATTAGTGATGTTGAACATCCTTTCATGTGCTCTTGGCCATCTGGATGTCTTTTCTGGAGAAATGTCTATTTAGGTCTTCTGCCCATTTTGGGATTGGCCACAGCACTCTTAAGTAATGTTCACTGAGAGCCTATTGTTATACTTGGCAGTTAGAGTTGGAAAGGATTGTAAAGGGTAAAATCACCAGATGAAATTGTTTGAAGTAGGAAATTTTGTGTCTGTGCTAATAATTCAACCAAATATTAAACACTTATAGGGTTTAGGATCTAGGCAGAGTCCTAAGCTATAAGTAATATATATAGAGAGAGAGCACTTCCTTTGTTCATAGTTGTACAAGATGAGACATAATCTAAACATTCATCAATAGGGAATTTTAACAATTAATTTAATTGTTAATTAATTAATCCATTAATTTAATGGATATTTATATAATTGACTATGATGTAATGAAAAAAGAAAGTTTTCTTTATGTACCGACATGAAACAATCTCTGAAAAAAATTAATTTAAAAAAGCAAGGTGGAGGGTGATGCATACAGTAAACCCCATTTGGTTAAAAGTAAAGAGAATATTACATGTTTGCTTAGGCATAGAATTACCTGTGGAAAGAGCCACAAGAAACTGATGCCTTTGGCAAAAGAACCTGGAGGACAGGGAAGGCTACTTTCCTATTATCTTCTGGACATTTTGAATCTTGCATTAAAAAAAAAAATCAGTAAATTAAAAATGAAAAACATCTTCTACATGCTGATCTTTGATCCGTTTTTTGAGTTTATTTAAGCTTCGTTTGCTCTTTTTACCCTAGCCTTGGCGTGATGAAAATAATAGACTCTCAGAATTCCCCATTTGGGAGAATGTGGAATTGAGATGAATAATTAGCCTTGATGAATCCTGAAATACTGGGGACCCAGCAGCACATGACTTTCCAAGGGTGAAATTTGGCCCTTGTCACTTGGACCAAGTGTGTTTTGGCATGTTCGAGAGAGCAGCAGCATCTGTTTGTTTATTTTATTATTATTTTGTATTGAATATGATCACTTGTAAGTGTTTCTACGAACGGCAGGTATTTAAAGCATAACACCAGATGTGCACAAATAAAAATATCCCCAGTGACGAGGACTTGATTGCTGTCATAACTCATCAGTGCTTCTGAAATTGTCTATTTTGTGACACCCAGGATTATCATTTGCTGCGACTAAACCCTTGGTACTGTCCACTTCTTATCAAGGTATTTCTATGATGTATTTGATGAACATAATTGCATTTTATATCTATGAAACAGATGAAAAAGTCTGATGCAATATACTGGTATTTAAAAAGGCACCGTGGCCTACAGCAGCAAGAACAGCACTTGGACCATAATCCTCTAAAGAACCCAAGAGAAAGGAAAATAATTAGATAACTTTTAATAGAATGCTTATCTGTGTATTTGTTTAATAATTTAAACATCTATGCTTCCTATAATCTATATTTTTCCATGTTCTTTGAATTTTTCTAGTACCCAGAATGAAATAAACTCAACATCCCTCTCTATTTTTCCCTTTGAGCCCTCATTTAGATATTAGCATATTCGATCAATAAAAAATATATGTTGTCATATCCATAGTGTATTTCAAGAACTTGACCTAAAATTCTTGATGCATACTGGTTAAGTGGGCGCACTAATAATATTCAATATTCTATGAAGTTTTCTTTGTAGAGGTATAATAATAAGGTAAAAACAGTTTAAACTTTCAGGTTCAACTCCATAATATCTAATTCATTGTATGCATTTTAAAAGGTGTCATTTTCCACGGGTACAGCTTGCATACCATCTGTTCAGTGAGGGGATATTTGGAGTCACGCCAGTTGGCAGCAAAAGCTATTGTTGAAGCTTAAATTTGGCACTTAATACCCTCCTTCTTATCCCTACCATTTATCCATTCATCCACCAATAAATTTACCTGAGCTAAGTGGATAGGTTTAAACAATTCAACCATCCACAGAGTTTTTCTTTCTCTCAGACACAAAGTGACCCTGGAAGAATCTGCAGTAAAGATGTTTATCCCTCCCAATGCTGCCTGTGAATTTTGGAATAGAAAATGTTTTATCTGTCTATCTGTCTGGCTATCTCTATGTGTATATCTATATACAGATTTAAGATTTCCCCCTATGGAGTAAGGCTCCACAACATAAAGCAGCAGTATCAGGAATGATGAGGCTTCTTGGTTGAAGGAAACTGATGATTTTGGAAAACATGAGGGGGAAGGAGGAGACAGTCCATTTGCAGAGTAACAGATGTCTTAGAATGGAAATAGATCTTGGGTTTGGCAAGAATTCGTCAAAGATTCAGAGGTAACCTCTGCTACCAAAGTTGACATTACCTTTCTTTGTCCAGCAATCAGTTAACTTCAGTAACACCAGAACTTTGGGCCAACAATCTGGCAGGGAAGCTGATTTAACTCAGAATAAAGATATTAACGTTTAGACAGAAACACCCTTAGGTTTTATGTAGTTATAAAATTGTTTTAAGTAATGCAAACAAATGAAAAATTCAAATTAGGTATTGCAGTTTCTTCTTGGTAATAATACATGCCTAGCGGTGCCTTTGCTACTTGGCCTCTGACTTCCTAAAAAACTGTGCTACATAGGACAGAGCAATAATCAACCAGAAATGCATTTAGTCCTTTCCCACGGATATATCTACATTTGTTTTTCCATTTGTGCTTCCAAAACATAAACTCTCACATGGATTTTGTTGAATTATTTCACTAGGAAACTGGTAAGTATATGTCCTCGTACTGATTAGATATAAGGACCTTATTTTGAGACTAGACACAGAGAAACACTGTATCAATTTGTTAAGTACATGCATGAAACCATCTTTTTCAGCTTTGCTTTTGATAGTGACACACTCTGACTGCTATACTGTGTATCTATATAGTGAAACACATCGATGTCCAGAGAGTGGGGCTTTAGGGTTAAAAGCATAGGCTTTGGAGTAAAGTAAGTTTTGACAGATCTCAGCTCACCAGTTATTGGCTATAGGACTTCGGCAAAACTACTTAATCTGAGTGTCAGTTTTCATTTGTAAAATGGGGAAAGTAATTATACCTACATCAAAGATAGAATTAAATGAATTGTGTGTGATGAGTATTTTTCTTCTGTGGTCAGTTAGTTTTCTTTCTTGGCTTTTTGTCTAACATCTATTGTTTTACTTATTGATAATCATGTTTTGTATATAATGCTAATAACTTATTATTATATTTGTGGTGAACAGTCATTCCCAATTCATAGCCTTGCATTTTGTTTATGATATTTTAAATATGCAGTTTTAGAATTTTGATGTTGGCAAAATTGCCTTATCCTCTCTAGATTATTTCTTCCATTGTGTGTGCTTTACAGTAAGAAAGTCTTTCCTTACCTAGAGATCAGGTCCTCCTAGATAAACAAACAGTTGATCTTTGAACAACACCAGCGTAAGGGACATCGATCAAACTCAGAACATGTAGTACTATCGTACGTATTTATCAAAGAAATCTGTGTATAAGTGGACCCGTGGAGTTCATACACACACACACACACACACACACACACACACACACACGGTCATTCCTCAGTATTCACAGGGGATGTCAGGACCCACCCATGGGTACCAAAATCCATGGATACTCAAGTCCCATAGTTACCTTATCTGCTGATTCTGCATCCACAGATAAGGAGGGCCGACTGTATATGTATTTCTTGTTTTTATGCTTCAGTTTAACATTTATTTCTTCAGTCTATTTATAATTAGCATATGATGCCAGATGACACCTTGAGTGAATGTTCTTCCAAACAATTAGTCAATTTACCCAAAGGCAAAAATCTTCCCACATCTTCATGTATTTAAAATAATACAGTAAGTTCTTATTTTGCTAAGATTGACTTCTAAGTTTTTTTTTTTTTTTTTTTTTTTCTGTTACACTGGTCTCTCTGTTAATTCTTCACTGCTTAAATTTTTCTGTTTATAGCATCTGGGATGGTCAGTCTTCCTTCATTAGACATTATCAGAACTTTGAGCTTTTTTCCTACTGTTTTTCCAGATGTGTTTTAGACTTTGTGTAATGTTTTTATAATTTTAATTTTTATGTTTTGAAAATGTAGTAGCTGCACAAGCAATAGAGCAGAGAGTAGATATTCCTACCAACCCTGACTCCTACGTTTTCTTCCCCTTGCAGTTGCTGTGTGTAAGAAGTTAGGCATGTTACTTAATCTCTCTACCTCAGTTTCCTCACCTGGAAAATGGGGATAATAATTGTACCTAACACACTGAACTTCTTTGATGATTAAATTATATAACTAAATTGTTTAGAACAATGCCTGGCCTATTGTAAGTGCTCTGTAAAACTTAGCTGTTTTTTTTTTGTTGTTTGTTTGTTTTTTTGCGGTACGTGGGCCTTTCACTGCTGTGGCCTCTCCCGCTGCGGAGCACAGGCTCCGGACGCGCAGGCTCAGCGGCCATGGCTCACGGGCCCAGCCACTCCGCGGCATGTGGAATCTTCCCGGACCGGGGCACGAACCCGTGTCCCCTGCATCGGCAGGCGGACTTTCAACCACTGCACCACCAGGGAAGCCCAAAACTTAGCTGTTTTTATCAGTAGCAAAGTTTCTTGTAAATCCTTCTAGAGATAGTCTATGCTGATGAAACGTGCTTTATTGCTTTATACAAACAAATGGAAGCAAAATGTGTACATTCTTCTGCACTTTAAAAAAAAAAATTAAATAGATCATGGAGCTCATTCTGTATCAGTATATATGTATTTTATATATATATATATATAATACATATATACTTATCTTTTCTTTTTAATTACTTCATAATATATTATTGTATAAATATATTTTTTATTTAAAAAATCTATTGCTAATGAATATTTAGATTGCTTGCAGTCTTTTGCTACTGTAAAACATGTGGCAATGAATGATTTCATCTTAAGCACATGTGTAAGTATATTTGTTGATCAATTCCTAGAGGTACAATTGTGGATCAAAGTGTATGTTCATATTAAATAGTAATAAATCTTTTTGATTTGACCTCCATAGATATTATATTAACTTGTACAGACATCAGTGATGTGTGATAGATTCTGTGTCAATACTGTATTACTAACACAAGAGATTATCAGCCTTGGTCTTTGTTAGTATGAGAGGTGAAAAATGTTGTCTCATGGTTTTAATTTGTAGTTGTTTAACTATGATTAAGGTGATTTCCTCTGATATGCTTTAAAAATTATATTTATTTTTATTTGAGCAGTCAATGAATGTCTTTTGCCCATTTTTAAAATTAGAGTTTTGCTCTTTTTTATATTGACCTATAAGAACTTTTGGAATATTAAGAATATTTGGTCTTTGACATGTATGTGGCAAATGTATTTTTTCCATCTCTTCACTTGTCTCCCATAGTTCATGAATTTTTTTGAGGTGTAGAAATCTAAGGTTGCGCTCTGTGTTAAGTTAATCCATATTTCTTTCTGTGACTTCTGGGTTTTGACTTCTCTTTTGTGTCAAGGTCTTGGTAGTAGGTCACATCTGTTGTTCCTTACATTTTCTGGGTGCTATTCAGGAGTGAACTCAGGAGAATTAAGGGTTAGGAATAAGATGTTCACGCACTGATGGTGATCCAGCCCAATTTAATGGGTTTTAAGGCGTGCCACCAGAAGATTAAAGTAATGGAGTCAGAGCAAGGCAATCATCGTCATGTCCATCTGTCATGAGAATGAGCTTAGTGTCTTCCTCTCTAGATAAGGACTGCTTGCTGGTGAACTGCCAACGCACAGGCCATAAGATATAAGCTATCATGTTCTCCCATTTGGTGACTTCTTTTCTTTGCGCAAATTACTAAAAGTGGAATTTTAGACCCAAGAATAGGGATATTCCTAAGGCCTTTGACATCTACTCATATACTATCCTCCATAATTTGTAGTAATTGGTACCAACAATGGATGTGAGTTCCCTTTCCTAGAACCCTTGTTAAATTTTTAAAATCTCTCCCAATTTGTAGGTAAAATATAAAATTCCATTAATTGTGTAATTTGTATTTTTTTAATTGCTAGTGAGGCTAAAATGTTTTTGCTTATTGTTTTTATGTTTTTAGAAATGATTATGTACTTAAATAATTTCAAAATTTTATGGTGTTAGACTTTTTATTATTGATTTATAAGTGCTCATTATATATTAAGTTTATTAATCCTTTAACTGTCATCTAGTGTACTGATTATTCAACAATCCAAATGTTCTCCTGGGTTCTGTTAAAATATGTGTATATCACATATTTATACTTAATTTTTACATATCATTTTACCATTTTTCGCTTACATATAAATGCCTATAAAAGATAACTGTTTATATAAATATAAATAAATGCCTATAAATATGCATTATTTCGTTTTAGATTTTAGATAACAATATGACTATAAAGGACATTCATTTACTGTGGCATGTTGTTTTGAAATTTGTTTTAAAAATAGTACAATTATAAGTCTCTTTCTTAAAATTTTAGTGTAAGTTTTAGAAGTTCTACCCTTATAACCTTGTATTGAGTGTTAAGGACATTTTGCCTCTGTAATGTTGCTCCAGATGCTTTCTTTTATTAAGAACTCTCAGGAGGAGTGACATCAGCATCATGGTGGTGTGAGATGCTGTCTTTTTCCCTTCAATTTACAAACAGTAAAACATCCATAACTCAACAAATGTTCCTCTGTCCAACACATTAGGACACCAGAGAATTCCACACATTCATACTTCTGAAGGTGGGTGTATTGGAATATATGGAGGAGGAAAAGCTGAGGAGAGCCCACAACCCAGGTAACCCTAGACACAGCAGAGGCACCCACTGTCCTGGTGCCCCAGGTGGTGACACTAGTGACAGCAGTGATACTGGCAGCAACAAAGCACCAGCAACCGTGGAAGCTCAGGTACAACAAGGGCACTAGGTGACATTTCTGGCAGAGGCAATGGAGGGTAGAAAGTGCAGATGAGGAAACCTAAGTAAGAGAAACCAAAAACTTGTGCTATAGCGCCACCTACTGAAAAATAAAGATATCTAATTATCAAGCTGTTGAATTGTTAGAATCAAGTGAAAAAAACAAAAACAAAACAAAACAAAATAAACCCCTCTGCCTAAGGAAGAAAGGTGTTCACTACTTCAAATGCACTAAAAGAGGAACAACTTATCAAGCACATGATAAAACATGGTATCACAGTATTACAAAAAGAAAATGATAATTCTCCAGAAGCCAAACTTAAATTTACAGACTATTGTGATCTAACTGATAGAGAATTCAAAATAGCTGTCATGAAGAGACTCAATGAGCTACAAGAAAAGTCAGAAAGAAAGTTCAGTGAGCTCAGGAATAAAGTTAATGAACAGAAGGAGTACTTACCAAAGAGATGGAAACAATAACAAGAACCAAACAAAAATTCTGGAGCTGAAGAGCTCAATTAATGAGATAAAGAATGCATTAGAAAGCACTGGAAACAGAGAAGATCAGATGAAAGAGAGAATTAGTGAACTCAGTGATAGAAATGATACAGGAGAAAAGGAGAGAGAACTCAGATCTTAAAAAATTAAGAAATTCTACAAGAACTATCCAACTTCATTGGGAAGTTCAGCATAAAGATAATGGGTATCCCAGAGGGAGAAAGAAGCAGAGACTTTATTTAAAGAAATAATAGCTGAGAACTTCCCAAACCTGGGAAGGAACTGGGTATGCCAGTCCAGGAAGCTAAGAAAACACCTAATTACCACAATGCACAAAGACCATTTCTAAGACACATTATATTAAAACTGTCAAAAGTCAATGACAAAGAAAGAATTTTAAAGTGGCCAGGGAACAAAGGATGGCTTTCTCAGCAGAAACTCTATAGACCAGGAGAGAGTGGAATGACGTACTCAAAATATTGAAAGTAAAAACAGTCAACAAAGAATATTCTATCCAGGAAAGTTATCCTTTAGATATGAAGGAGAAATAAAGGCTTTCCCAGGCAAACAAAAGCTGAGGGAGTTCATCACCACCAGAGCTGCCTTACAGGGTATTTTGAAAGGAGCTCTTCTCCCTTAAATGAAAGGGCAAAAGTACAGAAAAGTTTAAGTAAGGTGATAAATAGAGAGACAGAATCAGAAAATCGCAACTCTATATCAGAAGAGGTTGTTAAACACTTAATTATAGCATAAAGATTAAAGGGAGAAAAAGCAGTAAAAATAACAATAGTTACTTCAATTTGATAACAAACTCCCAACATAAAAGGAGATTATTTGAGACAATAAAAACATAAAAGAGGAAGAGAAAATGGATGGAACTTGTATAGGCAAACAAAGACAAATTTTTATCAGCAGAAAAGGACTATTTTTATCTATGATGATTTTTTTGCATAAAAGGACTATTTTTTATATAAAAGGACTATTTTATATAAACCTCATGGTAACCACAAAACATAAATCTAGAGCAGAGACAGGAAACATAGAAAAGAGGGGAAACTGAAAAAAATTATAGAAAACCACCAAACTAAAATGGCAAACAGGAACACAAGGACAAAGAAAAAATGGAGATACAGAGCAACCAGAACACAAAAGACAAAATGGCAAAACTAAGTCCTCATCTATCAATAATCATCCGAATTGTACATGGATTTCATTCACCAGTCAGAAGACACAGAGTGGCTGGGTGCATTAAAAAACAAGATCCAAGTATATACCTCCTCCAGGAAACACACCTCAGCTCTAAAGACAAGCAGAGGCTCAAAAAAGAAGGGATGGAAGATGATACTTGAAGCAGATGGCAGCCAAAAGAAACCAGGTATAGCCATTCTCCTGTCAGACAAAATAGACTTCAAGCCAAAAGAAGTAACAAGAGACAAAGATGGACACTTTATGATAAAGGGGATAATGCATCAAGAAAGTATAACAGTTATTTTTTATTTATTTATTTTAAAGTCTTGTTAGGCTTATAGGGAGCTTTGGTTTTTTTTTTTTCAACCAATTTTTTTTTGTTGTTTTTTTAGATGTTGGGGGTAGGAGTTTATTAATTAATTTATTTAGTTTTGCTGTGTTGCATCTTCATTTCTGTGCGAGGGCTTTCTCTAGTTGTGGCAAGTGGGAGCCATTCTTCATCGTGGTGCGTGAGCCTCTCACTATCGTGGCCTGTCTTATTGCAGAGCACAGGCTCCAGACGTGCAGCCTCCAGACGCGCAGGCTCAGTAGTTGTGGCTCACGGGCCTAGTTGCTCCGCGGCATGTGGGATCCTCCCAGACCAGGGCTCGAACCCGTGTCCTCTGCATTAGCAGGCAGATTCTCAACCACTGCACCACCAGGGAAGCCCCAGTATAACAGTTATTAATATATATTCACCTAACATAGGAACATCAAAATATATAAAGCAATTATTGCCAGACCTAATGAAAGAAATGGACACTACACAATAACACTGGGGGACTTTAACACCCCACTTACATCAATGGATAGATCATCTGCACAGAAAGTCAACAAGGAAACAGCAGCCTTAAATGAAAGATTAGACCAGATAGACTTAATAGATTTATATACAACATTCCATCCAAATGCAGCAGAATACACATTCTTCTCAAATGTGCGTGGAACATTCTCAAGGATAGAACGTATGTTGGGACACAAAACAAGGTTCAATAAATTTAAGAAGATTGAAAGCATATCCAACATCCTTTCTGTCTTCAGTGGTATAAAACTAGAAATCAACTGCAAGAAGAAAGCTGGAAAAATCACAAATATGTGGAGACTGAGCAACACGTTGCAGAAAAACTATTGGGTTAATGAGGAATGAAAAGAGAAGTAAAAAAATGACTGAAGAAAAATGAAAATGAAAATACAACATATCAAATTCTATAGAATGCAGCAAAAGTGGTAATGAGAGGGAATTTTATAGCAGTTTGGGCCTATGAAACTCAAATAAACAATCTACCATTACACCTAAAGGAAGTAGGTAAAGAATTAAAAAACAGAGCCCAAAGTTAGTATAAGGAAGGAAATAATAAAGATCAGAGCAGAAATAAATAAAATGGAGACCAAAAATAAACAAAAACGCACACATGAAAGATCAATGAAACTATGAGCTGGTTCTTTGGAAAGATAAACAAAATTGACAAACCTTTAGCTAGACTCACAAAGATAAAAAGAGAGAAAACTCAGATAAATAAAATCAGAAATGAAAGAGGAGAAATTACAGCAGATACCACAGAAATACAAAGGATTATAAGAGAATATTATGAATAGCTATCCACCAACAAATTGGTCATCATAGAAGAAATCAATAAATCCTTAGACTCGTACAACCTTTCAAGACTGAATCATAAAGAAATAGAAAATCTAAGTAGACCAATCACTAGTAAGGAGATTGAGATGGTAATTTTAAAAAACCTCTCAAAAAACAAATATCCAGGACCGGATACCTTCCAGGTGAATTCTACTAAACATTCAAAGAAGATTTAATACCTATTCTTTTCAAATTCTTCCAAAAAAATTGAAGAGGAGGTAATGTTTCCTAACTCACTTTGCATGGTTAACAACACCCTGATACCAATACCCGACAAGGACACCACACACACACAAAATTACAGGTCAATATCTCTGATGAGCATAGATGCAGATATCTCAACATAATATTAGCAAACCAAATACAATACATTATAGAATCATACACCATGATCAAGAGGGATTTATTCCAGGGATGTAGGATGGTTCAAATCTGCAAATTAATTAACATGACACGTCACATTAACAAAATGAAGTATAAAAATCAAATGATCATCTCAACAGATGCAGAAAAAGTATTTGACGAGATTCAATACCCATTTATGACAAAAACTCTCAACAAGGTGAGCATATAAGGAAAGTACCCCAACATAAAAAAGGCCATATACAAGAAACCCACATTTAATGTCATAATCAATGATGAAAAACTGAAAGGTATCTCTCTAAGATCTGGAACAAGGCAAGGACGCTCACTCTTGCCACTCTTGTTCAACATAGTCCTAGCCACAGCAATTAGGCAAGGGAAAAGAAAGGCATCCAAACTGGGAAGGAAGAAAAACTGTCATCATTTGCAGATTACATATGTATAAAACCCTAAAGACTCCATCAAAAGAACTATTAGAAATGTTAAATGAATACTGTAAAGTTGCAGGGTAGAAAATCAATAGGAAAGTCTGTTGAATTTCTAGGCACTAATAACAAACTAGCAGAATGAAAAATTAAGAAAAGAATCTTTATGTCTTCTTTGGAGAAATGTCTATTTTGGTCTTCTGCCCAGTTTTTGATTGGGTTGTTTGTTTGCTTTTTGATATTGAGCTGTATGAGCTGTTGTATATTTTGGAAATTAAGCCCTTGTTGGTTGCAACATTTGCAAATATTTTCTCCCATTCTGTAGGTTGTCTTTTCATTTTCTTTATGGTTTCCTTTTCTGTGCAAAAGCCTGTAAGTTTGACTAGGTTACACTTGTTTATTTTTGCTTTTATTTCCTTTGCCTTGGGAGACTAATCTAAGAAAGTATTGCTAGGATTTATGTCAGAGAATGTTTTGTCTATGTTATCTTTTAGGAGTTTTATGTGTCATGTTTATATTTAAGTCTTTAAGCTATTTTGAGTTTATTTTTGTGTATGGTGTGAGGATGTGTTCTAACTTCACTGATTTACATGAGGCCATCTGGCTTTCCCAACACCTCTTGCTGAAGAGATTATGTTTTCCCCATTGTATATTCTTATTTTTTAAACTTTTTAGTTTATATTGGAGTATAGTTGGTTAACAATGTTGTGATAGTTTCAGGTGCACAGCAAAGTGACTCAGCCATACATATACATGTATCCATTCTCCACAAACTTCTCTCCCTTCCAGGCTGCCACATAGCATTGAGAGAGTTCCTTGTGCTATGCAGTAGGTCCATGTTTGTTACCTCCTTTGTTGAAGATTAATTGACTGTAGGTGTGTGGGTTTACTTCTGGGCTCTTTATTCTGTTCCATTGATCTGTATGTCTGTTTTGTGCCAATACCATGCTGTTTTGATTACTGTAACTTTGTAGTAGTGTCTAAAGTCTCGGAAGGTTGTGCCTTCAGCTTTGTTCTTTTTCTTCAGGATTTCTTTGGCATACAGATGGCCAACAGACACATTAAAAGATTCTCGACATCATTAATTATTAAAGAAATGCAAATCAAAACTACAATGAGGTACCACCTCATACCACTTAGAATGGCCATCATCAAGAAGTCTACAAATAATAAATGCTGGAGAAGGTGTGGAAAAAAGGAACCCTCCTACACAGTTGGTGGGAATGTAAATTGGTGCAGCCACTATGGAGAACAGTATGGAAGTTCCTTAAAAGACTAAAAATAGAACTACCATATGATCCAGCAATCCCACTACTGGGCATATACTCAGACAAAACTATAATTCTAAAAGATACATGCACCCCAATGTTCATTGCAACACTATTTACAATAGCCAAGACATGGAAACAACCTAAGTGTTCATCAACAGAGGAATGGTTAAAGAAGATGTGGTCTATATATACAATAGAATATTACTCAGCCATAAAAAAAGAATGAAATAATGCTATTTGAAGCAACCTAGAGATAATGATACTAAGTGAAGTAAGTCAGACAGAGAAATACAAATATCACATGGTATCACTTATATGTGGAATCTAAAAAAAATGATACAAGTGAACTTATTTACAAAACAAAAACAGATTCACAGGCATAGAAAAAAACATATGGTTACCAAAGAAGAAAGGAGTGGGGAGAATAAATTAGGAGTTTGGGATTAACAGATACACATTACTATATATAAAATAAATAAACAACAAGGACCTACTGGGTAGCACAGGGAACTATATTCAATATCTTGTAATAACCTATAGTGAAAAAGAATCTGAAGAAGAATATATATATTCTTTATACCTATATATATAAATCTGAATACAGATAATATACAAACATGTATATATATGTATATCTGAATCACTGTGTCATACAGCTGAAACTAGCACAACATTGTAAATCAGCTATACATCAATAAAAAAAAAATCTCATTTACAAACTCAAAAAAATAATAAAATACCAGGAATAAATTTAAACACTGAAAATAGTACACTAAGAATGATAAGATATAGTTGAAAGAAATTGAAGAAGACAGAAAGAAATGGAAAAATATTCTGTGCTCATGGATTGGAAGGGTTAAATTGTCAAAATGTCCATAGTACTTACAGCAATCTACAGATCAATGCAATCCCTATTAAAATCCCAAGGATATTTTTCACAGAAATAGAACAGAAAACTTAAAATTTGTGTAGAATCACAAAAGACAGCAAATAGCCAAAGCAATCCTGAGGAAAAAGAACAAAGCTAGAGGTATCACACGCTCTGATTTTAAATTATATTACAAAGCTGTATTAACCAAAACAGCATGGTATTGGCAGAAAACAGACACACAGATCAATGGAAC
The DNA here is from genome assembly GCF_003676395.1 of Aethalodelphis obliquidens. Lineage (NCBI taxonomy): Eukaryota > Metazoa > Chordata > Mammalia > Artiodactyla > Delphinidae > Aethalodelphis > Aethalodelphis obliquidens. Next base: position 82,236,003 of record NW_020837947.1, read on the forward strand.
AGAATCGAGAGCTCAGAAATAAACCCATATAGATACTGACAACTAATTTACAACAAAGGAGCAAAGAATATACAATGGAGAAAGATAGTCTCTTCAGTAAACGATGTTGGGAAAACAGGACTGCCACACACCAAAAGAAAGAAACTAAATTACTACCTTACACCACACACAAAAATTAACTCAAAATACATTAAAGACTTGAATGTAAGACGTGAAACCATAAAACTCTTAGAAGAAAACATAGGCAATGCACTCTTTATAATTGGTCTTAGCAATATCTTTCTGGATTTGTCTTTTCAGACAAGGGATACAAACAAAAATAAACAAAAGGGACTGCATCAACCTAAAAAACTTCTGCACAGAAAAAGACGACATCATCAACAACATGAAAAGATGCCTACCAAATGGGAGAAGATTATTTGTAAATCATATATCCAATGAGGGAGTAATATCCAAAATATGCAAAGAACTTACACAACTGAAGAACACCAACAACAGAAAAACCCAAGCTGATTAAGAAATGGGCAGAGGATCTGAACAGGCAGTTTTCCAAGAAGAAAAATGGCTCATAGGCACATGACAAGATGCTCAACATTACTAATTATAAGGGAAATACAAGTCAAAACCACTATGAGATATCACCTCACATCCATCAGAATGGCTATTATCAAAAAGGCCAGAAATAACAAGTGCTGGAGAGGGTGGGGAGGAAAGAGAACCCTCATAAACTGTTGGTGGGAATGTAATTTGATACAGCCATTGTGGAGAGCAGTATGGAGGTTCCTCAAAAAATTATGAGTAGAACTACCATATTATCCAGCTAATTCACTTCTGAGTATTTATTTGAAGAATATGAAAACACTAATTAGAAAAAATATATGCACCCCTATGTTTATTGCAACATTGTTTACAGTAACTTAGGTATGGAAAAAACCTAAGTGTCCATCTATGGATGAAAGGATAAAGAAGATGTGGTGTGTGTGTGTGTGTGTGTGTGTGTATATATATATATATATATATATATATATATATGCCACCTGAATACTATTCAGCCATAAAAAAGATGAAATCTTGCCATTTGTGACAACACAGGTGGACCTTGAGGGCTTTATGTTAAGTGAAATAAGTCAGACAGGGAAAGACAAAGACTGTATGATCTCACTCCTATGTAGAATTTAAAAAATAAATAAAATGAACAAACCAAACAAAAACAAACATATAGACACACAGAGAGAATAGTGATTGCCAAAGGGGATAGGGGTGGGAAGAGGGTGTAATGGGTAAAGGGGGTTAACTGTATGGTAATGGTTGGAAACCAAACTTTAGGTGGTGAGCACCCTGTCGTGTATATAGAAGCAGAAATGTAATGTTGTACATGTGAAACTTATATACTGTTATAAGCCAGTGTTACCTCAATTCCAAAAAAAAAAAAAAATGTTCACTTGAGTAAGACTGACATATTTTGAAGTATGCTTCTTTAGTTACTTTCAAGATGAAATTTCTGCTTCCTTACGCTGTTATTTCAATGTGCATAGAATTTTGAAACTGAAGATGCTTCAAAAGGGATTCTTCATTTCCTTGAGCACATGCAATTCGTTCTTAAAGCAAATCATTGGGTTGGAAGCCTGTATAACTCAGTTGTTTATCTAGTTCACAAAATATGCCTTGCTGATCAATTTGTCATTTTCCTGTGTTCTTTTTAATGCTCATCTCAGGATTCCAAGCCTCACTTTGTCAAATATAAAGCAAGTACTATCACTACACTGTGCTAAATACTGTTCCAAGTACTTTCAGTTCACTGTCATTTACTCTTCACAAAAATTCTATAAAGTGAGGTATATTATTACCCCCAATTTGTAGATGAAGAAATTCAGGCACGGAGAGGGTGACTTTGCACAGATCATTCAGTCAGGGCAGCCAGGATTAGACCTACAGAGCCCCAGGTGCATCAGAAAGTTGTATTTTTATGTAAAATCTCTAGATCTGTTAATGGTGGTACCTAACTCAAATAAATTTTAAATATCGTGTGAGTCAACAAAACGCAGGCAAAAGACAAAATATCTGCACACTGAACACAGCTGCACATTCAGTTTTTGACTTCAGGCTTTTAGGATGCCTTCCTCATTTACATCTACCAGGTACTCCTGGCTTTGCTCACCACTGCTGTCTCTTCTGAATCTTTCTATGGGCCATTTACCACACTCTGATTTCCACATTATTAAGTTGGGCTTGTTCACCCTCTTCCTCTCACTTTCTTGCAAGTAATTTAAGAGGACAAATAGGCACAAATGAAGGAGGTGGACTGTGGGTAATGGAAGGACATATATTTATTGAAAAAAAATCCACGTATAAGTACACCCATGCAGTTCAAACAAATGTTGTTCAGGGGTCAACTCTACACTGAAATAGGCTTTTGAAGATGACTTCAGGAAAATGAAAATGTTATATTCTGAGATGAATCAGGCAATCTTATAAAGAAGCTGTTCCTTGCCTCTTATCCTCTTTAAGAGGTTCTTTGGGCTGAAACACTGCAGTGCTCTGATTCATTAGTGGAGTGCATTAAGTCTATTGTAGGATTATGTTATCTCTCATCTCCATTCTGTTGTCTGTAACTTCCTTTTAGAGTTTGAAAACTCCTCAGTTGAAGTTTCTTCCCCATGCTCTTTCTTGTGTTACGTTGGTCACACTTATGCTCTTTGCTTCCTTTCTTTTTTTTGCATATATATTGCTAGTGGTACTAGTCTTCACATTTCAGCTGCACTTTCATTGGGATATTTCATTTGAATCCTTAAGCCTGTCAGTTTTACACTGTCTTGCTGACAACGTCCAGCAGAGAAATCAGTCCCATCAGTTTTCTCTTCTCTGGGTTGACATCATTGAAGTGCTCTACAGGAAAAGGAGGCCTTGATTCCAGACATAGAGAGAAACTTCATGAACTGAAGGGCTGGTGTGTGACCTGCAAAACCAAAAACAGGATTGACTAAACTGGGACATCTCTGCATTTTCCTGCTGTACTAAAATAGAGAATATATTCGGGTGACCCCATTTGTAGTCTGCTGTTTGAGGGCTCTGTGATAAGGGCTAAATGATGACAGGGAATAAAATCTACACGAATGCCAGGATTTAAAAAAATATATATATATATATATATTTACAAATTCCTTTAAAGATGTAACTGATGCTACATTATAATTTTTTAAAAGAGATCATGATTGACAATTTTTTATTTTGTAGTTGAAACGTTTCCCCTCAATTTTTGTGAAAGGACCCTTTTGACTCATCCAATAATACTAAGCAACCAGATATATAATACTAAATGATATTTTATCTGAATTTTCTCAACATTCTATGTACAATGGAAATTTGGATGTACTCGTCTTCCTTCCTTAGTGAAAACATGCAAACATCTCACAGAAAAGAAATGGGTACAGTAATCTTTGACATGCCCTGTTTCAGAACAGTGGCCATATACTTATTAATATTATTTATTGTAAGAAGAAGAAAATAATTATATAGCAGGGTGATAGGAGGTTTGGGATTTTCTTTAAAATATCCCATAGAAATCTGACAAGTTCTACTTATATTTTAAGTTCAGCATTTATTATACTTCCTAACTCTGCCAGGCAGAATTAATTATTTACCTTTTCTGCTTCATAGAGTTTTGTTCAGTCATAGTACTTGGTGTGTTGTATTGTAATTTATATTTCTCTCTCCTCAGAAGGACTGTGGAAGACAGAAGAATTCTTCTGGAAGAATATATGGTATATATCTGCAAAGAAAAGGATCTCACTCAAGTGTTAACAATTATTAGCTTTGGATAGAGAGGTTATTTGTGATCTTTGCAAATAAATTATTTTTTTTCTGTTTACTTAAATTTTCTATTTTTTCTAGTATGTTGTCATTTTTTCCCAGCAAGTACGTATTAGCTTTTTGTCAGGTATTGTTCTAGGAATTAGGTAGTATGTTGAGAACAAAACAGAGCAAAATCCCTGTCCTCATGGAGCTTATATTCTCATGGGAGGAATCACACAAAAAATGTAAAGAAGGAAAAGAAGGAAGAAGAGGGAAAAAGGAGGAGGAAGAGAGAAGATGGAGAAGAAAGAAAAATAACACTAGTAGTAGAGATCAATGATGGCTGGAGATCATTTGGAGGTGAAAGCAAGTGAAAGGGTGGTTTCTAAGCCCATGCACCACAGCTACTGAGCCTGCGTTCTAGAGCCCATGAGCCACAACTACTGAGCCCGCATGCCACAACTACTGAAGCCCATGCGCCTAGAGCCCATGCTCCGCAACAAGAGAAGCCACTGCAATGAGAAGCCTGTGTACCACAATGAAGAGAAGCCCCTGCTCGCTGCAACTAGAGAGAGCCTGCGTGCAGCAACGAAGACCCAACGCAGCCAAAAAAAAAAAAAAATTGAAGACATTTTTCAGAAAGTAGGAACAGAGGATAAGTAGGAACACAAGTGATGGAAAATAGGAGAATATATATTTAAAAAGCAGAGGATCCATTCAGGAGGCCTAATATTTTACAGGTAAGGCTCTAGTCAGGGAAACCAAAGTAATGAGACAGAAGAGATCATCGATGGACCTGCCATACAGCTTTCCAATTGAAGGGTCCGCCTAATTCACACTCACTCAAACCCACCAGTCAAATGTGAGGGCAGAACAAAGGCTCTTTATACATGTGGGGTCTCACAAAGTTATCGTCTATGTATTTTCTGGAAGTCGGTAGAGGAAGCGCTCCACCAAAACCAGAGGGTAAACAATACGGGAGAGACCTGAGGTCAAAGGACAGAGGGTTCTAACAAAGGGAGTGGGCGAAGGGAATTCCAAGCACGTGGGTGGAGGGAAGTACCAGGGCTTCCGCTGGACAAGTGTGGGCTACAGCAGGAGGACAAGGGGCCACCACACGGAAGTCCCCTCCCAAAGACCCCCATGAACTGGTGACATACCTGATGGGTTTGTACTGAGATGAATCTGAGAGTTTGTTAGGAGATTTTTAAAATATATAACTTTGTGATGAATGCACAGAAGACTAAGCAAGCAAAGAAAATCAAGCAAACGAATAAGCAACAGTAACAAACAGACTAAAACACCCCAGTCAAATAGAAACACTAGAAAGAAGTAAATGAGGAGCAAATGTTAGAAAGAAAGAAAATACAATCCTATATGTACTATGTGAATGAGCTGTAACAACATATACGTAATCACAATTTTGTTAAAAATGAATAGTGACAATAAAAATTATGATATAACCACATTGGGAGAATGGGGTAAGATGTATATGTATTTGCTCATATAAGAGATTTTAAAAAATGTACTTCTGTGTGGGGTGCCAATTGTCAATATCTAAAAAATAAAGATATACTATTTATAAGCCTGCTGTTTAGAAATGGGAAGTAAAACAATAGAATAAAAAGATAATATAGTTTAAAATGATGATCTTTTGGTGGTGGAAGTAAATGGTGAGGAAGGATAGGGCAGGACGCTGGTGTTTTTTGCTGTAAGCCTTACAATAATAGTATTTGACTTCTAAAATATATACGCACGTTATTTTGAGGAGTTATTTTGAGGAAGGAAGGAAAAAAGGGAACAAAGCAGAAAAGGAAGGAGGGATGGAGGAAAAGAGGGAGGGATGAAAGGAGGAGGGCAGGAGGGAGAAAAGGAGAGAGAGGAAGAAAGGAAGAAAGAAGAGTTAAGAGGAGGCAGAGAGACTACAGGCAAATAATAGAATAATAAGTACTTTAGCCCTGCAGAATACATCAGCTATTTTTGTGTGTTATGAGGGCACTGGGGGTGGAGAGGGAGGGATGATCTATCCTCTACCTTTTTCCTCTTTGGAGCGAAAATCCCCGAATTCTTGTCATTATAGTGAGAATTCAACACCCAGCCTCACTTTCATTGACATGGAAGCATACAACCCCAGGCTGATCAGTGTTCTCTCATAATTCCAGACAAAGTGATTGGCTCAGGGATGGACACATCACTGGTACAGATTGACATGGATACTGGGGGATAGAGTACGTCTTTCTTTTTCCTGGATTTCTTAGCTCTAACCCTGGAGCTGCTGGGGATCATCTTTGCTACCACATGATTGAATCTTTCTGGAATAAAGCAAACACAGAGGAAATCAGAGGGTAAAAAGACACAGCCTCAGATATGGGATGATATCATGCTCGAAATAGGTCAAGGATTTCTTAGTTATTCATGCCAATATATCTCTCTTGTGCTTCGGCTAGTTTGATCTGGCTTCTGCCATCTGCCACCAGGAGTCTGAGTCACTGAGCCTTATCTCCATTCTCCATCCACTTTCTTCTTTGTCCCTGACTTGTTTATACCACCAACTTCAGGAATCCATAGCTCTCTTTTACAAAAATCCACATTCAAAAAATCTGTATAAACAGTTTTGGAAACAAATTAATATGTTATCTTATTTGGGAGTATTTGAGTGTTGATATGGCATGAAATAGAGGTGAATATTAGGATGTTCTTTTGAATTTTGTTTTTTTTAGGATATTTATTATTTATGTTATTTATGTTGACTGATTGAAGTATAGTTGATTTACAATGTTGTCTTAGTTTCAGGTGTAGAGCAAAGTGATTCAGCTCTCTCTCTGTGTGTGTATATATATATATATATATATATATATATATATATATATATACGTTCTTTTTCATACTTTTCCCTTATAGGTTATTACAAAGTATGAAGTATAGTTCCCTGTGCTATACAGTAGGTCCTTGTTGGTTATCTATTTTATATATGGTAGTGTGTAAAAGTTAATCCCAAACTCCTAATTCATCCCTCCCCTACTCTGTTATTTATTTATATATGTATATTTTAAAATTGTATATGTTTAAGGTGACGATTTGATATACATACACATAGTGAAATGATTGCCACAGTCAAGTTAATTAGCATATCTTCCCCCACAGTTACCATTTTCATGTGTGTAGTGAGAGCACCTGAAATCTATCCTCTTAGCAAGTTTCCATATTCAGTACAGTCTTCCTACCTACAGTCATCATGCTGTACACTAGATCTCTAGACTCATTCATCCTACATCAATGCAACTGTGCCCTTTGACCAACCTTGCCCCATTTTTCCCACCTCCCTGCATCTGGTAATCACTGTTCTATTCTCTGCTTCTATGTACGTGACATTTTCAGATTCCACGTATAATGGGATCATGCAGTTTTCTTCTTTCTATGTCTGGCTTATTTCTCTTAGCATAGATCCAAGGATGGAGAGAATGGAGCGTGCCCACCAAACGGAGAAGGTATCTTGAAACTGAAAAATGAAGGAGCCAGCCCCCTATAATCAATGGGTCAGTTTATTATTGAGTAACTTACATACAGTGTGGAATCAGGCAGACAGTGATCCCTCTGCTATTCAGCAATTCTCTGCACCACCAAGGGGCCACTGGGACAACTTTATAGTCAAACTCAGGTGTGAGGGTACGTGCTCAGAGACAGGGCGTGCATTCCTAAGTCAAGACTGTATCTGATCTATGATGGGTAACTAGACTCACGAGTGCCGGGAACATGTCAGTGAAAAATCTTATTGTTCAAAGACTAACAGAGCATACGGGCTACCTAATGAACATTAAACAGTATTTATTAACTACAAAATCTTTGACAACAGAGAAGAGATTTACTACACAGTAAAGTCCCGGGTAGGGTCAGAGGAAGAACAGGAGGAGCTGAAGGGGCCCAAGATGGTGTTAGTTATGCTAACAGCTGTACAACATGACAGCCTCCAGGTTCATCCATATTGTTGCAAATGGCAGAATCTCCTTCTTTAAGGCTGTGGCTATAAACATACATTTTATATATATATATATATATATATATATATAATGTATGTATATAGACACAATTTCTTCTTCATCCATCCATTGATGGACACTTAGGTCTTATTCATATCTTGGCTGTAATAATGCTACAAAGAACCTGGGAGTGCAGATATATTTTCAATATACTGATTTCATTTTCTTTGGCTATATTGCCAGAAGACGCATTGCTGATCACAGTATAGCTTTATTTTTAATTTTTTAAGGAACCCCCATACTGTTCTCCATAGTGGCTGCACCAATTTACATTCCCACCAACTGTATACAAGGGTTCCCTTTTCTCCACCCCATCATCAACACTTATCTTTTCTCTATCCTTAGGATATTTTAACTGTCTGGAAATCTAGGTGATAATTAGTCAAGCTTCATAAAAGAGAAAAGAAGTATGTTTTATTCTTGCAAACAACTTGAAATGTTAGCAAAAGCTGAGGTTACCTTTAAGTCATTGACCTCGTGGATGCATTTAAAGGACAACTTAATTCAGTCAATTATTTGTATCTCTTTAGAAACAAAATCATATTTCTAGAATGTGTAAATAGTCAAATAATTGATTTTTTTTCTTTTTCAAAAGTTAGATATATGTCACATAATGTGTGTGATTGTATTTTTCCAACATTTCACTTCTCAATTATTCTTTCATTTCTCCTATCATTGCTAGAAATTTTAAGCCCACTAGAGAAATCCTTTTGTTGCTTCACGTTTTTTTCTCCTCCTCCTCTTTCTCCAGGGTGAGTACCTTGATTCTGAGAGCTGGCCATGGTGATGAGGCCTGTGTGGGATGTTTTCCTTGGATTGTCACAATGTTTGTACACATCAGTTTCCTGAATGAACTTTCTGGCTAAGAGCAAACAGAAACTGTACTTAAAGGAGCTAACATAGAAGGCATTTTGTGGTTTCTGGATTCACCATATTAATCAAAAGGAAGTCACTGAATTGACCCTTTTTAAATTTCTTAATTGGAAAGTTCTCAGAAATCAGCTGTAATATAAATTCCCAAATGGAAAAACTGAAGATCAGCAAAATTGAAAAACTTAACTAGATAAATGCATGTGTGTTTATTTCACCCACTCTGATTATAATTGTAAAATACCTGCCATAAATAGGGTGAAATTTTTGGTAACTTGGTGTAAGTGTACATGTTTACTGCTGACAGTCTTCAGTTAGATTTTAAGAGCTCTTTATAATTCTTAATGACTTAGCCTGAAACATTGTCTTTGTGAATGAGTAGTTCATCTCTTTACAAGTGTAACATCCGTACAGAGTACTGTTGTAACACCACGTCCTTCCTGTGCCAGGTAAAGGTCAAGCTCAGGAACTTCCTGTTGCTGTTGCAGATATGACTGGGGAGTTTTTATTACAGGGAAAGCTAAAGGTCAGACTGGAACTGAACCAGCACACACTTTATGTGGAGGGAAATGTCAGAACCAGATGGAGGACAGTGGAATTTCTATCCATGATATAGGGGTGACCTATATAGGGGTGAATGGTCCTACAGATTGGGAATGAGGACACCTCTGTGTCTAGTTAATGCCAGTTCTTCAAAGTACCATATTTGTGACAAGTTCAATTATGAAGTTTTCCATTTGTAAACTTTTCCAGAGATTAAATTTAGTGATAACTGTTCCTACCTTCTCCCTCTCAGGATTCATACTGCATCAGAATTGACATTCAGAATTACAGGGGAAAGAAGAATGAGAAAGAGATGTGCTTTGTTTATAATTAACCTGTAATCATAGAAAAGTTCCTGCCCCTTCTTCATTGCCTCATTTTCACATCTTGTTCTTTCTTCACATCATAAAGATTTCTAATAATAAGTATTAGTGTTTTAAAATAGTCAGTAGTCCATATACTATTTAAATAAAAAGTTGTTATTTTTAAGGAAAAGGTTTCCCAGAGTCACTGAAAGTAGAATCAAAGAATACCAATTCTTAAGTGCAAACTGCAGGACAGTTTTCTCCGATATCAAAGCAACCTGAGATAGATGACCATACATCCTGCTCCAAGGCTTTCTGAGGATGGAGATTGTACTAATGTCTGCAGAAGCTTCTTTTTGAATGTTAAAATCTCTATCAAAAAAACTGTCTTATCTCTAGTGTAAATCTCTTCTCAATCACAATTTAAATCCACTTCCCAGCTTATATAGCCCTCATAGTATGGAAATACTAGGAAGTACCCTTTATATAAAATTTTTCTACTTTTTAAAGTAGCCATCATCCCCATTACCTTCTTTTTTGAAGATTAAACAACCCAAATGCTTTATTCTGTCTTAATAGGCTTTAATCATCCCACCCATAATTTTGGTCTGCCAAACGGGAATCAGTGCCTACTCTCATCTGGCCAACTCCTCCAAGTATGAATTTTTAAAGAACTCAGTGCTGACTCATAATAAACTCATGGTCTGTTATCAGTTCCCATATTTAAAAAATGTGGTCCTGATGTCTAGCCAGTGATTTCCACAATTAGGATAGTGTTTGGTTTGGGACTTAAAGGACTGGGAGATAAATGGTGAAATCTTCCCCTTTTTCTAGTCTGACATTAATGATGTATGGTACCCCCATTGTGGAACTGTCAAAATTCTTTATCCTACTTTGGTGAATATAGTCTCATTAAGAACATGAAATATTTTAAGTACTTCAGGAGGAGAGCTACTTGTCAGCCAACTTGACATTGTTGTGTAGAGATACCTTCTCAATCAGTAGAAATAAGCCAGTGGTTACGTTTGAGAAAAATCGCCAATCTGAAACTCTTCTCAAACTTCATATGCATTTATCTGCAATTTGTACATTAGCGTATTTATAACACACACATATGTTTATTGTGTGTCCTCAGTGTGCTAGGGCAGTGTGCAGAAGGGAAACATAGTTCTAGTCTCTGCAAAATTTTGGAAAAAATAACTTTGCAAAACTGCAGCAGGTCACAAACAGAATATGCATCTGTATAAATATGGTCACATGTATTTAAAATATATACATGATGTAATTCTGCTTTTCTATTTGGGAATTTATTTTTTATTTTTTTCCTATTAAGTAGACCCAGGTAGATAATACAGAACAGTGTCAGACATATGAATCTAAATGTGAGACTCACTCCTTCTTAGACTCATACATTTTCTGAAATGTGCTTGAATTTAAGAAAGATTTTTAATGAAGGAGAAATGATGGTTTAACAGATGGCAGATGGGAGGTTGTTCTAGGTTTTCGAAATAGCATAAACTGTCCTATAAAGCATCTATAGAAAGAGACAGACAGAAGGGGAAGTGAGTGGTATTTCTTGATTACTGTGTTGGAAACAGGTGGGGGAAATGATGGAGGTGTTTACAGGTAGGTGGGCTGGGGAGAGTGACACGGACATCCTGACTGATTGGCAATGCAGGATAAAGCACCATAATCTTCCTCTGAGGATGAAGATCATTTTTGCAGCAGCAAAGGCAGAAGAACCAGCTACTTGCTAAGTGAGAAGAGATAGGATACGGAAAGTAAAAAGAGGAGACTTAGCATATGGTGAACATCCAACCCCTAGAGAGAGTTCCAGCTGCCCTCTCTAACTTCCCACCATCAACTTCCCTTCCTGAGGGTCGGCCTCTGAACTGAGTGCAGTGAGAAGCAGGTTTAACTGAAGAGTCTCTATCTTCCATAAACACACATCCTTCAGCACACCCACACAGGCATGTCTCCAGTCCACAGCACTGTGATCACAAAGGTGGGCAAAAGAGTGCTCCTAGGGCTGCCCTGGTGGCGCAGTGGTCGAGAGTCCGCCTGCTGATACAGGGGACACGAGTTCGTGCCCCGGTCCAGGAAGATCCCACATGCCGCGGAGCGGCTGGGCCTGTGAGCCATGGCCGCTGAGCCTGCGTGTCCGGAGCCTGTGCTCTGCAACGGGAGAGGCCACAGCAGTGAGGAAAAAAAAAAAAAAACAGGGTTTCTCCCAATCCTCATGGAACTTGTTTTTTTGGGGAGGGATAAGAAAATAAGTATGCAAACAAGTAAATACCTTACAAATTGTACTAGATGCTGTGAAGAGGAAATAAGAACGTGCAAGAAGAGGGACTACTGGGAAATGTCATGGGGGGGGTGAGAAAACTATTTTAGACAGCATAGGGTTAATAGAAGCTTCCCTGAGGAGGTGATATTTGAGATTAGTCATAAGATCACAGAAGTCAGCACTCAGAGGAAAGAGTGTTTCAGATAGAAGGAACAGCCTTTGTGAAGACCTTGAGGAAGGAAAGAGCTTAATGTGTTTGAGACTCTAAAGAAGGCCAGTGTGGCTGGAACAGGAGTTCAAGAATAGAAGCAGGAGAGGTGGGGCTGGGCCCGATCACAGTCTTGTAGGCCATGTTAAATGATTTGATTTTGTTCAAAGTGAAACGGGAATAATGGGAATGCTTTTAACAGGAGTGTGACATGGTCAGATTTATTTTTTTGAAAGATTGCTCTGACTATTGTATTGAAAATAGCTGTAGCAAAGTTGGCAGAATTATACGCAGATATTGTAATAACTTGAACAAGGGTCATTAAAGCAGTGGCAGCTGAGAGGAAGAGACTCAAGATATTTTTGTCGTTGAGTTGATAGGGCTTGGAGGTAGATTAGACACTAGTGATGAGAAGGAAAGAGGGATCAAAAACAGCCCTCGGGTTTGAGCACCCGGTGAATGGTGGTACCATCTTTGGGAATATCAAGGACACACAGGAGAAAAACTGGGAGGTTGAGTATTGTAGGCACTGTGTTTGAGACACATTTGGAAGTTATCACCTTGTAGATGGTAGAGGAAACATTCATATGGACGTACACCTATTCTGTGGATGGGAAATATCCAGGGTACATAAACAGGTATATTCTACCACAAAGTTACATTTGCCATCTTTGATATCTCAGGTCCTATAAACTTTGGACTTTAGGATGGGCTTTAGAGCCTAATAGAATTTGTGGAAACTTCAGGATACATTTGAAGATGGAAGGCTTAATTTGTTTTAAAGACTATGCTCTGCCAGACAATTGGTGAAGAATCCAATCAGGATTCTCTAATGCAAAACTCTAGTCCCCCTCAGTTTTGCAACTGCTACCTTGCTTTTGCTATTGGGCCCAATAGATTTTTTTCCTTTATCCCTTTCACAGATGGTTGAGGACATCTGTATTAAGCCAACAATGAAGATCACTGCATTGTATTCTTCTTCTTGCCTTTTAGCTGTTATGATAATAATCAAAATTAGCATTTTGGAGTAATCTTTCATACCTTCAAGTTGTTTTTAAAAACACTTACTAATTATTCCTCAGTACACTCTTGTGTAAAAGGAAATGCTTTTATGGATGTAAGGATGGGAGAGCAGGTAAATTGATACCATTTTGACAGCTGTTGTTTATTTAAACCATCACTGAAATTGCTAGGTGAAATTTCTTAGCTAGTGAGTACAAGGCATTTACTTTTAAAAGAACAGAGTGACAAAGAATGAGTTCATGTCCATAAGAAAGGTAAATTTCAGTTATTCAAAAAACTGAGACTGAATCCTAAATAGCTGAACTATAGTCTATAAAATTATGTGAGTAAATAACTATACATATAAACATCTACATATATAAAATTTTATATAACTATATATTAACTTAAACCTTTATAACATTATTTATATTATACATAACTATATATACCTTTATATATGATATATAAAGATATAATTTATAAATAACTATATATATAACTATATATAACTATATATATATATATATATGAAAAATTCGCCTCTTTTTCAGACTTGGAATGTCAACCATTTCACATAAAATATTTGGAAGAAAACTTTACATCATCTTTTTTTTTTTTTTGCGGTACGCGGGCCTCTCACTGCTGTGGCCTCTCCCATTGCGGAGCACAGGCTCCGGACACGCAGGCTCAGCGGCCATGGCTCACGGGCCCAGCCACTCCGCGGCATGTGGGATCTTCCCGGACCGGGGCACGAACCCGTGTCCCCTGCATCGGCAGGCAGACTGTCAACCACTGCACCACCAGGGAAGCCCCTACATCTTCTTAATCAGAACAAACTAAACGTAATTTAATATTTTCTAGATTACTTATAGGATTATCTCTATAAACATACACTATTGCACTGTCCTACAGTAATATGAGGCCCACTTCCCAGGAGCTGTGGAAGGTTTTCTTCTGGTTTCTCCATGAGATGGCAAAAGATGGCGGTACTCTTGCCCTTATCTGCTTTCAGTACTTTGCTTCCTGCTCATGCCTGTAACTCTTTTCCTAAATTCTCCTTCATTTACTTATCTCTCATCAATCTCATGCCCAAGGAACCCTATTGGGTAAAAATCAACAAATTTTTTAAAAATGTAAATTTTTTTCTACTTTTTAAAGTTTGTTTTTTATTAAGCTCCTTTAAGCTCTGTTTAGAGAAGTGAGTTATAATCAGAATAATAGAAATCCATCATATTTATCATGCATACATACATGAGTACGTATCATATTATACATACTCATGTATCCACATACAACATGATTATAGTATAGATTGTCATTTGGATTACCCTCATGGTACCACAAACCCAAACTTAGACAGTAATATAAAAAGTTGCCTGGAAATAGTGAACTCCATAGAGTCATGAACGTGGCTAATTTAGAAATTTGCAATATGGATTTATTCCAGAAATATGATTTAATAATTTAAAAAAATAATTAATAGAATTCACCACATCAGTAGATTAAAGGATAAAAATAATTTTATTATCTCAATAAGTGTAGATAAATATTTGCTAAAATTCAACATATGTCCAGAAAACTAGGAATTGCTGAATCTTACAAGGGCTATCTATTAAAAAACCTACAGAAAACAACATACTTAATAGTGAAATATTGGAAGCTTCCTCCTGAGATTGGGAATAAGAAAAAGATGTCCATTCTCACCACTTCTATTTAACATTTGTATTAGAAGTGCAGTAAAGCAAGAAAAGAAAAAGGTAGAACGGCTAGAAAGGAAGAAGGAAAACTGCTATTATTCACAATGACATGATTACATTCACAGAAATTTTAAAAACCCTGTAAACAAAATATCAATATTAGAAGTAAGGAAGTTAGGTTGCAAGGTATAGATCAGTCTATTGTGTTAACAACCAACAAACAATTAAAATCAAATTAAAAGCAATATCATTTACAATAGCACAAAAGTCGTATAGACAGAAATAAATCTAGTAAAAGGGCACAAAAAACTATATGATATTGCTGAAAGAAATTAAGGAAAATCAAATAAACAGAATGATTTACCATGTTCATGGATTAGAAAATTTAATATTGATTATATGTCAATTCTCCATAAACTGATCTGTATATTCAATTCAATCACAGTCACAATTCTAACAAGGTTTTTTGATGGAAATTGACAAGCTGATTCTAAATAGGTAGAAATTCCAGGGAGTGGCATGGACATATATACACTACCAAACTTAAGGTAGATAGCTAGTGGGAGGCAGCCACATAGCACAGGGAGATCAGCTCGGTGCTTTGTGACCACCTGGAGGGGTGGGATAGGGAGGGTGGGAGGGAGGGAGATGCAAGAGGGAGGAGATATGGGAACATATGTATATGTATAACTGATTCACTTTGTTATAAAGCAGAAACTAACACACAATCGTAAAGCAATTATACTCCAATAAAGATGTAAAAAAAAAAATAAAGTAAATAAATAGGTAGAAATTCAAAGGACCTAGAATAAGGAAAGAAGCTATAAAAAGAAGAATAAAACTGTACACCTATAACATACTTCTTTCCTAAGAAGAAATACTTACACTAGCATATTAGTTACCTATATCATGTATAGCTAACTATCATATCAAGACTTATAATAGTTACCTTTCAGGTGATATTGATGGATAGGAACCACAAGGATACAGGAAACATTCTATGTCTTTACTTGTGTAATAGTTTAGGTATATATTACATATGCAAAAACTAACTAAGCTGAACACTCAAGATTTGTGTATTTTAATATATATAAATTGTACCTCAACTTAAAAATAAAATTGGTCTTTGGGAAGCCTTATAATCTGGAAAGTGCTTTCTGTCAAAGAGGAGCTCACAGAAAAACATTACAAAGTACACAACAAAGTCCATCACCAGGAGAGAAAGAATTTGCTCCCAAGAACAGGTAACAATAGAGCAATATGAAAAACTGTTAAAATAACTGTGTTTAAAACCGGAAGGACAAATAAAAGTTTTATCAAAGAGCTAAATGAATTAGAATCCATAAAACCAAGACAAAATATTTTATGTATATATGATATATGTATGTATGTACTATGTATGTATGTATGTATGTATCTTTCTCCCTCGCTTCCTCAAGGTCTATTTAAAACTAAAATCCATGTCTTGTTTCTTTGTTCCAATAAATTACCTCCATAACCCATTAAAAAATAAAGGAACTATTTCAATTCCCATAGTGTTGGCACTGAAGTATTTAGAGTTAGGTTTTAGTGAAAGAATTAGTAAATATACATTAGGAAGTTGAATATTTATTATTAAGTCTAAGAAAAGTAAATTTACTTTATATTCATACTTAAAGTTCTTTCTGTATATTAATGAGACAATAGCCATTAAATATATATATATTTACATCTTTTTAGAGTATAATTTCTTTACAATGGTGTGTTAGTTTCTGCTTTATAACAAAGTGAATCAGTTATACATATATATACGTTCCCATATCTCTTCCCTCTTGCGTCTCCCTCCCTCCCACACTCCCTATCCCACCCCTCCAGGTGGTCACAAAGCACCGAGCTGATCTCCCTGTGCTATGCGGCTGCTTCCCACTAGCTATCTACCTTACATTTGGTAGCGTATATATGTCCAAGCCTCTCTCTCGCTTTGTCACAGCTTACCATTCCCCCTCCCCATATCCTCAAGTCCATTCTCTAGTAGGTCTGTATCTTTATTCCTGTCTTACCCCTAGGTTCTTCATGACATTTTTTCCCCTTAAATTCCATATATATATATATATATATATATATATATATATATATGTTAGCATAAGGTATTTGTCTTTCACTTTCTGACTTACTTCACTCTGTATGACAGACTCTAGGTCTATCCACCTCATTACAAGTAGCTCAATTTCGTTTCTTTTTATGGCTAATATTCCATTGTATATATGTGCCACATCTTCTTTATCCATTCATCTGATCATGAACACTTAGGTTGTTTCCATCTCTGGGCTATTGTAAATAGAGCTGCAATGAACATTTTGGTACATGACTTTTTTGAATTATGGTTTTCTCAGCGCATATGCCCAGTAGTGGGATTGCTGGGTCATATGGTAGTTCTATTTGTAGATTTTTAAGTAACCTCCATAGTGTTCTCCATAGGGGCTGTACCAATTCACATTCCCACCAGCAGTGCAAGAGTGTTCCCTGTTCTCCACACCTCATTGTAGTTTTGATTTGCACTTCTCTAATGATTAATGATGTTGACCATCCTTTCATGTGTTTGTTGGCAGTCTGTATATCTTCTTTGGAGAAATGTCTATTTAGGTCTTCTGCCCATTTTTGGATTGGGTTGTTTGTTTTTTTGTTATTGAGCTGCATGAGCTGCTTATAAATTTTAAAGATTAATCCTTTGTCAGTTGTTTCATTTGCAAATATTTTCTTCCATTCTGAGGGTTGTCTTTTGGTCTTGTTTATGGTTTCCTTTGCTGTGCAAAAGCTTTTAAGTTTCATTAGGTCCCATTTGTTTATTTTTGTTTTTATTTCCATTTCTCTAGGAGGTGGGTCAAAAAGGATCTTGCTGTGATTTATGTCATAGAGTGTTCTGCCTATGTTTTCCTCTAAGGTTTTGATAGTTTCTGGCCTTACATTTAGGTCTTTAATCCATTTTGAGCTTATTTTTGTGGATGGTGTTAGGGAGTGATCTAATCTCATACTTTTACATGTACCTGTCCAGTTTTCCCAGCACCACTTATTGAAGAGGCTGTCCTTTCTCCACTGTACATTCCTGCCTCCTTTATCAAAGACAAGGTGGCCATATGTGCCTGGGTTTAACTCTGGGCTTTCTATCCTCTTCCACTGATCTATCTTTCTGTTTTTGGGCCAGTACCATACTGTCTTGATTACTGTAGCTTTGTAATATAGTCTGAAGTCAGGGAGCCTGATTCCTCCAGCTCCGTTTTTTGTTCTCAAGATTGCTTTGGCTATTTGGGGTCTTTTGTGTTTCCATACAAATTGTGAAATTTTTTGTTCTAGTTCTGTGAAAACTGCCAGTGGTAGTTTGATAGGGATTGCATTGAATCTGTAGATTGCTTTGGTTAGTAGAGTCATTTTCATAATGTTGATTCTTCCAATCCAAGAACACGGTATATCTCTCCATCTATTTGTATCATCTTTAATTTCTTTCATCAGTGTCTTATAATTTTCTGCATACAGGTCTTTTGTCTCCTTAGGTAGGTTATTCCAAGATATTTTATTCTTTTTGTTGCAATGGTAAATGGGAGTGTTTTCTTGATTTCACTTTCAGATTTTTCATCATTAGTGTATAGGAATGCCAGAGATTACTGTGCATTAATTTTGTATCCTGCTACTTTACCAAATTCATTGATTACCTCTAGTAGTTTTCTGGTAGCATCTTTAGGATTCTTTATGTATACTACCATGTCATCTGCAAACAGTGACAGATTTACTTCTTCTTTCCCGATTTGGATTCCTTTTATTTCCTTTTTCCTCGGATTGCTGTGGCTAAAACTTCCAAAACTATATTGAATAAGAGTGGTGAGAGTGGGCAACCTTGTCTTGTTCCTGATCTTAGTGGAAATGCTTTCAGTTTTTCACCATTGAGGATGATGTTGGCTGTGGGTTTGTCATATATGGCCATTATTATGTTGAGGAAAGTTCCCTCTATGCCTACTTTCTGCAGGGTTTTTATCATAAATGGGTGTTGAATTTTGTCGAAAGCTTTCTCTGTATCTATTGAGATGACCATATGGTTTTTATCCTTCAATTTGTTAATATGGTGTATCATGTTGATTGATTTGCATATATTGAAGAATCCTTGCATTCCTGGAATAAACCCCACTTGATCATGGTGTATGCTCCTTTTAATGTGCTGTTGGATTCTGTTTGCTAGTATTTTGTTGAGGATTTTTGCATCTATGTTCCTTAGTGATATTGGCCTATAGTTTTCTTTCTTTGTGACATCCTTGTCTGGTTTTGGTATCAAGGTGATGGTGGCCTCGTAGAATGAGTTTGGGAGTGTTCCTTCCTCTGCTATATTTTGGAAGAGTTTGAGAAGGGTAGGTGTTAGCTCTCCTCTAAATGTTTGATAGAATTCACCTGTGAGGCCATCTGGTCCTGGGCTTTTGTTTGTTGGAAGATTTTTAAGCGCAGTTTCAATATCAGTGCTTGTGATTGGTCTGTTCATATTTTCTATTTCTTCCTGATTCAGTCTTGGCAGGTTGTACATTTCTAAGAATTTGTCCATTTCTTCCAAGTTGTCCATTTTATTGGCATAGAGCTGCTTGTAGTAATCTCTCATGATCTTTTGTATTTCTGCAGTGTCAATTGTTACTTCTCCTTTTTCATTTCTAATTCTATTGATTTGAGTCTTCTCCCTTTTTTTCTTGATGAGTCTGGCTAATGGTTTATCAATTTTGTTTATCTTCTCAAAGAACCAGTTTATAGTTTTATTGATCTTTGCTATCGTGTCCTTTATTTCTTTTTCATTTTTTTCTGATCTGATTTTTATGATTTCTTTCCTTCTGCTAACTTTGGGTTTTTTTTGTTCTTCTTTCTCTAATTGCTTTAGGTGCAAGCTTAGATTGTTTATTCGAGATGTTTCCTGTTTCTTAAGGTAGGATTGTATTGCTATAAACTTCGCTCTTAAAACTGCTTTTGCTGCATCCCATAGGTTTTGGGTTGTCGTGTCTCCATTGTCATTTGTTTGTAGGTATTTTTTAATTTCCTCTTTGATTTCTTCAGTGATCACTTCGTTATTAAGTAGTGTATTTTTAGCCTCCATGTATTTGTGTTTTTTACAGATCTTTTCCTGTAATTGATATCTAGTCTCATAGTTTTGTGGTTGGAAAAGATACTTGATACAATTTAAATATTCTTAAATTTACCAAGGCTTGATTTGTGACCCAAGATATGATCTATCCTGGAGAATGTTCCATGAGCACTTGAGAAAAATGTGTATTCTGTTGTTTTTGGATGGAATGTCCTATAAATATCAATTAAGTCCATTTGTTTAATGTATCACTTAAAGCTTGTGTTTCCTTATTTATTTTCATTTTGGATGATCTGCCCATTGGTGAAAGTGGGGTGTTAAAGTCCCCTACTGTGAATGTGTTACTGTCGATTTCCCCTTTTATGGCTGTTAGTATTGGCCTTATGTATTGAGGTGCTCCTATGTTGGGTGCATAAATATTTACAATTGTTATATCTTCTTCTTGGATCGTACCCTTGATCATTATGTAGTGTCCTTTTTTGTCTCTTCTAATAGTCTTTATTTTAAAGTCTATTTTGTCTGATATGAGAATTGCTACTCCCGCTTCCTTTTGGTTTCCATTTGCATGTAATATCTTTTTCCATCCCCTTACTTTCAGTCTGTATGTGTCTCTAGGTCTGAAGTAGGTCTCTTGTAGACAGCATATATATGGGTCTTTTTTTTGTATCCATTCAGCCAATCTGTGTCTTTTGGTGGGAGCATTTAGTCCATTTACATTTAAGGTAATTATCGATATGTATGTTCCTATTCCCATTTTCTTAACTGTTTTGAGTTTGTTATTGTAGGTCATTTCCTTCTCTTGTGTTTCTTGCCTAGAGAAGTTCCTTTAGCATTTGTTGTAAAGCTGGTTGGGTGGTGCTGAACTCTCTCAGCTTTTGCTTGTCTGTAAATGTTTCAATTTCTCCAACAAATCTGAATGAGATCCTTGCTGGGTAGAGTAATCTTGGTTGAAGGTTTTTCTCCTTCATCACTATAAATATGTCCTGCCAGTCCCTTCTGGCTTGCAGAGTTTCTGCTGAAAGATCAGCTGTTAACTTTATGGGGATTCCCTTGTGTGTTATTTGTTGTTTTTCCCTTGCTGCTTTTAATATGTTTTCTTTGTATTTAATTTTTGACAGTTTGATTAATATGTGTCTTGGCATATTTCTCCTTGGATTTATCCTGTATGGGACTCTCTGTGCTTCCTGGACTTGATTAACTATTTCCTTTCGCATATTAGGGAAGTTTTCAACTATAATCTCTTCAAATATTTTTCTCAGTCCCTTTCTTTTTCTCTTCTTTTTCTGGAACCCCTATAATTTGAATGTTGTTGCGTTTAATGTTGTCCCAGTGGTCTCTGAGACTGTCCTCAGTTCTTTTCATTCTTTTTTGTTTATTCTGCTCTGCAGTTGTTATTTCCACTATTTTATCTTCCAGGTCACTTATCCGTTCTTCTGCCTCAATTCTGCTATTGATCCCATCTAGAGTATTTTTAATTTCATTTATTGTGTTGTTCATTGTTGTTTGTTTCATCTTTAGTTCTTCTAGGTCCTTGTTAAATGTTTCTTGCATTTTGTCTATTCTATTTCCAAGATTTTGGATCATCTTTACTATCATTATACTGAATTCTTTTTCAGGTAGACTGCCAATTTCCTCTTCATTTGTTAGGTCTGGTGGGTTTTTATCTTGCTCCTTCAACTGCTGTGTGTTTTTTCTGTCTTCTCATTTTGCTTATCTTACTGTGTTTGGGGTCTCCTTTTTGCAGGCTGCAGGTTCGTAGTTCCCGTTGTTTTTGGTGTCTGTCCCCAGTGGCTAAGGTTGGTTCAGTGGGTTGTGTAGGCTTCCTGGTGGAAGGGACTAGTGCCTGTGTCCTGGTGGATGAGGCTGGATCTTGTCCTTCTGGTGGGCAGGTCCACGTCTGATCTTGTGTTTTAGGGTGTCTGTGGACTTATTATGCTTTTAGGCAGCCTCTCTGCTAATGGGTGGTGTTGTGTTCCTGTCTTGCTAGTTGTTTGGCACAGGGTGTCCAGCACTGTAGCTTGCTGGTCGTTGAGTGAAACTGGGTGCTGGTGTTGAGATGGAGATGTCTGGGAGATTTTTGCCATTTGATATTATGTGGAGCTGGGAGGTCTCTTGTGGACCAGTGTCCTGAAGTTGGCTCTCCCACCTCAGAGGCACAGCACTGACTCCTGGCTGCAGCACCAAGAGCATTTCATCCATACGGCTTAGAATAAAAGGGAGAAAAAGTAGAAAGAAAGAATTAGTAGAAGTAGAAAGAAAGAAAGAAAGAAAGGAAAGAAAGAAGGGAGGGAGGGAGGGAGGAAGGAAGCAAGGGAGGAGGGAAGGAAGAAAAAAAGAAAGAAAGAAAGAAGATAAAGTAAAATAAAGTAAGATAAAATATAATAAAGTTATTAAATTAAAAAACAATTATTAAGAAAAAAAATTAAAAACAAACAAAAAAACCCCACGAATGGATAGAACCCTAGGACAAATGGTGGAAGCAAAGCTATACAGACAAAATCTCACACAGAAGCATACACATACACACTCACAAAAAGAGGAAAAGGGGAAAAAATCATAAATCTTACTCTCAAAGTCTACCTCCTCAATTTGGGATGATTCATTGTCTATTCAGGTATTCCACAGATGCAGGTACATCAAGTTGATTGTGGAACTTTAATCCACTGCTCCTGAGGCTGCTGGGAGAGATTTCCCTTTCTCTTCTTTGTTCTCACAGCTCCCAGGGGCTCAGCTTTGGATTTGGCCCCGCCTCTGCGTGTAGGTCACCAGAGGGCGTCTGTTCTTCGCTCAGACAGGACGGGGTTAAAGGAGCCACTGATTCGGGGGCTCTGGCTCACTCAGGCTGGGGGGAGGGAGAGGCACGGAATGCGGGGCGGGCCTGCAGCAGCAGAGGCCAGCATGACGTTGCACTAGCCTGAGGCGCACCATGCGTTCTCCTGGGGAAGTTGTCCCTGGATCCTGGGACCCTGGCAGTGGCGGGCTGCACAGGCTCCCGGGAGGGGGGCGTGGATAGTGACCTGTGCTCGCACACAAGCTTCTGCCCGTCTCTGGAGCTCCTTTAAGCAGCGCTCTTAATCCCCTCTCCTCACGCACCAGGAAACAAAGAGGGAAGAAAAAGTCTCTTGCCTCTTTGGCAGGTCCAGACCTTTTCCCCGGACTCCCTCCCGGCCAGCTGTGGCGCACTAACCCCCTGCAGGTTGTGTTCACGCCGCCAACCCCCGTCCTCTCCCTGCGCTCCGACGAGCTTGAGCCTCAGCTCCCAGCCCTGCCCACCCCGGCGGGGAAGCAGACAAGCCTCTCGGGCTGGTGAGTGCCAGTCAGCACCAATCCTCTGTGCAGGAATCTCTCCGCTTTGCCCTCTGCACCCCTGTTGCTGCGCTCTCCTCCGCTTCTCCGAAGCTCCCCCCTCCGCCACCCACAGTCTCCACCCGTGAAGGGGCTCCTAGTGTGTGGAAACCTTTCCCCCTTCACAGCTCCCTCCCACTGGTGCAGGACCCGGCCCTATCCTTTTGTCTCTGTTTATTCTTTTTTCTTTTGCCCTACCCAGGTACATGGGGAGTTTCTTGCCTTTTGGGAGGCCTGAGGTCTTCAGCCAGCGTTCAGTAGGTGTTCTGTTGGAGTTGTTCCACGTGTAGATGTATTTCTGGTGTATCTGTGGGGAGGAAGGTGATCTCCACGTCTTACTCTTCCGCCATCTTCCCCTCGTCCCCCCCATTAAATATTTTAAAATAGAAATTGTTGAATCCAAAAATTATAAAATTAACTTTTTTTTCTTTAGCTTAAATCATCATCTTTTGGTACAGGCTGACAACTGCAAGTTGACTTTTTGTGTTTGTCCAAACATAAATATTTTTCCCGTTAAAAACTAATAATATAATGAACAAATTATGTAAACATGTTCAATATAGTATTTTACTATTTCTGATACCTATACTCCAAAATGTTTCATCTACTTTGACTTCTAATTCCGTATGTGTGACCCCAACTTTACAAAGAAAGGTTGTAGAATTAGCACCTTTTAGTTGTTGTGAAGAAACAGAAATAAAATGTTTACAAGATTCCATGAGTTTATTGTTCGTATACCAGAATGCTAAATTCTTGGTCATAACAATCGTGTAACGTAGCTATAAAAATGAGTCGAGATGCAAATATTGGCCTTATACCCAGAAGATAAATCACTTGAAAACTCAGTAGTACAATAAACTGACAATTCCGAGAACTCATCAAGATACATTTTTGTCTTATGATGCAGACAAACCATAAATTCAGACTAGCACGTATATTTTACCTTTTGTTTCTGTTTTGGAAATTGTTACTGAGGGTGATTTATGGACAATATTTAAAGTAATCTTTTTACATTAGTGATGAATTTTACGACTTGAAAATACAGAGTATAGTTTAGTGGCTTTATTTTGTATCCTGAAGATTGTTATGTTAGATAAAGCTGCTCTCAGATCCAGAAGAATAGAATTAATCTCATGTGACCTGACATCTATGCTCTTGTGTTTCCTCCTTGACACTTCATCTATGATTACTTTTAAGTCCTCAGCCATGCAGACTTGGTACATTACAGATGAGATAGCCCGGGAGACCCAGGGGTCCAGAGTTAGCTGGACTGGGGACATATTCTTAGGTTTGAGAAAATTAGTCCATTATTAGATAGACTGAAGGAAGCAAAGGCCTTCTTGCATTATCAGCTGGCATTGTAGTATCTGTCTGTCTCACAGTAAAGAAAGAAAATTAATTTTAAGTTTTACACATTTGGGGGTGGTATTCTGAGTTGGATTACTTCTAGATGTCTAGTTGTATCTGCTGGGAAGGAAAGGGCATTTCTTTTGAATCTGAGACTTGGGTGATATCCAATCAGGAAACCCCCCACTCCCCATATTATTCAACCCCTGAAAGCACACTACTTTAATAATAATAATAATATTAATAATAATGGAAGCTATTTATTGAGCACTGACTAGGAAAATTTTGCCTTAACCTAGTTGATTAAATGAAGTTAATCAATGTAGACTTCTTGTTTCAGTTTAAGGTTTTTTGTGCTTTTGTTTGGTTTTTGCATATATTGTATTTATAAAATATATATTCATATTTATATTGCAAATACACATAAACATCATGTTTTAGAACAAATGTACCATGGTTGTGCTACATTGATACACAATTTAGATACTTTGGTCCTTTATGCTCTATGTAGGTCCAGGGCAGTGTTGTTATTTGAGTTATTTGAAACTGGCATCACTTATTATCAGTTTTGTAATCTTGGGCCCCTCACTCTACCTAATGAAGATGATAATTGTGCCGACTTTGTTGGGTTATTGTGACACATTTATGACAATGTGTGATAAGGAACGATATACAACAACAGACAGCTGTTAAAATTCTTTTTAACATTTTCACGAGGCAAGTTTTCAGAGATTAGAGATCGTATTTCTAGAGAAGTCTCTTGGTAAAATTCCCAATATTGCACAACGTGCCAGAAGGCTTCTGATAAATGCTGTTTGATTGCTTGATTCTGAATGATCAGGTAAGAAGGATTCAGAATTTAGGAGCTTTCTGGTGCTTTAGATAAATGAGTCAGTAGAATGTAAAGTGATAATAAATTCAAAGATTCCATGGCATAATTTAGTAGCTTTTCAATGATCTGCTAGCTGTTCTTTGATAATGGTGTTGTCCTGCCTTAACCAAATTTACTACTGACATTAAGTGGGGAAATTAAATTCCTGTGATTATCAACATCCTATTGCTTAGCATCAAAAGGAGAGCTCTCTGTTTGGTAAGAGTGGGTTTCTGATCATAGACCTTAAACCTTAGAACAGGGAGGACTGTCACTTTTAGGGGAGCATCATGGAAATGTTCTGTTGATCGTGGAAATGTTAGCAGGTGTTCATAGATATTTTTATTCCTATGTTTCCTCTGCAAACTAGGCTCTCTGTCAATATATACACAATCTCACACTTATCAAATTAAAAAAAAAAGGAAAATAACAACACAGAATAGTGGGATGGCATGGAAGGGAATGTCACCATCATATACTCAACTTCATTTCTGAAGAAATAGAAGACCTCCATGTTTTAATTTTGAGCATCTTCTAATTGTTCTCTCTAGAATAATCATTGTGGTTCCATTTTAGACCCAGACATCAAATTCTCTTTGGATATTTGGCCATCTTGTTTATTCAGAAATGCTAATGTCTTTCAATTAGCTAATCTAAAATTTATATAGGAAGTTCTTTAATTTTCTTGTCACTTCTTCAGCTATATAACTGGATAAACTGGGGTAATCCTTTGTTTTTATTTAGTTTTAAGGCTTTCTGTTACTCTCTGTGCTTCAACTTTTCTAGAATCATGTGCCTGATTTAAAGTTTAACTTTTAACTTCAAAATGAATTCAAAATACTTTTCTTTGATAACTCATAATATGCGCTTGAGATTATTTTTAAAAATGGCTAGAAAAAAATATATATTTATAATATATATCTTTATATGTAATTTTCTATATATTTCTATATAAATATATATCCATCTAAAATTGCATATACATTTAAATATTATTCATATTTATATAACAAACTCATATGGAAAGCAAGAAATATGTTTAATAGCAAGTACTGTATAGAGATATTAATCCCATGGAGTAGGAGACTGGATTGCACTGATATTTTTTAAGATACAAATTACACGTTACAGGAATTCTAGCCTTCTCTATTTTACACAGGGAGAAACAGAAGAATCAGACTCTAATTTAGCCATATGTACTGTGTTCCCAAGATTTACTTTAATTCCTGGGAATCCTGGAAAGAGACAAGGAAGACTGAATGCCATTGCCTTTCAGACTTTTCTCTCCTTTTCAATTCATTTCCTTTGAATTTATTTTTGGAAAGTGGTATAGGGTGTATTAGAAATTTAGCATAGTTGGGAGTTAAGCCATTGTTGAGCCCTCTCTTTCCCCACTAATGAGCATCAGAATAATCCTTCATTTCTGCGACTCTTTATTTTTATCTGCATCTCCTCTTTTCTCCTCCATTCTTTTTTTCCTCACATAGATTCTTTTTGTTGTTCTGCCACCATCACGCTTTACAGAAAAATGTAAAAGGCAGTTTTATTATCATCAGTGTAGTACAGCCCACAGATTGCCTATGCAAATGCCATTCTTTCCTACTTCCTTAGAAGACAGCCCAGAATTTACTCCAAGCAGTGATGTATGTCTACGTAAAGTCTCCAGGTCACAGTTTGCAGATATGGTGGCCATGAGATGTTACTGGGTAGGGATTCCCAAAAGGCTCCTCACAGGTCCTGACTTGGTAGGAGGTGTGACCTTTGCCACCCCCTTTCATCCCTCTTCCTTCCAGGAATGCAGATGGAATGGACGGTAAGGTGACCCTGAGCAAGGAAGCCATGTTCTACTGGTGGAACCAAAAGGTATGAGAAGCTTCAGCCACTGGTAACCCTGGACCTGCCAGCCTCCAGATTCCCTTCCTCCAGACCTCAGTCAAGTGAGAGAAATAAATCTTTGTCTTGCTTAGGCCATGTACTGGGATTTTCTATGGTATGCTGCAAAATTAAATCCTGTATATGCACATGTACACATAATACAGGATTTGATTTGGGTGCATATCAGAGAATATCCAAAAGTATTTCAAAAATTGTAAATGTCTATAGTGAATAGAATGTGTGCACGTATATATATATATATATAATATAATATATAATATATATACATATATGTGTGTATATATACATATGTGTACATACATATATATTCAATGTAGAAATTTGTTAGAATATGAAAGAGCATAAAAAATTTAAGTAGAAACCACTTGTAACTCTATTACACAGAGACATACATTGTTAAAAATGTGTTTCCTGGGCTTCCCTGGTAGCGCAGTGGTTGGGAGTCTGCCTGCCGATGCAGGGGACACGGGTTTGTGTCCCGGTCTGGGAGGATCCCATGTGCCGCAGAGCGGCTGGGCCCGTGAGCCATGGCAGCTGAGCCTGCGCATCTGGAGCCTGTGCTCCGCGGTGGGAGAGGCCACAACAGTGAGAGGCCCGTGTACCGCAAAAAAACAAAAAAAACAAAGTGTTTCCTTCTATTCTTATTTTTTGAGACTTTCTTTTTTTTACAAAATTGAGATCTTTCTTTATTTACTTTATATCCTTTTATATCCTGCCTTTTTTCACTTACAATTATATCATATCATTAAATATTCTTTCAGAATCTGATTTTAATAATCACATACTTGTCCATCTTTTGGATCCACTGCAGTTGATTTACCTAATCTCCAATTGTTGGATATTTAAATTGTCTCCAATGTTTTGCTAGACTAATTTTTAAATCAATCTTTCCATACTTTTATGAGTATGTCTTTAGAATAAATTTATGAAAATGACATTGTTAATCATAGTTTAAAATGGCACAAACATTTCTTAAATCCTTGACAAATTTTGTCAAATGGTATTATACAAAGAACATTCTCTTCATCACTAATATAGAGTACTGCCATTTAAAATATCTTGTGTAACTTGATTGATAAAAGTGGCCTCTCTTTTTTAAGAAGATGTGCTTATTTGATTACTAATGAAATCAAATCTTTTTCATACATCCCTTGGAAATTATCAGTTTTCCTTATCAGTTTATAAAAGTACATTGCAGATTAAGGATATTGACAATTTGGGTTGAATTTGCATTGTGTTGTCTGGCGCAATGCTGGCACCTAGTAAGTGCTGACCAATGTTTCTTGATTTGGGGCATTTTTCCTTTAATATTTAAAGGTAGGAACACAGGAAAGTGGTACATTTTGGTTTGTGGTAGAATATAAAAAGGAGACATTCTGTTTTGGATAAGTTGTTTTGGGGTGTTGATTGGGCATCTAAGTGGGAGTTGACCACACAGCAGTCTCTGGGAAGGTGTATGGGCACCACTTCTGCTGTATGGAGAAAATATTGGAACATTTACTTGTGTTTATTTTTAATTTTTTATAAGGAATTGAGCTTTACGAAGTGTCACCTATGGATGGGCACTGGCTGCCCTGACTGGTCCCTACATTTTTCACCAGGATGGGTTATACACAGTAAGTAAGATTTCCTGCACAGAGAGTTTAGTTTTGCACTGAGAATTGGGCTGACAGAGGTCCCTCACATGCCTAATCAGGGCCCTGCCACACAGTAATATTACTGGATAAATGGATTTACAGAGCTTATTATTGAGTTTTAATAAATATACCTCAAAAATGGAAAAGAGGTTTAAATATTAATATGGATATTAAACTTGAAAATGATATCAATAATATAAGCACCTGTGCACACAAGAAACTGTCAGAGTGACACTCGCGGTAGGAGCTCTTTGTCAGCCTCACTCCATGGTTAGAAACAGCAACCATCTGCTTAGATCTAACAGGGTCCACCAGATACTTTCGCATTATCCACATGTAAGTTTTATAATAACAGTAAGTGAGAAAATAACTGCCTTTTGTACTATAGAGAAAATATATTGAAAATAAACATCTGGATATCTTTTCACCATTTAGCAATACATGCCATTGATATAAATATATATACACACACACACACCCTCTACACACATTTAAGAAAATTGGAAACAGAATTTTCTAGATGATTTAAAAATATTTCATGTTATTGGGTATTTGAAACCACTTGTGAAAAATATAAAGTAACACTGTCTAATGAGTTTTCAAGGACAGTAGGATGAAATCAGAGAAAAAGCACATTTACCAGTTGAATATTCGCTTTTAATGACTGCCATGGCCAAGTAAAAAAGGTCTCACGTAAATACCAAAATAAACTGAATTTCAAAACTGACCTGGAATCTAATTAATGTATAACAAAATACTAAACCAAGGTTTTCAAAAATAAGGCAACATCTTTCATCTCATTGTACTCAATATATTTGGGCAGAGTGGATAAATAAAACTTAAAAATACTGAAAGTGTTATATTGAAAATATTTAATCTCATTGTAAAATGATTTTATCTTTGCACAAGTGTTATAATATATGCAATATATTAATATATTAGTCCTTCAAAAACTTATACAGATAGGGGAACATTAAGTCAGAGACCACTGGAAATAAAAATGTAAGATTTGCCCTTTTTAAGATATTGGGTAATTGAAGTCATTAGGGATTGCATGTCCAACGAGAAAAGGACTAATCAGACAGTTCCTCTATCTCATGACCATTTAGCATCAAATCATAGAGTAGAAGCCTAGAGGATGCCTAATCCACAGAATCGATACTAGAAAGCAGGGTGAAAATGCAAAGGGCTTTGTGTCCAGAAGCCCTCACCTTCAATTCCGCTTCCACTATCCCTAGTTGTACAATTCTGGGCAATTTATTTCTCAGAAATTTAGACTCGCTATGTGTAAACTGTAAATAACACCTACTTCTTAGAATTACTCTGAGCGTTTCTGAGATAACCTGTGTAGGATACTTAGCCTCCCGCCTGGCACACTACAGGTGCTCAACCTACGGCAGTTTTTCTCACAGCATCTTTACAGGTACATGTTCAGTAGCCCGTTTGCTCAGTGTGATGTTATTGCTGGAGAAACTGGATATCCTACTAATTACCAGAAGAGGCTGAATTTCATTTGAGAATAGGGGTCACTACCATTTCTTTTGTTTTATTTTCATTACTACACTGATGTGAACTAGTATTTACTGCAATTTTGTGATTTTGGATGGATATATTTCTGGTTGGTGGATAGGGTTATAAAAGATTCATATTACCTATAGTAGGCTCTGAAAACCATTTGTGTTTTATGTCTGATAAATCGTATTGCTTTATGATAGTATCCCCGTGCACTCTTGTCTTGCCCTTGCACCTCTCCACCCATCCCACTGTGATCAAGACACTACTTTTAGACCATCTATTTTTTAGACAGAACATAGTAATGAACAGTGCTGCTGGCCGCCCTACCAGGAAATCTTGCAAACATCTTTTGTAGCCTTTATAGTCTATCTACAGACGCTAGGAAATTCATATTTTATCAACCTCCTAGGGTCCAAATGGTACTCACAAAGTGCAGCCTTCAACTGAGCTTTGTGATTAATTGTTGCTGTCAGTCATTTGTTAGCAGAAATGGTGCCTTCACCTTTAGCTTTTCACCATAAATCAAAAGTCTGGAGACTGCCCTGGTGGTCCAGTGGTTGGGACTCTGGGCTTCCACAGCAGCCTGTGGGTTCAATCCCTGGTTGGAGAACTAAGATACCGCATGCTGCAAGGCCAAAAAATAATTAAAAATAAATAAAAATAAAATTTTAAAAATATCTACATTAAAAAAAAAAAAAGTCTGGATGAAAACAATCAAGAGGATGAGGGTAAAGTTAATGGTAGCTGATCTGAGCCTCCACCTAGAGATCCCTGGACGTCCCCTTCCCACTCAAGCCTTTCCCGTCTCCTGGAAGTGTCCTTTCCATGTGACTCTTACAGACCTCTGTGGTTGTTATCTCTGCCAGCCTCCTCTGAAGCCCTGGGGCCTTGCAGATGTCCACCCCTCAAACCCCGTGACATAGATGGGAGGGAAGTAGAAACCATCTGCAAGAGCAGCTCTCTTTTTATAATTTTTTATTGAGATATAATTGATATATAACATTGTATAAGTTTATGGTGTACAATGTGTGGAACTGATACATTTGTTTATTACAATATAATTACCACTGTAGCATTAGCTAACACCTCCAACATGTCCCACCATTGTCATTTCTTTTTTGTGATAAGAACACTTAAGATTTAGTTTCTTAGCAACTTTGAAGTATATAATACAGTATTGTTAGCTACAATCACAGTGCTGGGCACTAGGTCTCCAGAACGTATTCATCTTCTAACCTCAAGTTTATGCCCTTTGACCAGTATTTCCCCAATTCCTCCATCCCCAGTCCCTGGTAACCACCATTCTGCTCTCTGTTTCTACAAATACAGTATGATGTCACTTGTATGTGGAATCTAAAAATCAGGCTGTATTTTCTGTGGTGGGAAAAATGATTTTTTTAATTCCATTTTCAAAATTTTCAAATGGAATGGCCTTTGCTTATTTATTTATTTTTTAACACACTACTAGTATTACGTATTTTATTTATTTCTATCTCCATTTCTCCAAGATCTTAGGGTAAACTCTGTAGGACTGACCCAAGGGAAAAATGAGAGCAATGCTCACATTATTATACCCCTAGTCAGTTGTTTTTATATCTGGCTGTACATCAAAATCATTTGGAAAACCTTTTTCTCTTTAATTAATTAATTATTTTTTATAGACATATAGTTGATTTATAATATTAGTTTCAGGTATGAGACATAATGATTCAATATTTTAATGATAACACTCCATATAAAGTTATTACAGGGCTTCCCTGGTGGCGCAGTGGTTGAGAGTCCGCCTGCCGATGCAGGGGACACGGGTTCGTGCCCCGGTCTGGGAGGGTCCCACATGCCGCAGAGCGGCTAGGCCCATGAGCCATGGCCGCTGGGCCTGCGCATTCGGAGCCTGTGCTCCACGATGGGAGCGGCCACAGCAGTGAGAGGCCTGCGTACCACAAAAAAAAAGTTATTACAAATTAATGGCCATATTTCCCTGTGCTGTACAATATATAATTTTTACTTATTTACTTTGTCCATAGTAGTTAGTATCTCTTAATCTCCTACACCTGTCTTGCCCCAGTCCCTTTCCCTCTCCCAACTGGTAACCACTAGTTTGTTCTCTATATCTGAGTCTGTTCCTCTTTTATTGTATTCATTCATTTATTTTATTTCTTAGCTTCTACATATAAGTGATAACATGATTGTTTTTTTTTCTCTGTCTGACTTATTTCACTAAGCATGATACCCTCTAGGTCCATACATGCTGTTGCAAATGGCAAAATTTTATTTCTTTTTATCCTGAGTAATATTACATTGTGCAAATATGTAACACACCTTTTTTATTCATTCCTCTGTTGATGGACGCTTAGGTTGCTTCTGTATCTTGGCTATTGTAAATTATGCTGCTATGAATGTTGGGGTGCATGTATCTTTTCAAATTAGTGTTTCTTTTGTTTTTGTTTTTTTTCAGATTAAATACCCAGCAGGAGCTTGCTGGGTTATACGGTACTTCTATTTTTAATTTTTTGAGAAACCTCCATACTGTTTTCCACAGTGGCTGCAGCAATTTACATTCCCACCAAGAGTGTAGGAGGGTTCCCTTTCTCCACACCCTCACCAACATTGGTTATTTGTGTTCTTTCTGATTATGGCCATTCTGACAAGTGTGAGGTGATATTTCATTGTGGTTTTGATTTGTATTTCCCTTATGATTAGTGATGTTGAGCATCTTTTCATATGCCTGTTGGCCATCTGTATATCTTCTTTGGAAAAATGTCTATTAAAGATCTTCTGCCCATTTTTTAATCAGGTTGTTTATTTTTTTGATGTTGAGTTATATGAGCTGTTTTTAATATTTTGGATATTAACCCCTTATTATTTGTAAATGTTTTCTCCCATTCAGAGGTTGTCTTTTTGTTTCTTCAAAGGTTTCCTTTGCTGTGCAAAAGCTTTTAAGTTTAATTAGGTCCCATTTATTTATTTTTGCTTTTGTTTCATCTGCCTTAGGAGATCGAAAAAAATATTGCTGTGATTTATATCAAAGAGCATCTTATGTTCTTTTCTGTCTGGATGATCTGTCCATTGATGTCAGTGGGTGTTAAAGTCCCAGACTATTATGGTGTATATTATAGTACATTTTTCTCTTTGTGTCTGTTACTGTTTGCTTTATATATTTAGGTGCTCCAGTACTGGGTGCATATATGTTGAGTGTAATGGCCTCTTCTTGTATTGATCCCTTTATCATTGTATAATACCCTTCTTTGTCTTTTGTTATAGACTTTCTTTTAAAGTCTACTTGGTCAGATATGAGTATTGCTATCCCTGCTTTATTATCATTTCCATTTGCATGAAATATCTTTTTCCTTCCCCTCAAATTCAGTCTGTGTGTGCCTTTAGCTCTGAGGTGAGTCTCTTGTAAGCAGCATATAGCTTTCTCTTTTTAAAACTAATCATCCACCCTATGTCCTTTGTTTGGAGCATTTACTCCACGGACATTTAAAATGATATTGATAGGTATGTACTTCTTGCCATTTTGCTACTTGAGTGTCTTCTTCATGAGAGGAATGTGGGTTTCTTACAGCCCCATGTCAGCCCCACTGGTTTTCTAGCCAGCTATGTGGATTCCTCTTTTCTGGTGATGGACCCCAGGGCTCGGTGCCCAATATGTGGCTCAAGCCACTCACACCCCAGGGTGGTTCTCCAGCTGTGAATCTCCCTTTTCCTCTGAGTTCCCTCCCAGGGGCCCAGGTCCTGACCTGATGGCTTCTCCTCCCTTCCTACCTGATTCTGTGTGAATCTTTCTTACAGCCTTGGTAGTACAGGACTCTTTCTGCCAGTCCCCAGATTATTTTCAGTGAGAAATGTAGCTGTAGATGTATTTTTGATGTGTTTGTGGAGGGAGGTGAGTTCCATGTCCTCCTACTCTGCCATTGTGATCTCTCTGGGAAAGTTTTTTCTTTCTTTAATTCTATGTTTTGGAGCCTAAACTTAAGTTCCCAAAACTTGCTGAATGCAAATGTCTAGGGTAGGACCCAAGAATCCCACCTAACACTTCACCTATGAGGGACAGCCAGTGAGTGTTTCTGAACCGCGTTCAAGTACCATATTTTCTTCCTGCCTCACAGTAAGGTCTATGCCTGTTTTCTCCCTGGTTCTCTCTACAATCTCCTTTTTGGAGCTTTTCCATCACTGGCCTTCAAATCTCTCCTCCCTCATCACACATGATTGCATTAGTTAGAACAAGGAGATTAAAGTTAAGGTATAATTTTGAGGACAAATACACATTTAAAATAAGAGACCCAGTTCCTTCTGTAGAAAATAAGGGAAGAAACTTTCCCCCCTCTAGTTTTTAGAGCATTTACTTTAGTGAGCTCTTTCTTCTTTCTT
Organism: Aethalodelphis obliquidens; assembly: GCF_003676395.1. Classification (NCBI taxonomy): domain Eukaryota; kingdom Metazoa; phylum Chordata; class Mammalia; order Artiodactyla; family Delphinidae; genus Aethalodelphis; species Aethalodelphis obliquidens. The sequence continues at coordinate 82,270,815 of NW_020837947.1, forward strand.
TAAAATTTTATAAATACGCTTGAGTACTAGATAGGCCTTTTGTTATCTTTATGACCCAGGAATGACTTTCTCAAGGACCTGGGAACCATCCTTTGGAATGTAAATGTCAAGAGCAATACTGCCCAGTCTCTCCATCTCTGTGGGAGGGCTAGAGCCTATCTTTGGGGGTGCCTGGCTACAAGTGCAAAACAGCCTCCTGTCACAAAAAGATGAGATTGTTTTCCCCTGGAAAAAGCCAATTATCTAACACAGACGGTCACCCCAATAACCAGGTACAGTCAGGATGAACTCTGTGTAACAAATGGTGCTGTTGAGTCCTCTTACGTAAGCACTAGTTATTATCTTGCAAACATATGGAATGGGCTGTATCTGCTCGGCTGTATAAAGGGTGAGATTTCTCTGTCTTTGTATCTATTAGTGGACTGCCTGTGATGCACATCACATTCTGGTTTAATGCTTATTCCATAATGAAACTGTTTTCTTTCTCCTCTCCCTTTGTGGGAAGGTTTTCTGGGTTGGGAGAAGATTTTTTTTTTTTTTTTTTTTTTGCTGTGTTGGGTCTTTGTTGTTGTGTGTGGGCTTTCTCTAGTTGAGGCAAGCGGGGGCTACTCTTCATTGCAGTGCATGGGCTTCTTATTGCGGTGGCTTCTCTCATTGCAGAGCACGGGTTCTAGGTGCATTGGCTTCAGTAGTTGCAGCACATGGACTCAGTAATTGTGGTACGTGGACTCTAGAGCACGCAGGCTTCAGTAGTTATGGCATGTGGGCTCTAGAGCACAGACTCAGTAGCTATGGTGCACGGGCTTAGTTGTTCCACGGCACATGGGATCTTCCCAGACCAGGGATCAGACCCGTGTCCCCCACATTGGCAGGCGGATTCTTAACCACTGCGCCACCAGGGAATATTTTGTTTTTAATTATATTTTTCTAACATAATCAGTGAAGGGAAGGCTTATGAAGGAAGGAAGAGTGCTTACAGTGAATAAGATAAATTTAACTGCTGGAGAAGTCCCTGATGAAGATGAGGATAAATATGCGGACTGGACTGTAATAGGGTATCTAGGAGTAGATGGGGCAGAAATGTACAGGTGACCTAAGACGTCTAAGAAGAACTGCTACCTTAAAATAAAAGGCAATGAGTCCCTTTTGTTCCTCTTACCATTGGGGCTGAGGTCTCAGAATGATCTGTGGGCTTTGGATTTTCTAATTTTCTAAGGCAGGCAGGTCTGGGCTGAAGGTGAGAAGCCAGGTGAAGGAATAAGGTTTCTTTCTCAAACCAGGGTTGGTGGAAATGATACAAACAGTCATAACTTAATGACGTCTTCTCGTTAAGAAAAAGAAATTTTCTGACAAGAACTTCAAATAAGTAACAATGACTAATGAAGAAATCAAGAAGATTTGAACAAAATGTTCTGTGAAACTGGGGGAATAAGCCTTCAGGGATCTGGACAGGAACAAATTTACTACAACTAACAAAAGACTTGGGAGCCCCTCTGTTGCCATGCCTCCTGACAAGCTTTTGCTTCTTCCATAGTCTAACTCCCTCTGCAGATAGGCAACTGTCTGCCTCTCCAGGGGAGCCTGGCCGTAAATGGTGAGTGCAGAGATGGTTTTCACTCACTTCTCCCTTCAGCGGCTCCTGGCACTTATCTGTAGATAGAATTTTTTTTTTTTTTGCGGTATGCAGGCCTCTCACTGTTGTGGCCTCTTCCATTGCGGAGCACAGGCTCCGGACGCACAGGCTCAGCGGTCATGGCTCACGGGCCCAGCCGCTCCGCGGCACGTGGGATCCTCCCGGACCGGGGCACGAACCTGTGTCCCCTGCAACGGCAGGCGGACTCTCAACCACTGCGCCACCAGGGAAGCCCTGTAGATAGGCTTTTGACGGGTACTGGAATCGATTCATTTGTAAGAATGTTCTAGGAGCTCTGCTGCCAACTAGAGTGCACATACAGACTGTACATCACCATGTATGAACTGCAGGCTGGGTTTGCATAAATGGCCCTATACCTTGTAGATAAACAAGGGTTCATCTACCTTCTGCAGCTCCACAGGGGGAAAACTGCCTGCATGTTGGCTCAGGAAATGTTTGAGCTCTGACGTTTGAGTCCTTGACAAGCCAGTGAATTTCTGTTTGCTTTCTGAACTGGGACAAGTATAAACAGTATCTGAGTAGCTTTTTGTTCCAGTGTTTAAATCTATTTGTCTAACGTGCTGTCACTTAGGCAGAAGATATGGCTGTGTAGCTTCCAGGGCCTCAGAGCATCTCATAAATCATAAAGGAAGGATTTGAACAAAGAATTGACCCGCTCACTTCTGTGAGAGCGTGGCACATCTGTCCAATCTATCATACCTAAAGGTGATGTGCATTGTCTCAAGATGCCTTTACTAGGCAGCATGTAACTCTTTGCCTAAATGTCCATCATATGCATTTTCGAATTACCTATGATGGGACAGATCTTCCTTTGGCTGGTTTGTACATTATGACTCAGGTGTTGGAAGACATTCTGTGTTTAAAGAATGAGCTTGTGAGCTCATGAATACGTATGGCTCACTTTTGCCAAAATTTATTCGAATAAATCCATCAAATATTTGAGGTTACCTATAGTATGGAGACCCTGGAAATAAAGATAAAACAAAAGAAATTATATCCCAGTCCTTTAAAAGTCTACATTCTCACTGAGCATAAAAGATCAAACACATGACTCAAAGAATGTAATGCAGTGTGTAATCTCAGTTGTCCAAATCCATTGCACTTACTTTTAAATAGGAAAAGAGAAGAAAAATACTTCAGGATGTAGATACAGCATCAACTGCTTTGACTAGTTCATAAAATGTGGTCAAATGGAGAGGACAAGGGGCCAGTCCAGCATGAGCAAAAGCATAGAGGTGTGGGAATAAGCATAACTGATTCAACAAGTTCTAAAAATATCAGCTTGTCTGCAAGAGAAATTTCCTATAGGAAAATGTGTCACTTGGGATGAGTTACAAGTGCAGAGAAATCTTAATTAGTGGAGGATTTTGTTTAACATAGAATTGCATTTCCCACTCATGTAAAAACCCAGAGCTGGGCTTCCCTGGTGGCGCAGTGGTTGAGAGTCCGCCTGCCGATGCAGGGGACACGGATTCGTGCCCCGGTCCGGGAAGATCCCACATGCCGCGGAGCGGCCGGGCCCGTGAGCCATGGCCGCTGAGCCCGCGCGTCCAGAGCCTGTGCTCCGCAACGGGAGAGGCCACAACAGTGAGAGGTCCGCGTACCGCAAAAACAAAACAAAACAAAACAAAAAACCCCAGAGCTATGTGATCTGAGGACTCTGATGTCAAGAACCCAGGATCTTTCCATTGTGTGGCTCTGCCATATATTAGCTCCCTGTCAAAATCATTTGATTGTGCATGCTGGCTTTTCCAGTCATCTGGGCATCATTCCAGCTGGAAGAAAAGGGCATACTTCCATCCTTTAAAGTCACTTCCTTCCTTGGAGGACAATTCCTGGAAATGGCATGCACAAGTCCACTGAATTCTCACGAATGTCATTGGCCACAAGACACAAGGGAAGCTGAGAAGTGTAGTCTTCATTTCAGGCTGTCATGTGCTTAGCTTAACAAAATTAGAGAAAGTAAGAATAAATATAGGGAGCAGAAAGACATCAGTGCCACAGAGAGTGATGAGAAATAAGGTGGAACACTTAGAGAGTCTAGATCAGGACTCTGCAAATGTTTTCTCTGAAGGACTAGATAGTAAATATTTTAGGCTTTGTGAGCTCTACAGTCTGCGGTATAACTTACTCAACTCCACCACAGACAGCAGTGAAAAAGCGGCCATCGACAATAAGCAAACAAATGATCATGGCTGTGCTCCAATAAAACCTAATTTCCAAAGAGCAGGTGGAGAGCACAATTTGGCCCACAGACTATAAATTTTGATTCCTGGTCTAGATTGTAAACTTGACTTGGAAATTTCGTGTGCAGGGCAATGTGAGGACTGAGCATGCCGTGGTAGACGGAGCACTGAACTGTTGTTTGGAGACCTGAGGCCCCGTCCTGGTCTATCACAAGTTAGATTTGCAAATTTGAGGAAGTCATTTTGCCTCACAGAGTAACAGTGTCCTCATTTTGCTAATGAGGGGATTGAATAGAAAGTCTCTAATGTTATTTTCAATTCAAAAATACTGTGGAGATGGTGGACTTAAGATGTCTAATTGGAAAACTGTTGCAGGGATCCTGGTGTGAAATGGAGAAGCTAGGGAACTAGCAGGAAAAATGGAAAGAAAATTTCAAAGACAATTTAAAAGGAAAACAAACAGAAAACAAGTGGTGATTAGATAGATAAGGTAGTTAAGGAAAGTCGTAAAATGCCTGGAAGGTTTTGAGCAGTGGGGCTGAGAGAATGTTGATCCCACATCACAGACAGAAACATAGAAGGGGATACATCTTCAGTAAAAATTCCAGGGAGAATGATTCTTCTCCACTCAGATTTTTCCTTCTTTGTCAAGGGTCAGCAAACTTTTTCTGTGAAGGGCCAAAGAGCAAATACCTTAGGCTTTATGTGCCATACAGTCTGTCACAAACACTCAACTTTGCCACTGTATGGTGACAGCAGCCACAGACAACATGTAAGCAAAGGGGCATGGTTGTGTTCCGATAAAATTTTATTTATGGACACTGAAATGTAAGCTTCCTGTAGTGTTCATGGGTCAGAAAATATTATCCTTCTTTTGATTTTCTTCAATCATTAAAAAAATGTACAACCTATTTTCAGCTTGCAGGCTGTACAAAAACATGTGATGGGCCCATGGGCCATAGTTTGCTGACTCCTAGCCTGTGTGCAAGCAATTCTCTAGATTTCTCATCTTTCCCAACCATCTCTTTTTGGAAGTCTGTGGAGAGAAACTGGGCATGTGTAGCTCTAGCCCTTCTGTTCCCTTTGGTCTTGGAAGCTAGAGCTACCCTCCATTCTGCTCCCGTCAGTTGGGGATGTAATACAAGACATAATGAGCGAAACTTCTCTGGTCAAGGCAAGGTACCTCTGTTTATTTCCGAGAAATTCTTTCGTCCTCAGATATAATCTGCATCCTCCCATCCACGTTTACCTGAGTGACATTCTGACCTGCCACGAATTGATCTTATTGGGTTCAGAATTTGAACAGTAAGAGAGAGCTATTTATCAGGCGACCTCAAAGACCTTGGAAGTTGGCACGCGTTCCCAGAGGCCAAAAAAACCATTGCTTCAGAGATTTGGCCACAGTCAGTGGTGACTGGGCTAGTGCCTAGGACATGGGAGTTAATGGGTAAGTGACTGCATGTGTAAACACGAAAGCGTGGGAAGGTCCACCTTGATCCTAGGAATAGGATTCTGGAATGGGGGTAGGGGCCAGAGGTAAGTTGACTGTAACAAAACTGGGGTTATCTTCCTTCAGCTCTGAAACTGCCCATCAGCTGATACACGCAGTTGTCAATGGTTTTGACTCAAGCTATTAGGACTGATAAGAAAGCCTGGGACAACAGAGAACTTCATTTAAACCGTTAAGCCCTTCCTGTTACCGAAACATGGGCTTGACTTTAGAGACAGAAACATAACCAATATACGTTTTTTAAATTTTAAGGAGCTGCTTGAGAAAAAAAAGAGTTAACTCCCTTTTGGTAAAAAGCATGCTGTTGCCCGTCTCAGAAGCAGAGAGGGAGAAAATCCATTAAAAAGAGATTTATTTGGACTCCTAATTAATGCATCTAAATACAACAGGCAAATTGACAGCAATTACTGGAACTGTTACCCAGATTTAAAACCAGTGCTAAAGGAGTTTACATTTCAGCTTTGTAAGCAATCTGGTCTCTCCTTTTTTTTCATTCACCCCTTCTTAAGGTTTTTCTGCTCTTCTAGACAAGTTGGTCTAGAAAAGACCCTGGGCCTGTATCCCATTCTGTGGCATCTGTGCATGGTATCTCCCTTACTCAGTACACATTCCATGTGGCCTGTCCAAATGCAACCCACTCTTCAACACAAAGCCCAAGTTCCACTTCCTTTAGGATATATTCCCTGACTATTCCAACCCTGATTCATTTTCCCCTTCTCTAAACTCTTACAGCTCAAAAAATGTATTCCCTTTTTTCAGGAAGATGGATGTTGTTAACATTCAAGACCTACCCATGTTGGGCATACACTGGTCTTGACAAAACTATAGAAGAGTATTTCCTAGCTCTGCACATGAATTTTGTCGCATAGTATTTATAAAGTGGTTTAATATATATTGACTAACTATAAATGGCACACTGGTAACAGTTGCTATTTGTGTGATTGGGCCTAATCAAGACAGGTTGTGACTTAGGTTCACTCTCCAGGGCTTTAATGTAACTCCATCCCTTTTTCTATTGAAGGAAGCCTATCTGAATACAAGTGAAAGTGAAATTTGGTACTATGTGGTATCCCATGTGCCTACTGCTGAGAAAAAAACCCAGCCAAAATTTAGTGGCTTAAAGCAACAATATTAATTTTGCTCACAAATCTACAATTGGGCATGGATGGTGGGATGGGTCCACTTTGTGTCACTAGGGGTGACTCCGTGAGGGGCCAGAGGGTCATGTCCAAGATGGCTCATGGGTGGAACATGGATGTGAAATTGGTGCTGGCAGCTGGCGGGAAGCTCAGCCAGAGCAGGGAGACCAAGGCCCGGCTTCCTTTCCACGTAGGCCTCCCCGTGGGCTGCTTGGGCTTTCTCACAAGCGATAACTGATTTCCAAGAGCAAACATCCCAAGGAAACAAGGGGAGAGCACAGGGCACTGCTATGACCTTGCCTCAGAAGTCACTGATGTCTATCTTCCCTTCTCTGTTGGTTGAGGCAGTCTCAGAAGCCTACTTAGGTCCAAAGGAAGAGAGCATAAATGCAGCCTCTTGACAGAGAGTAGAAAGGGTCTAGAAGAGGATGTGGTGTAGGAGGTATTGTTGCAGTCTTCTTTGGAATATATGACCCGTCACAATGGCGTTTACTGTGAATGAATGGACTGCAATGCTCTAGTATTTTAACCACATTTTTGTAGACGATCCGCTGGTTTATAATCCAGTGTTCTGGATTTAATTTTAAATTGGCCTTAAATTATTTTCCCCTGGTTGCAGGTGTACATGGCTTAGTCCCCAAGCTAGTTTAAAGGGCAAGGGCCATATCTATGGTTTCTAACCACTCACAAGCCTTGGTGGAATGCTGGACATCTAGGTGATTCAGGAAGTACACATTGGAAGGTGAGTAGAGAACGGTTTGTGCCATAAAGTCTGCCTAAATAAAGAAATGAGGCTTATGCTTTAAGCAAAACCTATAGAAGTGGTAAAGAGACTGGCCCACAAACTCTCTCTCACCTCAGCCTCATCATGCGGTTGTCTCCTCTACTGGGGGGTGTAAAATGTTGCAGAATTCGGGAACAATTATGATGGAGGAATGGTGGGGATCAAGCCCAGTGTGATTACACTCCCTGAACCAGGTGATAAATCCACATAGCTGGGCAGAGGGAAGCAGTTATGAAAGTCAGGTGGCTTCTGTCTCTGTCCTAAGCGTCACCTAAAAAATATTTTTAAGAAACGCCATGCTTTATTTGCTCCTATCTTGAAACTCTAAATTCCACGTTGATCTTTCTCTGTCTTCTGTGTGTGTGTGCATGAGCATGTGTGTGTTTAATACCTTGGAATGATTGTATACTTTTGATGAAACTTACCTTTAAAATGGAAATAAAAAGAAATAAGGATTTGGTTTGTACAAACATACCTCTGAGATATTGCAGGTTCGTTTCCAGACCACCACAATACAGTGAATATTGTAATAAAGTTACTCACACACATTTTTTGGTTTCCCAGGGCATATAAAAGTTATGTTTACACTATACTATAGTCTATTAAGTGTGCAATAGCATTATGTCTAAGAAAACAATGAACACACCTTAATTAAAAAATACTTCATTGCAAAAAAACTCTAACCATCATCTGAGTGTTCAGAGAGTCTGAATCTTTTTGCTGGTGGAGGGACTTACCCCGATGTTGATGGCTGCTGACTCATCAGGGTGGCCACTTCTGAAGGTTGGGGCAGCCGGGGCAATTTCTTAAAACAGGACAACAGTGATGTTTGACACACGGATTGACTCTTTCTTTCATTAATGATTTCTCTGTAGCACGCAATGCTGTTTGATAATATTTTACCCACAGGAGAACTTCTTTCAAAATTGGAGTCAATCCTTTCAAACCCTGCCACTGCTTTATCAACTAAGTTTATGTCATATTCTAAATCCTGTGTTGTAATTTCAACAATCTTCACAGCATCTTCACCTGGAGTAGATTCCATCTCAAGAAAACGTCTTCTGTGCTCAGAAAACGTTTTCTGTGCTCATCCGTAGAAAGTAGCGCCTCATCCATTCAAGTTTTATCGTGAGATTGTAGCAATTCAGTCACACCTTCAGGCTCCACTTCTAATTCTAGTTCTCTTGCTGTTTCCACCACATCTGCAGTTACTTCCCCAACTGAAGTCTGAACCCCTTCAAGTCATCCCTGAGGGTTGGAATCAACTTCTTCCAAACTCCTGTTAATGTTGATATTTTGACCTCTTCCCATTAATCATGAGTGTTCTTAATGTCATCTAGAATGGTGAATCCTTTCCAGAAGGTTTTCAATTTACTTTTCCCACATCCATCAGAGGAATCACTCTCTGTGGCAGTTATAGCCTTACAAAATACATTTCTTAAATCATGAGACTTGAAAGTCAAAATCGCTCCTTGATCCATGGGCTGACAAATGGATGTTATATTACCAGGCATAAAAACAACATGAATCTCATTGTACATTTCCACCAGAGCTTTGGGTGACCAGGTGCATTATTAATGAACAGTAATATTTTGAAAGAAATCTTCTTTTCTGAGCAGTACAGTGGGCTTAAAACATTCAGTAAACCATGTTGTAAACAGATGTGCTGTCATCCAGGCTTTGTTGTTCCATTTATAGAGCACAGGCAGAGTAGAATTAGAATAATTCTTAAGGGTCCTGGGATTTTCAGAATGGTGAATGAGCACCGGCCTCAAGTTAAGTCACCAGCTGCAATAACCTCTAACAAGAGAGTCAGCCTGTCCTTTGAGGCTTTGAAGCCAAGCATTGATGTCTCCTCTCTAGCTATGAAAGTCCTAGATGGCATCTTCTTCCAAGAGAAGACTGTTTCATCTACATTGAAAATCTGTTGTTTGTGTAGCCACCTTTATTAATTATCTTAGCTAGATCGTTTGGGTAACTTGCTGAAGCTTCTATATCAGCACTTGCTGCTTCACCTTGTACTTTCTTTAAACCTCATTAACCAACCTCTGCAACTTCAAAGTTTTCTTCTATAGTTTCCTAACCTCTCTCAGCCTTCAGAGAATTGAAGGGAGTTAGGATCTGGCTCTGGATCAGGCTTTGGCTTAAGGAAATGTTGTGGCTTGTTTGATCTTCTATCCAGACACTAGGAGTTTGCTATCTCCATATCAGCAATAAGGCTGTTTCACTTTCTTATCATTTGTGTGTTCACTGGGGTAGCATTTTTAATTTCCTTCAAGAACTTTTCATTTGCATCCACAACTCAGCTGCCTGTTTGGCACAAGAGGCCGAGCTTTCAGTCTGTCTTGGCTTTGGACGTGCTTTCCTCACTAAGCTTCATCATTTCTAGCTTTTGACTTAAAGTGAGAGATGTGTGACTCTTCTTTTCACTTGAACACTTGGAGGCCATTGTGGGTTTTTTAAATTGGCCTCATTTCAATATTGTTGTGTCTCGGGGAATAGAGAGGCCCAAGGAGGAAAGAGATAGGAGAATGGCTGGTGGGTAGAGCAGTCAGAACACAAAAAACATTTATTGATTACATTTGCCATCTCATATGGGCACGGTTCATGGTGTCCCAAAATAATTATAGTAGTAACATCAAAGATCACTGATCACACATCACCACAGCAAATATAATAATAATGAAAACGTTTGAAATATTCCAAAATTGCAAAAATATGACAGAGACACTAGTGAGCAAATGCTGTTGGAAGAATGGTGCCAATAGACTTGCTCCATGCGGAGTTGCCACAAACCTTCAACTTGTGAAAAATGCAATATCTGTAAAGCACCATAAAGTGAGATGCAGTAAAATGAGATGTGTCTGTAATTGTAGGTGAGGAAAACTTTTCCCTTCTACTCTTCTAGGTTCTTTGGTTGGTCTAAAAATTAAATTGACATAAGACAAATTAATGGGAGAAGAAAGCAAATTTAATTTTGTAAATATGGGAGCTCCAAGGATATGAGGTGCTCAGACAGTTAACTGAGGTTTATACAACATCCCGAGCTAAGGAGAAGGGGATAGGGGTCTGCGGCTTCAAAAAGGAGGAAGAGAACTCACAGGAAGGGGAAGAGCAAACAACAGCTAAACAAATGTTTGCCCTCAGATGTCTTTCTCATGTAAAAAGTTATCTCTGGTCATAGCTCTCTTCCTGGTCCAGGCCCCCTGTATAAACTCTTCTAGACAGTTAAGGAAGAGGTTAAAAACAAAATACCCAACTCTTCACGAGTTTGTTAGGCCTTGATTGCCATCAGCTTAAAATAAGCCACGTGCCAATGTGGCATATTTTGGGCTCATATATTCCACTCCTGTTTGTAATACTTCTCAATCTGAGCATGATTTAATTCACAACTTATCATTGTGTCTGGTGAGCAGACTTCCAAGATAGTGTTCATGCCTTTGTGTAATTCCCTCTTTTGAGTATGGACTGGACCTAGTAACTTGTTTCTAAAAAGCAGAGCACATTAAAGTGATAGGATGTCACTTCCATGATTATGAGACCAAAGACTCTGCCTTCCATGTTGGTGAGATGCTCTTTCCTGCTAGAAGGTTCTCTGTTGCATTCTCAGGTTTCTTGCTTTGAGGAAACAAGCTACTGTGTTGAGGAGACTCATGTGGCAAGAAGCCAAGGGTGGCCTCTGGCTATCGGAAGTGCCCTCAGTCCAAAACCCACAAGGAATTCATTCCTGCCATCAACCACACGAATGAGCTCGCAGGTGGATTCTTCCCTAGTTGGGCAGCCTGGCCACCAGCTTTATTACAGCCTGTGAGAGACCCTGAAGCAGGAAATGTAGCTAAGGTTCATCTAGTTCCCTGATCTACAGAAACTGAGATAATACATTTTGTTGTTCGAAGCCACAAAATGTTGGAGTAGGTAGTTACACCACAATAGATAATTAATACACTGTGATGACTACAGCAAATCTTAATTCTAACATCTACAAGAAAATGAAATACAACCCTGCTTTGGAAAATATAATAATCACCCCAAATCAGGTGATTGGTATGCAACTAGATATTTATTTTCCTTTTCATGACCTTCGTTCCTTTCTTAAAAAAAGTTCATCAGTGACAAACTAGTAATGGATTGAAGAAACAAAATATACTGAGTTTAAAAGCACTGGTTTTCAGTGTGAGTTATTTCAAACTTTGTCAGGTGCCAAGTTTTGGTAAAAGTTTTCAGTAGCACTTTCTTTTCTTTTTGCTTTACAATGAATGATACAAATTTATTTTGACCTCAATGATAATTCTGTCAGTAAGTCTGTATCATAAACAAATGCCAGTTGAGGGGAAAGCAATAAATGTAAGAACAAGAATGTAGGTGGTATGGGGCTTAGGTCATTTGAACAAATGATCCATCCTGTGGGCACCAATGCATGTATATGAGTGTAGAGTCCCCATAGCAACAAGAATTTATATTTTGCAAAGATTTCATTGTAACTTTCTTTGGAAATTTTCCCGCCAACCCCATGTTGGAGGAAAAGCAGTCAAATGAATTCACTCCCTTCATTCGGGAATAATGGTCCAGTGATATTAAAATGATGATTGAATAAAATGCCAATTAGTCATTATTTCTCACAAATCTTTGGTCTCACAAATCAAATGTGGGTTTGTCAATTCGGTTTACTTTGTTTCCTTTGGTGTGATGAAAGATAGCTTGTAACATAACAAGTTACATATGGAGGAGTGAAAAGCCCTGAAAAGGTAAGAATAAGTTAGTTTTCCGCCAACAGTTGGCAGTAGCTTTCAGTGGTCTTTGCCTTGTGTATATTTTTAATAAGTTTGGAGCCTTTACGGTTGGAAACATTCATCCTGTGCTATTTGTACCAGATTCATATTGTTTAACAGTACTACTTTATGAACTAGATGTTTCCTGGGAGATAACTGTTATGAGTGAGTTATTAAGATAACCTCATGGGAAAAATAAAAAACAATGATTGCTCTTCAATGGTGACACTTTGTTTAATGGGGCAATATTTTTCCTTACAGAACTTATTGCTTTCTGGCTAAGGGTAATGAGTGAACACAGGTAGAGCTGTAGCCTGACTTCAGTTATTTTCAGGGTGTGAGGGGTGGGAAATTCCCTCCCAACATCAACTGTAACTGACAGGGGCATAAAGCTGCTGCATGGGAATGGCTTACAATTTTTTGTTTTTGTTTTCATAGAAACAATATGCACAGGAAAATATAAATCAATACAGAGGCTGCACTAAGTTTCCAGAATTTGGTACCAAAAATATATGTGAAGAGGGATATGCTTTAGCATTACCTATGACTAAAGAGGCTTTTTTTCCTTCAACTCTCACAAGAAACATTAATATTCATCTTTATAGTTATATAATTTATGGGATTTACTAATGACTGCTCATTTGGGGAAATTTGGAGTATATAAAACATGCACAAATATGAAAACAAAAAAGATGCACACTCCCACTGCTTAGAGAGAACTATGTGTTATGTTCTGGCGTGTGTGTGTGTGCACACGTGTGTGTGTCCAGCTTTGCCTCTTACTGTCTAATCTTAAGCAAATAACTGAATCTCCCTGTATTTTGGCTTCTGCATCTGTAAAATGATGATAATAATAGCATTTTCATAAGACTGATGTGATGATTAAATAGATTTATACACACATATGCCTGGCCCATTATAAGTAAAAGCTATTATTCCTACATACACAGAATTTCATTCAAACTGATATTATATTACACATATGATTTTTGAAACGTTAGCAGTATATTAGGAAAATTACTTCTAGTTCACGCAATAGCCTTTTCTGATAAGATTTAAAATGGCTAGATAGTATTTTGTCATACGAATGTACCACAATTTAACAAATTCTTTCTTGTTAGATATGTCATTTTTGTCGTTATAAATAACACCACAATCCGCCTCCTTTTATCTCCACCTTTACCACAGATCTGACTCTTTCTTTAAAATAAAGATAAAGAGGGGAAATTCTTGAATCCAATGGCATTTACGATTTTAAACTCTTTTTCTAAATTCTGTCCAGTTGCTCACCAGCATATATCCCATGGGAAATCCATGAGACTTCCTTTTCCCTGAAACCAAACAGTATGAAAAAACCCTCTTACCCTTCTTACTCCTTAAAAATCCAAACCAACACCAAAACCAAAATTGTAACAATTTTATATGGGTAAAAGCAGTATTTTAATTTCCATTTTTATTACTAGCAAAGCTGATTTTTATGTTTATTGATTATTTCTAGTTATTATTATTTTGGTCTGGATGGTCACCTTTGAAAGCTTTATTTAGTTTCCTTTAGACATAAATTTAAAGAGACTGATAACTAAGAAAAGACAAAGGAAGTAATTCTTCTATATCTTTGATTAAGGGCAGACAGAGAGGACCACAGCAACCTGCTACTCTGTTAAAGCACAGGTAAATTAAGTTTCAGAAGTTTTCAGCTTAACTAACAACTGACAAGGGTGATTAAATCAGTTAACACCTGAACTGATCTGGTTTAAAAAACAAAATATAAGTGAGATTTACTTGACTTGTGTCCACACGAGGGCTCTCAATGCTGCTAAACTTCATTACTGGAGGAAACTTTTCTTTTTAGAGAAGATGCTTAATAGTTAGTGAATCCCATTTGATGATCAAATACTTTGGTCTTTAGGAATGTTCCACTAGTTCATGTGAAATAAAATGTAAAGCAAAATGTTACAGATGGTGTGATTAACTGCCTTGAAAATCCAAGAGAATCTACAGACAAACTATTACAACTGAGAAATGAGACCAACAAGTTTGCTGAATACAGAAATCACCACCAAAAAATAATCTTATTTCTATATACCATCAAAACCAATTAGAATGTGTGATTTTAAAAACTATTTTGATATAGCAAAAAAACCAAAAAACCAAAAAACCAAAAAAACCCCAAACTCTGTATGGTATCATCGAAAGATGAACTGAATGAAGCAAACTAAAATTTTCAAGAGTTTATTTGAGCATACGTCAATTTGAACTAGGCGGCACCAAACCAGAAGTGGTTAGGAGTGTTCCACCACCAGGAGCTAGGAGAGAGATTTTTATAGAGAAGATATGGAAGCCAAGCCAGTAAATTGTTTGATTGGCTAAAACGTAAGCAGTTACCTTATTTGGGAAAGGCTGGTTGGCTGTTTGTGACTGATTGTTCTTAAGTTTCATTTTCTCAAATTCCAATGTGTTGACTCTTAGGTTTTGATTGCTTATGTAACTACCAAGGCATTGGGGCTACCGCATTCTAACAGCCTCCTTGTTTAATTACTTTCACTGTATCTAGGAATAAATATAACACAAATCATTCAGGTTTATTATGGAAAAAATCTTCAACCTTTACTGAAGGTAGACCTTAATAAGTGGAGAGAAATACCATGTTGTGTGTGGAAAGACTCAACATTGTAACTGTTTCTATTTTGCCTGAATTAATTAATAAATTCAGTACTATTCATATAAATCCCCAAAATTCTTTTCTTGGAACTTGATAAGATTATCCTAAATTTGGATGGAAGATTGAAGGGCAAAGAATAGCCAAGATAATTTAACTGATTAATTAATGTGTTTTTAAGTTGAAATACAATTGACTTACAATATCATATTAGTTTCAGGTGTACAACAAAGTGATTCAATATTTTTGTACAATACAAAATGATCATCGTGATAAGTCTAGTTACCATCTGTCACCATAAAGTAATTATAATAATAACTGTATTCCTTATGCTATACATGACATCCCTGTGACTTATTTCTTGTATAACTGGAAGTTTGTACCTCTGAATCTCCCTGACCTATTTCACTCATTCCTCACATTGCTTTCCCCTCTGGCGACCATCAGAGTGTCCTCTGTATCTATGAATCTGTTTCTGTTCTGTTCTGTTTGTTTGTTTTGTTTTTTAGGTTCCACATATAGGTGAAGTCCTATGGTAATTCTTTATCTATCTGACTTATTTCACTTAGTGTAATACCTCTAGGTCCATCCATATTGTAGCAAATGGCAAGCTTTTATTCTCTTTGCGGCTGAGTAATAGTCCATTGTATACATACCACATCTTCTTTATATATTCATCTATCAATATACATTTAGGTTGCTTCCATATCTTTAGCCAAGACAATTTTAAAGGAGAGGAAAGAAGAGGAAATGGAGGAGTGCTTATTTATTCTATCAGATTAAAAAACTTATAAAGTCATCATAATTAAAACTGTGGATATTGATACTAGATTAGATAAATAGGTCAAAATGAACAGAATTTTGAAATTTAGGAAGAAGCTCATGTTTATAATAACTTGTTAAATGCTGAGGTTGCACTATACATTAGTAGAGAAAGAATAACTATTCAATATGTTCTTTCTCCATATGGAGCTGAGACAAAAATCACTATCTCTATGAAAAAAGGTAAAATACTACTCTCAACTTATACTTTGCTTACCCCCAAACTGCAGGTATATTAAAGACTTAAATATAAAAAAAGTAAATTCTAAAACTTCCATGAGAAAAATAGGAGACAATCTTTATGACATAAGGATACTGAAGTTTTTTAAATAAAACACAATATGCACAAATCATAAATGAAAATATTGATCAATTTCTCTATGTCAAAAGACATCACTGAATGTGAAGATAAGTTACAGCTTTGGTGAAAATATTTGTAAACCATAGATCTGATAAAAGATTAGTATCCCAAATACATAAAGGACATCTACCTTCCCGCAGGAAAAGAAGCACATCTCTCTCCTTCCTTCCTTCCTTCCTCTCTCCTTCCCTCTCTCTCTTTCTTCCTTCCTTCCTTCCTTCCTTCCTTCCTTCCTTCCTTCCTTCCTT